>NC_141064.1:8792315-9287315 GCF_041138505.1 Cibotium barometz | reverse complement strand
GGTGCTGACCACATGTAAGTCCTCACCCACATGAGGACCCAAAAAGTAAAGAGTACCTTTTGCCATCGCCCATGCACCACACCTCCCATTCTCATTGGGCTCTGTCCTATGCACACACACCATACCAAGCTTCATCATCGACAGCCATCCAAGTGCATCTCTAGATGGGGGGACCATGGAGGGTGTCAGCTTGGTCAATGGTACAACCCATGGCCTGGAATTCTTAATCACCCCCGCTTCACCTAAATAAATGTACTTCATGCTTAAATAAATCCTACCCATAACTACTTCTTATGCTACCATAGCTTTGGATGCCAACTAACCCAAAGTAGCTTTAATTTCCATACTCGAAATCTGCTACCCCTATGGATCCTCGCCCTCAACTACCACTCTTATCAAGCAGGATCACAGTCCCATGAGCTCTACAACAACGACAAAAGAAGAAGACAAACCACTAAAAGAAAAAGAGTGAAAATCGACCCCCAATAAATCAACACCCAATGGGAGACAAGATACGCATTAAGGTGTCGTGATGAAGATAATATAGCTACATGTATATCGCCATCAACATACATCATCTAGGAGCACAAGAAGTTTCCATGCGAGTTACTTCCTTGTCCCTCTGGAATCCCCCCCTCGCCACTTCTTTACTAACACCATTATTTTACTAACCCCTCATTAACACCACCACCTACTACTTAGATATTGGTCATTAAGTATTATGTGCTAGTCTACTCATTCAAGTACTATTACTCCTCTCAAGAGGATGTCCCAAAGGTGATAAAAAAATAAAAACAACAAAACAAAATAAAGAGTACTACCGGGCACATACAAGAAAGCAAATTCATAAGAGCCTAAATGACTAAATGGATACTTAATCTCTAGTACTTGTCATGAACCATAGAGCTTGATTTCCACATGTATATAGGGGCCCATGGGCAAAAGGAGAAAGTGACTATAAACAGGGCTTGGGATACATTGGTAGGATCTTTTGACACTTTTACTAATTTTGGTCATCTTGTACCTTTGGGCTAGAGATTTGGCCTTCCATGGTCAAGTTCATGGCTAGCTTGAAAGCCATCCTCTTGGTGAGAGGTTAAACACACTTAGGCTATTTGTGCATCTTCTCTTGCTACATGCACTTATAGATTTTCTCTCTCTTGCATATTCATGTGATGAGCCATTTGATAACTAATCTCATGGTGATTAATGGATGCTAGATTCTTGCTTTGATGTGTTTGATTCAATATCTTACTCTAGATCCATTTCATTTGGTATCAGAGCCTTGATTTTGATCCATTATCAAGGTTTTGGGCATGAGATTAGTCATTTTCTTGATAATTTTCTGAATTTTCTCTTGATTTCTTAGAGTTTTGGTTTAATCTTGCTTAATTTCTACTTAATATTTTGAGATTAGTGAAGGGGAGGCATCATTTCATGTGATTTCATGTGATTTCATGGAGATTTAGCTCAATTGGACCTAATTTGGGCACCCTGGACCAAATATTTGGAGCGGGGTACAAAAATTAGAAAAATTTTAAATTAATCACCTGTTAATCTCTCTGTTAATCACATTTATCTTTTTGTTCTTCTTTTCCAAGCTTTGCATAGCCATTACTTCTCATCTTTCCCTCGTTTTGCTCCCATTTGCTAGGGCTTTTGTTGATCTTGAGGAGAGGAACACATAGAATACCAATTTACATGCATTTTTCTGAAAATTTCTTTCCCTTTTCTTTCCCTTTGCTCCAAACCCTAATCTCTCTCACATAGCTCACCATTGTCCATCCCCACTCACTCTAGATGGCTGCAAATGTATTCTATTGCTAATGAGGGCTAATTTTGGAGTTGCTATTGCTTCTTTTTGACCATGAGGGTAGGCGTGGATGCGCCGTTTTCCCATGTAGCCTCACGGCCAAAAATCACAAGGAGAAGGCTTCATTTCATTGCATTCCATTCCATGTGGTTGTTAGCCATGATGTTTGGCATCTTTTTGGTGGATTTTGGGGAGTTCTTCATTGCTATTGGAGAGGGAGAAGAGGAGGTTTGAGCAGCCCTCAAAAATTGCAAAAATCTTCAAGATTTGGATCCATTGGAGGCTCTATCAAGCAACAATCCAACCGTTGAAGCTTACGGAATACCATTGGTGAGTTGCTATGGTCATTTTCTCAAGCATTGGTGATTAATCCTTATGCTATGGACAAATTGGGGTTATTCATGAAAGGAAACCCTAATTTACAGAATTTTAACATTTCTACATAACTCATGATCCATTGGAAAGTGATTACATGCTCTTATTGCTCACATCTTTCTTTAATCACACCCATTTGGATGTCATGTGGCCATTTGTGAGATAAATGCAAGATTCTTTGATGAATCCATGCATAAATGGATGAAGGAATGCATATGCTTAGATGCATTGATTGAGCCACATGCATGGAGTGGATGTTGGGTAATAATGAGAAGGTTTTTGCTATGGACATGATGCTTTTATGCATTGGAATGATGCTATTGAGCATTGGAAGAGCTTGATGTGTGATTGGAATCAATTGATAATGCTACATTCAAATGCAAGTTGATGCCCTTGAATGCCATTTGATGCCAATTACTCAATCATAAGCAATGCTTTTGGGAGTGATAACAATTAGATATTGATGTCATTGGTATATGGTATTACCTCACTTGTGCTATTTGATTGATGTTGGATCTTTGGATGAATGGCGGACATTTGGAGCTATGTGGATAAGCATGAGTTCATGCATAATGGTTTATGAGTATATTGTAATGGGCATGAGTCATGCCCATTACAATATTTGGATGAATGGCGGACATTTGGAGCTATGTGGATAAGCATGAGTTCATGCATAATGGTTTATGAGAGTATATTGTAATGGGCATGAGTCATGCCACATCCTTGTAAGTGATCCGCCTCATTTTCATATTCAAGCTATATGCACCTCACAATTGTTTGCACTCACTTCAATTTCCAAAAACTAGATATGTTGGTGAGGGTACCCCGGGTGTTGGCGGAGAGGCCCGGGGAAGGAGCATGGCTTGAATCCACCGTGCCGTGAGTGCCGTGGTAAAACGGTACGGTGGAGGATTAGGTGTGGAGGTGAAGACTTGGCCTCAACCCGTGCCTTGGTTCAGACTAGGTACGGGGGTGAAAAGAACTTGGCCGGGAGATCAGCAAGCTTCAACGCGCTACACCGACGATCTTCGCACAATCATCCTCTTGGTTTATGTACATGGCAATGGCACCTTAATATGGACATCTCATGGGAATTGATCTTGCATTATGCCATGGGAAACGTATGGTGAATGCTTGGAATTGCAAGAAATTTGTATGCCTTTTGGTGATGCAAGTTGAGGCACATGCTATGTAATGGATGGGAATTGATAAGAGGATTATGGATTTTTGCATTGTTACTTGAGAAAATTTGAGATTTAGCTCCTAAAACAAAGGAGACTATGTCAAAATTTAATTTCTGGTCATACATGGACAATTGAAGCTTGTGGAGCATAATTTGCAGACCTTGGGATGCCAATGAGGTGCGGAAGGTGTTGACATTGGTTTGGGAGTAAACAAAGATCAATTGGGCACAAAAAGAGTCACTTTAGCAAGAATCTACAGATTCACAAAAACCCTAATTCAGTCCCAACCCTTTTGGACTGAATTAAAAGAGACCATATGAGCTCTTAGTACTTCCTTAGAGCTACCCAACGGACCCTTAACCTCCGCATTTCGATATCTCTTTAGGGTAGAATTTAGGGTTTTTGTAGAAACAGTAAACCCTAATTCAGTCACTCACAGGCGTTTGAAGGTCTTCTAGATCCAATTACATAGGCTTGTAGTACTCATCGAAGGCTTCGATTTGAGCTAAAAAGTTTTGCATTTGGATATTTCTAGCTCAAGTTATACCCAAAATACCGTTTCAGCCTATAACGCTGTAAACCCTAAAACAAAGAATAGTAGCACACCTCATCTCTTACGGGTCTTTGCATAGTGGTCTAGTACACTTCATTAGCTCTCCAACAAGCTTTAGATCACTTCAATCGGACATCCCTACCTCAATTTAGAGCCAAATTTCTGAAACCGAAGGTTTCCATGGGGCCGAAGCCAAAAGGGCGACCGAGGCGCAACACTTTGGCTTCCGAGCGACGAGGTAGAGGATGAAGAGGCAATGATGGAACAAGGAATTTTGGATGCTCCAGAGGATACTCTTGGGCACACTTCAAGAGAAGGGGATACTTTTGGGCATACTTAAAGAGAAGGGAATGAGGAGTTGAATGTCGGAAGTGCCCATAAGCACACCCCACAATCTTCGCATACCATCCCCATCGATTCGATCATGCAAATGCTGATGGAAATGAATGCTAAGATGGACACGATGGCTACAAGGGTGGAAGTCAATGGTAGGCATTGACTTGGAAGTTTCTTCTTCCTTCTTCCTTCTTCTTTCTTTTGTCCTTCTTTTTCTTTTTGGAGCCTTTGCTTGTCTATTTCAAGATCCCCTTAGCTTTGGTTGCACCTACCACCACTTGTTCAAAGGTGAGAGTCTTGAAATCATACGCGGCTATTGCTGTCTGGAGCTTTTTCGGCAGTCCTCTCACAAACTTCTAACTCAGTGTGGCTGGGGTAGGTTTGTTGGGCTGTTCCAAACACATTAGGAGTGCTTTAAATTCTGTCGCATAATCCTCTATTGGCCTCTTCTTTTAGGTCAACCTTTGCAAATTTTCTAGTACTTTTTTGATGGTTTTGTCTCTCCTGAATCTTTTTAGGAAAGTCTTCTTTAATCCTTAAACGTCTGGAAGTGCTCCAGACCATATTGAGTGTATTAATTAGTGGCCTTGCCACCCAGAGTTGTTGCAAAGTACTCTGTCTTTTGTGACAATGGAGCTCGCGTGGCCACCAAGAAGGTGGTATCAAAGGTCAAGATGTCAACATCTGGATCCTCCTCACTCTTAGCCTTGAACTTCAGGTATTTGAGAGACATCCTTTCCATAGCTATTGGTTCTTTTTCTTCTTGATCTTCCTGCCTCTTATTTTGAAGCTCCTATTGTCCTCTCCCTCCTAATTTCTTAGAGGTTCCTAATTCCATTCTTGTTAGTACAGAATCCCTTCCAGAAGTCTTCTTGGATGATGTGGTCGCCCTTCACTTCTTGCGACCTCAGACTGCTTGCGGCGGTATCCCATTACTCTTCTTGAGCTTTCTTCATTCTCCATGCACTGTCCATTGCACTCCTATGACTCCCTCGTGAACATAACCAACACAAGGACGTGCACACTTCCTCTCTTGATCTACCTTGACTAGCTTTTCTATTCGAACTTCCTATGCATAACTAACCTTAGAACTAGTCTCTACCTTCCTACTCCCATTTCTAGCGTACCAGTTTCCAATAGGATCGCCAAAAGTGTTGGAGTTTGGTCAAGACAACCGAGCACTTACGTGGTTCTAAACCACTTGATTGGCTCCTAAAGAGCAACGACTAATGTAACTGTACCCAATGCAATAAGCTAACGGTGGCATGTTAGCTTGTCGGTCTGCCTAAGCTTGGGGAGTTAGTTGTGACCACAAGCAGGTTAGTTCGTAGGTCCTTTATGATTATGGATAGGAGTTAACGTCTAGACATGAATGCAATTAACACAAAATGAATGCAATTAACACAGAATGAACATAGAATAGATAGAACTATGCAGTGCAATTAACACAGAATGAACATAGAATAGATAGAACTATGCAGTGCAGAATAGAGACAAACTATGAGACATTCTTCTTGGACTCATAGAGTACAGTACATTGGCAATCACTCATCTCATGAACTCTTGAGCTTAACTATCCACTCAATTCTCTATCCTCTAATCCACACATACGAGAATAATCTTCTTTGCTGCTTACATCCTGTCATGAGAATATATTTTAAGTCCTCTTTAAGAATATTATTTTCCCCCTTTTGAGTAATTTAGGGACGCCTAGGTTACTCTTGCGTCATGCCGGCTAGGTTAATATCGTGGGTGACACCACTATAAATATTAATACGTGCGGTATATGACGTATGCTTGGGGCCGTCTATGATTATTTCAGCTAGGTTTGTATGGCAGGGTGATTCCTAGGGGGTACTTACGCCTGGTAGTCATGAGTTGGTGATGGTTTGTGCCTGTTTAATATTTGTGGGATTAATTTAATTACTAATTGGGCTTATATTTTCAGGTGATGAAGATTACGAGGATTGATGAATAATGTCGAGAAGAATGTTTCTTATGCGTATCATATTTATTTTTACAAGCGTAGCTTGTAACTTTAGTAGTTGATTTTTCTATTTTGATACATTGGAAAAAATACATTTATAATGTTGAATTTATTAAAGCCTAAAGGCTTTACCCTAGCCCCAATTTTTGGGACACTCTATTTTTGTTGTGGAAGAGTGTCGTGCTCTCTAAAAGCACACTTTGTATATTTTTGGGGGCTATGGTCTATTTTTGGTGAAAAAGCTAATAAAAATACTCTTGTGTGGGGGAAGGCCATGCACAAGGGGAGGGAAGATTGCACCCAGCATGTTTGTCTTGGAACTAAGTATTATGTTTGCTATGCTTTTGTTCAATTTATTTGATTTTGTTGAAACCTGCAAAGCATGTGTTTTCATGGTTGAATTTATGTGTTGAATTTCTCAAGTGTTCCACAAGCTATCCTAGAGAACGATTCCGTTTTCAGTGGTATCAGAGCTTGGGCTAGGAGATTTGTGGAAAGGTGGGAAAGGTCTTCATCAACACAACTCTCAAGAAAGTTGCAGGCTTTTAACCGGTGGGCAAAAGAAGGGTTTGTGGTCTTTAACCAAAAATTCAAATTCTCAAACTAGCTCTACTTCTCAAACCCACTTACCTCTTCCCAAAACCATTCTTCTTCATCAAAAAGTGGTTTTGCTCAAAGCTTCATGAATTTCAAATCCAACCATATAGATGGATTCCCCATAGCCAAAAACCTCATGTGATTTGCTCAGTTTTTACAAAGGTTCAATGTACAAGCAACCTATAATGGACGGACTGCATGCTGTGTGAGTTTAAGCCATGAAAAATTAATAAAACCAAGCAAATTTGAGGCGCCGATTTGTAGCCTCAGGCGAAAAAAATGTGAGAAGAAGACCACAAAAAAATCAATAATTACTTAATCTCAATTAAGCCAAATCCTCTACTTAACCCAATTCTACTTTTCCCAAGCCCAGTGCATGTCACATCAACTTTTGGAGCTTTCACACTACCTATTTTCCTATTTCAAGGAAAATTCCAAAGAATCGCAATTTTCAATTTTTTGGGTGCAGAAAATTGATTTTTCAGGGCTCAAAGAGGCTTAAAAAGGCCAAATAAATGCCAGAAAATTCTAGAATAATTTTTGAAAATTTCTAAAAATTCTCAAAAATTATTACAGAGGTTTGGCCAAGTTTTTAGAATTGTTTGAGCAGTGTTCAAGGTGCAAAAAAATATTTCTTCAGCATTTTGACTAGCCCAAGTCTCCTAAATCACTCGGAATTGCTCAGGACTTGTGCGAAACGAAGGGAATTCGACCCAACCATTGAACCAAAGTCTTTGTTCAGTTTCAACACAAATCGAATTGCGAGAGAATTGAGATAAGTACAATCATTTACTTTATTTACATACATCAAATAATATCAATTTTACTTATTTACATTGTTTGCATAAGCACTATGGCAAATTTTCCTATTTTACCTTCAATTTAAGAGCAACTCCAATCTCTACAACAATAAATTGTAGAAGAGAGAGAGATGCGAATTGAATTGGAGCGACAGCTCACGAGTCAAAGGCGTAAGCGTGACTCTTTGCCATCTTATGATGACGAAGACGACACCATCCAAAGAGCTGTCAATGCTACACTTCAAGCACAAAATTCACGGAAAGATTCTAAAATCAATCGTAAAGCTTTTTCATTTCAGAATTATGATGGCAAGAAAGATGCTCGAGTCCTTTTGGCATGGCTTAGTCAATTGGATGACTACTTTTTGGGGGAGAAATTTTTCGCAAAGGACAAGATCAAATGTGCGGCTAATCACATGGTGGATAGCGCAGCTTTATGGTGGAGCATCATCAAGCAAGGACGTGACAAACCGGATTCATGGAAAAGGTTTCAAAGGCTAGTGAAAAAGCATTTCTTACCTTCACAATTTAAATCTAAAGCTAGGCATCAATGGGATACATTGCATTAACTTGAAAAAGAAAGCATGTCTCAGTATGTGGAGAAGTTTTGGAATACATTACTACAGGTACAGGTTGTGGAGAAAGTCAATGAGAAGGACCAAAAGAGGAAATTCATTTCGGGCCTTAAGTCTACAATTAAGGCCGATGTGAATATGTTTAGACCTCATTCACTTTCTACAGCTATATCTTTGGCAACAAATTTCGAACGCAAAAATGGTTTCCCTAGAGAGGCCAAGTCATTTGAGAATAACCACTCTAAACCTTTTTCTAAACCTTTTCATGCTTCAAGAAATTTTCATAAGCCAGGGTTTGACAAAGGCAAGGAGATGGTCAAAGGCGAATCAAATTCAAAGAAAGTCAATGGTGGCAAGCCCAAAGGTCCTCCAATTAAATGTTTTCGATGTCATAAAGAAGGACATATAGCACCAAATTGCCCAGAACGTGCAAAGAATCCGACACCTGCGGCACGAGTCAATATGCTTGAAAGGGACGACAACAAAGAAGAATCGCTCAAGCAAGAGGGTAACTCTGACCCTGACTATTCATAAGCAGAAGGTAAGCCTCAAGCTCATTCGCTACTCAAAATAAAAGGAAAAATTAATGAGCATGAAGTTATTGTTTTGCATGACGATGGTAGCACTCATGACTTTATTTCTGAAAAGGCAATTAGAGCTTTAAACATTCAACCTTCACCTACACATTATAGAGTTAAAGCTGCATTTACTGGAACCAAGTATAATTGCATGCAAGAGGTGAAAGGTTTAACTTTAAGCATCAATTCCTTAACAGAAAAAAGGGATTTCTTAGTTACACCTTTACAAGGCGTAGATGTAATATTGGGTATGCCTTGGAGACATTTGTACAACCCTATTAATAGACTATGATACACATAGCATTTGTGTAAGGAAGGACAATGAAAATATTTTCCTCCAATGTTTAGTCAAAGGAGAGACGAGCCCTTTATTGAGTCATACTCAAGCAAAGCGAGCTCTTAGGAAAAGGGAGAAGACTTATATGGTTTGGGTTAACCAGCTTAGCGCTGAGTTTAACACATCCAAAAGTCCAAAACTTGATCCTTATATCTCCGAATTCAGGGATTGTTTTATGGAAGATTTACCTCCAGGATTACCTAAGTCTAGGCCTGAAGACCATAGTATTGACTTATTGCCAGGCAACTCTCCACCTTGTAAAGCTCCTTATAGAGTCAACAATTTAGAGCAAAAAGAAATCCAAAAACAAATCGAGGATTTGTTAGAAAGAGGCCTTATTAGACCTAGTAGTTCACCCCCATTGGAGCTCCAGTCCTTCTTATTAAGAAGAAGAATGGAACTTTCCGAATGTGTGTTGACTACCGAGCATTGAACAAAATCACTGTCAAGAACAGATACCCTATCCCTAGGGTAGATGACTTACTTGATAAGCTTAGAGGTTCAACGGTCTTTAGCAAGATTGACTTAAAGTCTGGTTATCGTCAAGTACGCATGACCGAGTCAGACATATTCAAGACTGCATTTAGAACCCAGACTGGCCATTATGAGTTTTTGGTTATGCCATTTGGTTTGACCAATGCTCCAGCTACATTCAGTCGTACGATGAATCGCATTTTCCTAAAGTTTCAAAGCTTTGTTGTGGTGTTCTTTGACGATATTCTTGTTTTCAGCGAGAATCGTCAAGAGCATGAGCAACACTTGGAGCAAGTGTTTAACCTTTTGAGAGAAAATGAATTGTATGTCAATCCTGAAAAGAGTTCTTTCTTTCAAAAAGAGATTGAATACTTAGGCCATATAGTGTCAGGCTGAAGGAATCCGTGTGGATCCTAAGAAGATTGAGTGTATAGCCTCTTGGCCTACACCTCGAGACATTCATGGCTTTAGATCTTTTCTAGGTCTATGTAGTTACTATAGGAAGCTTGTCAAAAATTTCGCTTATATTGCACATCCTTTGACGAAACTTCTCAAGAAAACTACATTTTTCCATTGGACCGAAAGTCAAGATAAATCTTTTCTAGTACTCAAGGATGCATTAACTCATGCACCAGTTCTTACACTACCTGACTTTCAAAGACCATTCTTTGTGGTAGTTAACTGATGCTAGTGGCAAAGGTTTTGGTGCTGTGCTTATGCAAGACAACCATCCTATTGCCTATGAAAGTCGAAAGCTAAAACCTGCTGAAACAAATTATAGTACATATGACAAGGAATTAGCAGCAGTTGTGCATGCCTTGAAGATTTGGAAGCATTACCTAATGGGTTCAGAATTTCTTATCAAGACTGATCAACAAAGCATTAGGCATTTGCTTTCGCAACTCCTTATTTCAGATAGGCACATCAAATGGGTATCTTTCATACAAAGTTTCCAACCCATGATTCAATACCAACCTGGAAAGGAAAATGTTGTTGCCGATACTTTAAGTAGAAGACCACATATCAACAACATTTTCGCTATTGAAAGTGAACCATTTGTACTTATGAAAGAAACTTATGAAGTACCAATTCTTACACTACCTGACTTTCAAAGACCATTCTTTGTGGTAGTTAACTGATGCTAGTGGCAAAGGTTTTGGTGCTGTGCTTATGCAAGACAACCATCCTATTGCCTATGAAAGTCGAAAGCTAAAACCTGCTGAAACAAATTATAGTACATATGACAAGGAATTAGCAGCAATTGTGCATGCCTTGAAGATTTGGAAGCATTACCTAATGGGTTCAGAATTTCTTATCAAGACTGATCAACAAAGCATTAGGCATTTGCTTTCGCAACTCCTTATTTCAGATAGGCACATCAAATGGGTATCTTTCATACAAAGTTTCCAACCCATGATTCAATACCAACCTGGAAAGGAAAATGTTGTTGCCGATACTTTAAGTAGAAGACCACATATCAACAACATTTTCGCTATTGAAAGTGAACCATTTGTACTTATGAAAGAAACTTATGAAGTAGATCCAGATTTTTCTAAGATATGGATCAAATTGCGTGAAAACAATTGGACACCTCAAGGAAATTATTCTCATAATGATGGCTATCTTTTCTTTGAGAAAAGATTGTGTGTTACTCAACCCTATAGACAACTTGTCTTGGAAGAGATGCACCAACCACCATTCATGGGACATAGAGGAGTTTCCGCAACACTTCAAGTAGTTTCTCGAGAATTCTTTTGGCCTCATTTGAAAAATGATGTAGCCAAATTTGTAGCTAAGTGTAACATTTGTCAAGCAATTAAAAGCTACAAAGGCAAAGCTTTGGGATTGCTTATGCCTTTACCCATTCCAGACTGACCATGGGAACAAATGTCTATGGACTTCATTACAGGCTTTTCTACTACTTCCAGTCATCATGACATGATTTGGACAATAGTGGACAGGTTTAGTAAGCAAGCCTATTTCATTCCATGTAAAAAGACACTAACTTCTCAGCAAGCTGTGACCATATTTATCAAGCAAATCTTTGTCCATCATGGTCTACCCAAAGTGATAGTTTCTGATAGAGATTCCAAATTTTGTAGTCACTTTTGGATTGCTCTTTTCTCAAACTTAGGCACTAAGTTAGATTTTTCTACGGCTTTTCATCCTGAATCAAATGGACAGACCGAAGTCACGAATAGCACTATCTTGGATATGCTTAGAGTCTATGTTTCCCAGCAACCTAGTTCATGGGATAAGTACATACATCTACTCCAATTTGCTTATAATAATACTCCTCATTCTGCTACTGGTCAAGCACCATTTGAGATTATCTATGGTAGAGCTTTGCCTATTCCGGCAGCTAGTAGACTCTCCCATAAGATTGAAGCTGCTGACCAATATACTCGAGACTTTAATCGCATTTTATCTGAAGTGCGTGATTGTATTGCAAGAGCTCAAGAGAAGTATACATTTCAAGCAAATAGGAAGCGTAAAGATTTTTCATTCCAAGAAGGTGATTATGTACTTTTGAGAATTGAGAAGAGACGATTGAAGAGTGTGGAAAAATTCCCTGCAGTTAAACTTGCACCTAGATACTATGGACCATTTAAAATTATTGAAAAGATTAACGATGTGGCCTATAGACTAGAGTTGCCATCCAATTGGAATATCCACAACTCTTTCCATATTCATCTCTTGAAACCCTTTCGAGGAACACTTCCTTCTCACCCAATTTATGAGGAACCACCTCTTGTTGAAGGAGAGGAAGAAGTCTTAGTTCCTGATGCTATTATTGATCAAGAGACGACAACAACAAGAACTGGGAACCAATACATCAAATATCTTTTGACATTCAAAAACCATCCTCAAGAAGATGCAAAATGGATGCCCAAGAAATTTTTTCGAGCTGAGATCCTTCGTTCTTTTCAAACCCAACAAACCTGCAATTAAGGGCAATTGCAAACTCAAGCAAGAGGGATGTCATGAGAATATATTTTAAGTCCTCTTTAAGAATATTATTTTCCCCTCTTGAGTAATTTGGGGACGCCTAGGTTACTCTTGCGTCATGCCGGCTAGGTTAATATCGTGGGTGACACCACTATAAATATTAATACGTGCGGTATATGACGTATGCTTGGGGCCGTCTATGATTATTTCAGCTAGGTTTGTATGGCAGGGTGATTCCTGGGGTACTTATGCCTGGTAGTCATGAGTTGGTGATGGTTTGTGCCTGTTTAATATTTGTGGGATTAATTTAATTATTAATTGGGCCTGTTTAATATTTATGGGATTAATTTAATTACTAATTGGGCTTATATTTTCAGGTGATGAAGATTGCGAGGATTGATGAATAATGTCGAGGAGAATGTTTCTTATGCGTATCATATTTATTTTTACAAGCGTAGCTTGTAACTTTAGTAGTTGATTTTTTCATTTTGATACATTGGGAAAAATACATTTATAATGTTGAATTTATTAAAGCCTAAAGGCTTTACCCTAGCCCCAATTTTTGGGACACTCTATTTTTGTTGTGGAAGAGTGTCATGCTCTCTAAAAGCACACTTTGTATATTTTTGGGAGCTATGGCCTATTTTTGGTGAAAAAGCTAATAAAAATACTCTTGTGTGGGGGAAGGCCACGCACAAGGGGGGGGAAGATTGCACCCAGCATGTTTGTCTTGGAGCTAAGTATTATGTTTGCTATGCTTTTGTTCAATTTATTTGATTTTGTTGAAACCTGCAAAGCATGTGTTTTCATGGTTGAATTTATGTGTTGAATTTCTCAAGTGTTCCACAAGCTATCCTAGAGAACGATTCCGTTTTCACATCCATCGAGGTACTGCCCATTTATAAGAAAATCGTTATAAACTTGTTACAAAGCAAGAAAGCTTAACCCATAATAGTTTGTTACAAAACGGGAGAATCTAGGCGGTGGCCAAATGGGCTAGTTGGCCGCCAACAAAACCATAAAGAGAAAAGATGCTTAATAGTCTTGGCTTACATTAATCTTTGTGGAGCTAAATGTGTACACATGTTCTTAGAGTAGATTTAAAATATTAAGCCCCAACATTCGATTTGTGTACAAAGTTGGGTCAACTTTGGGCACAAAGCATGAGGAACTAAAATTACCAACAAGTAGCATGTGTGCATGCATGTGTCTAAATATGCATCTTAATTTGGATCAAGGAAAGTCTACTCTACAATCATGTTAGCAAAGTACTTGTGTGTGTGTGTGTGCATCTATGTATGTAAAAGTATCATTGGCAAAATCAAATTAAATTTCTCTTCTTCTATCTTTGAACAAGGAATAGTCTATTCCACAATCATGTTACCAAAGTGCTTATGTGTGTGTGTGTGTGTGTGTGTGTGTGTGTGTGTGTGTGCGCGCGCACAAATTCACGCTTATGTGTATGTTTATGCATACGTGTGTGTGATTTGGATGTTGCTAGAAGTGTTTATTATACAATCATGTTAGCAAAGTACTTATGTGTATGTATGGGTTGTATAACTTTTCCATGCATAATGTGGGTGTAGTGATAGTGGACAATACCAAAGTATGGGTAATATAGTAAATGCCTATTTTTTTTCTTGATTGTAATTATCAATGTTTGGCGTCAATGCTAATTGTTTCTTGGGAGAAGGGTGAGGGTTTGAATGTTAAGCTTAGCTTGGTTATGATTAGTTAGAGCTAGCTAGGTTGGGTTAGGGTTAGATTAAGGAGTAGGGTTATGGTAAGGTTGGCTAGGATATGTTATTAGGATCAGTTAAGTGAAGGGTATGCTAGGCTTAGGGTGTTGAGATAAGGGTTTAGGTAGGGTTAGCAATGCTAGGGTTATGGTGTTGAGATAGGGGTTTAGGTAGGGTTAGGGTTAGGATTCTATTCTAATAGATAGGGGTTTAGGTAGGGTTAGGGTTAGAATTCTATTCTAATAGATTATTTGCAATGTGGGTGACCCTACTATTCTTCCATGCCATCAACATGGGTTCAATACTAGTACCCTACTAGTACTACTTGCCCTACACCCTACCCTTAATACTTAACATTACAAATATATTCCTTTTTCACACAACATTGTTATATGTGTAAATGCTTAAATAATGGAAAATGCATATGCAAAATGCAAAAAAAAAACATGCAAATATAATCCCAACCCCCTTTAGCCTATTAAACATTAATCCCCTTATCTCTTAGTCTTCTACTCCAAAAATATGTTCCCACACTCATATAAGTGCTTTGCCATTTCACCTAAAAAAACAACCACCCTTCTCTCAATGCTTCTTCATGTTGTTACTAAACCAATATAAAGGAAGCAAAGCCATGCCCACTTTTCCATGTGGTATGCTTTCATTTCTAAATTAGTAATAGTCTAGATTGAGGGACACTTTTTTATGAGGTAGACATCAAAGTGTCTCAATTTCGTGGATATGACTACACGCCAAGTTTGTATGGTGGATATAAGAAGTTACCTTCTTTTCCATGAGAGAGAGAGATATTATCACTCTCCAACTTATTTGATGAATGGAGAGTAAATTTTCATGCAAAGATCCACAATTTTGGTTGAATGCTCGATTGTTTATTAACTAGCTTCAAAATCAAGACCTCCATTGAACCTCTCAGCATCTTTACTAGATTTTGATGGTTGTTTGTTAAGTAAGCCATTTTCAAGAGTAGGAGGAAATGCAAGATGTGTGATCAAAGAAAAAAGCAACTCCTCTTAGTCTTATTGTAACCTAGAAGCTAAGCAAGGTTGAAGCGGTTATGGAAGTGTAACTTTATGAGGTTTGTCGAAAAAGTTTTTTTTTTAAGTTGGTTTTTTAAAAGCCTTGAAGCAAACAAGGAAGAGTGTCACATCATCTTAGTTGAGTTTGGGCTTTCTTTTTGTTTTCTTTAGCTCTAAGAGTGGACTAGATTTTATGTCTTCTTGTTTAGATCAAGAGGTAAGCTTGGGGCCACATAGGAAATGGGTGCCCTAGTTTATGCTTAGGTTGTTAATTTTAATGTTAAATTCTTCATGAAAAGGTGTAACAATACAACAAAAACGATAGTCCTTTCTGTTTGATTTGTGTTCTTATTGAAATGCTATTCTATAACCTTGTCCTTTCTGTTTGATTTGTGTTCTTATTGAAATGCTATTCTATAACCTTGTCCTTTTTAATGATATTACATGTTTAAAACCCATGATTGAAATCCACTTCAAGATGGCCTCTTTAGAAATCCACTTTCTTAAGGTGGCCTTCATTTGTAGCTAGGGGGGATTCATAGGCCATGTTTTTCTATGTTAGGCATTCGTTTCCATCTAGCTTAGGGGGGATCATACTCCATGTTTTTCTATGCTAGGCATTTGTTTCCATTAGGTTCATGGACAACTAAAGCATGGAGGACAACACCCATCACGCCTTCCAAAAAGAGCGTTGAAGTACAAAGTAGTGTCCTCCATCGATGACAAGCCAACTAAAAGCATGGCAACATTGACACACCAATGACCTCGCTGTGTGACCACATGGCCCATTTAAGGTTGTTGAAACAAAAGGGAGAGGTGCAGTTTATGAAACGGCTCCTTGTGAAGGACACTTCCACCTAGATGTGCTTATTCCTCCCACTTATACACGAATAGTGCTCTACCTCTTAACTTGGTTATGATGGAGTAGTGAGGTTAGATTATAATTTAGTCGGTCTAAAAATTTGTTCAAGAAACCCTAACTTACAGAAGGCTATAAAAAAAGAAATCCTTACTTCTAGAAATTTAGGGAAAACCTAGTTGAGAGAGGGTTTGACACCACAGAGAGTTCGATGAAACCCTAAAACTTTTATTTTGGCACTTGGATTGAGAAAGTTTTTTGAAGTGGAGAAATTGAGGAGACAATGGGCCCCCAAGTTCCAACTGATTTGGCACCAACCCCTCACAACAACCACTCATTTCCCTTCGTGTGGGCTAATTAATTTATCGATATTATAAGTATATACTATATACCATACTTGGATAGCAACTTAGCAAAAAAAAAGAGACCTTAACTTAATTAATGTTATAAATGCATTCTATTATATGCAAAAGCAACAAAGTTGATTTAAAAATGTAAATGTATATACTATATAATATATATTTTGCAAAAGCAACCGTCAGCCCAAAAAGTGCTGGTATGAGGGGTTGGTTGGTGCCACACGAGTTGGGGGTGTCGTCCCGGTCTCCTCCACTGTGAAAACTTCTGAAATGCAAGTGGAAAAATAGGAGCAGCACTTTTGAGGGAGTCGAGGTTAGGGTTCAATAGACGTCTCTGTGATTTGGAGTTTCTGTGAGTTAGGATTTCTTCTGTCCATTAGGTTTTCCTTTTCCCCTTCTGCGAGTTAGGGTTTCATGGACCTGGGAGCTCTCACTTGCTCCCCTTTGATCTACACATCTGAGGCGAGCTCAGCTCTTTTTCCATGGCATAGCAGGCAACATCTTGGGTGGGAAAGCTCTGAGCCACGCATCAATCTCGCTGTTACATTTCGACCTTTGCGTTTCACGCAGAGATCAAGACAAAAGGGAGTCTCGTCTTGCATTCGATGTACGCTCGGATCATCACCCATTGATGAGAATGTGTGGAAAGGGAGGCCGATCAGAACCTTGTTGATCGACAACTACGATAGCTACACTTACAATCTCTATCAGCTTCTCTCTGTCGTCAATGGAGGTACATGTCTTCTTCAAACATTTTCAACACATTACATTGCATTTCATTATTGTTAGAGCTAAGTTTCACACAAGTCCTCCTTGTCTGAAAAAAGGAGATCCACCCTTGCCTTAGCTTGTTGAAGCGATCTCATATCCCAGTCTTACACATGCTTAGCCACACATTTGCCGATGGTCTGCATGTGGGCACTCCAGACACCCGTGCTGCCTGCTTAGATACTCATTTGACTGGGGTGTAATCTCCTCTTGTAAATTTGTCCTGCTGACATCACGTGCTGCCTGCTTAGATACTCATTTGACTGGGGTGTAATCTCCTCTTGTAAATTTGTCCTGAATATGTAGGGTGGCCGATTATGAGGTGAACTCCAACGATCCAAACCAATGAGACGATGTTTGGTGGTAACTCTCCTGGACGAGTCTTCGATAAACAATCTGTTGGAGGTCGGTGTTGCGGGACAGTCCTTGAACTATTGCACATGCAAGTGAAGCCATGTGGAAGGGGGGCATACAGGTCAGGAAGGGGTGCTCCATACCTGCACTCCTCCCATGCCCAGCCTTTTGAGGAAGGGCCATCCAGAAGTGTCTTGTCCAGCAACACTCTGGCCCTTAGTGTGCTTGCGACCCAGGGTCGCTGCTGGCTGTGTGGGATACTCTAGCATGGCTGTTGAGGATGTCAATATCGTAGCCACTTTTGACACAATCAGCACATGCACGCACAGCTCATGCATGCGCTGATGACCTATATGTGGGCATTCTAGCCGCCCACACTTGTGTCTCCTGCTGACATCACTTGTCTCTTTAAATACTTATTTAACTGTATTGTATTCCACATGAAAAATGGTACTACTTGCTGGGCTTATAACTACTTTATGCAGAAATCAATCTTTTTGATTAAAGGCAAGGTTCCAGGGGGAATATCTGAAAATTTAGCATGTAAAACACACACTGAAATGTTGCTTTTTCTGAGCATTCATACAATAGCTGATTAGGATGTGAACTCCAAGACACCAAATCAATAGGATGATCTAAAGGTCTCTCTGGGGGAAACTCTCATGGTAGAATCATATTCATATTGTTTCAAGGAAGAAATCCTCTTTCTGAACATCCATTGGTTGGTATCTCTCACTTTCTCTCTTTAAAACAATAGTACAAAGAACTGGTTTCCTTATCGCTTTCGAATTTTGAAAGTGACTTAGAAGCGTTATAGTACCTTCTTGAAGGCCCACATAAGTAACTATATTCTTTTCTCCATGAGAAATTGTGGTCTTTACTTCTCAACTCGTGTATGTGAAGGCATCTTGGCATTAATTTATATTTGTGAGGGGTGCCATCATTGTGTGGATTTCCTTGTGTTTGGATCCTGGTTGTCCTAGCATTGCTTTATATTTGTGGGGGGTGCCATCATTGTATGAATTTCCTTGTGTTTGCATCCTAGTTGTCCCAACATTGCTTTATATATGTGAGGGGTGCCATCATTGTGGGGATTTCCTTGTGTTTGGATGTATTAAAGTCAATGGCAGCTATTGTCTTTGCAGATATAAGCTTTTTTGATGAACAATCCTCAAACATCATTAATTTTGTAGTTGGCTCAAAGATTTGGAGATTTTTTGTTCTCATTGGTTGTTCCATGTTTCCTTGAACCTCGGGGATTGCGTAGATAGTTGCTTTACTCTCTCTTTCTTTAGCCAGCACTAGACACTTGGAATAAACATGGTCCTATTGTAAATTGTTCGGCTTTTGTATGCAACTCTTTGCTCCTTGGACAACCCTTGAATGAATGCCATCTTGATATCCTTGTTACCATTTGTATACTTCCATCCTTCTTCTTGGAATTCTTAGTATTATCTTTATGTATATTGTCTCTTCCATGCATCATACTATATCTTCTCTTTTGAGGAGAACCTCAAATTCTTTTGGAAACGATGCCATGAGCCCATACATTGGGAGTAACATGTGTAAGAATCCACTCCATTGCTCCATGTTGAGATTCTTTTCTCTTTGAATAATGAGATGCATGCTTAGAAGTAGTCTCCTTAACACATTGCAGTACCAAAAGGCTTTGACTCTGCCTTCTCAAGTAGCTTTGGGTGCATAAATTTTCCGTTCATAATAGGGTTTTCCATTTGGGCTAGTGGAGCAATATCTTGAATCTTTGTGTGATACATTTCCGTATTGAGCACATATTCCAAGCATGGAGCAGGTAGGAGGAATTAGGCAACCGCACGCAAGCATCCTGTCAACATAGGTGCCGCGTGGCATTGCCAACGAAATAGCAAGTTGGTGGGCATAAGCATGGTCGTGGGTTAGTCCTCTATAGATTGACCGAGGTAAAACGGGTTGACCATCACATAGGGTGGGTATATAATCATGCACCTATATTTATCGTTATCCATTTGATGATTCTCAAGCGTTGGATTCTACAAGAGCATATCTTCGGAGATTGGCTACCCATAATTGTACGATCATGCAGGTGTGGTCCACCACAAGGAGCATAGGTTGACATTCCACGACAATTCCAATCGACACTTGGAGGTTTTTAGGGAATCCTTGCTATCTTATTTAGGCCTATTTCAAGGTGCATGCCTTTCCTATGAAGCGGGTGATACACAAGGTTGGTCATGCATGTATGCTATATGTGCGGGCTTTGAAGTCATACGATTTGTAGGATTTGGTGGTAGCGCATTTTGGACGAGCATGGGCATCTCTTCAGTATAGATTTTCGCAAGGAGTTACTTGTGTTGGCTTAAGGACCACTGTATTGATCTGATTCCTAGTGCAGAGCCGCCTTCTTGTGCCTTATAGTGGATGAGTTGTCTTGAGCTAAGCTATAGATCAAGGAAATGTTGGCCAAAGGGTTGGTCCATGCTTCACACCTTTTGGAGCTCTGCACCTCTTGGTCAAGAAGAAAGATGGGAGTATGTGTGGACTATCAGGTGTTGAATAAGCTTACCATCAAGGACAAGTTATTGTTGCCTTCCATTGATGACTTGTTGGATGAGATCGTAGGGGCTAAGTGGTTTAGTAAGTTAGATATAAAATCTAGACTATCAGGTTTGCATAGATCTCGATGATATTCAGAAGAGAGCTTTGTGGATTGAGTTTCTTGTGATGCCATTTGGATTGACTGTGCTACCTTTAGCAGTATGATGTCTCGGATCTTGCAGCCTTTTCTAGGGATATTCATTATTGTCTTCTTGGATGATATCTTGGTCTAGAGTAGGACTAAAGATGAGCACAAGAAGCATGTGGAGAGGGCCAAATTCTTATTTTATTTGCTAGTGTTCTTTGGTTGTTGGAGTTGGACAAACGTTTTTTGTGATGCTAGTGGAGGCAGCCTTGAGTTGCATTGGAGCAACATGGGCACTTTGTTGCCTTTGAGAGCTCAAAGCTTCGTGGTGTTGAGAACGACATTCCATGTATGACCAGGAGTTGCTTGTAGTGGTGCACGCCCTTTGGAAGTGGCATTACTATTTGATTGGTTTGAAGTTTAGGATTCGTTCCGATCACTTAGGTCTTTGTTCACACAACCATAACAAAATTTGTCTTGCATCAACTTCAGTGGTGGGACTTTCTTTCTTGGTTCGCCTTCCATATTGATTATGTGCCGTGTAAGGAGAATGTGGTAAGTCGATGTGCTTAGTGAAAGGCCACATCTTGTGAATACAGTGGAGAGCTGCCACATTGACTATTTTGTGCTGATGAAGCGCAATGTATGTTGAGTACCGGGA
Organism: Cibotium barometz; assembly: GCF_041138505.1. Classification (NCBI taxonomy): domain Eukaryota; kingdom Viridiplantae; phylum Streptophyta; class Polypodiopsida; order Cyatheales; family Cibotiaceae; genus Cibotium; species Cibotium barometz. Next base: position 9,266,306 of record NC_141064.1, on the reverse strand, counting down.
CTTGCAGCGAGCGGCCTTGGTGCAAGTGCATGCATGGCATTGTTGTAGAGTACACCATTTGAGATGGCTGGTTGTACTACAAGGATTGACTTTGTGTCGAGGGCAATGATTTTTGGGCCAGTGCTTTTGCATGAAGCGCATGATGTTGCGGTTTTAGGAGACCATGGTAAGGGCTCTTCATTAAAGTTGTCTTGTCTCCTCTTTTGGCCTTGCATGAAGCAGGATGTGTGTATGTACCAGAAGTTAAAGCCAGACACCAAAAAAGCAGTCGACAAGCTTCACCCTTTGCTAGTTCTAGAGTTGCCATGGAAGGAGATTTCTATGGACTGTGGCAATTAATTACTGCCTTACACATGATCGCCAACTGATTGCAAGCTAGCGAGATTTGTTTTAGAGCATCACTTGTCGTCTTTGGAGAAACATTAGAAATCAACCATAATTTCTAAGTTAGAAGGGAGCAAGAATCAAGAAAACTAAAAAGGGTAGGGATGCTTTTCTCACCCGACTGGGTGCATTGGGAGGAGAAGGCTACCTCATACAATTGGGGGGGGGGGGGGGGGGGGAGTCAACTACAATGGTGGTCTATAGTGCCAAGTGGGCTCACCACCATTGTTAGTGAGAAAAGAATTGTGATGCCAAATCCTCAGGAAGGCCTCGTGGCGTTTTCGCATGCGGTCGGAGCCACCTTGAAGCTTCCCCCACTTTCCATGGAGGGTATGAATGATATCAAGCCAGATGCTGTAGATGGCGTGGTGAGGGTGCCCTCGATGGCCTTGTTACATTGAGCTCTCCAAATATGCCATGTAACAATACTGTTGCAAAACTCCCATCTATGGTTGGAATTTGGAGTCCAATGATTAGTGGAGGGAGTTGGAACTGGAAGTGCAGAAATATGGAGATGAGGGACTTGCAAGGGAAGTCCCCCACCATCCTCCTCATATGCCAAGGCAACCTTGGCCTCGGTGGCCCAAGCAATTGTGCCCCAAGTAATTGTGCGGGAGGGGCCTGGTCTGTAGTGAAAATGTGGAGATTCCTTTGCCAAACTAGTTGAGGACTCGCGAAGATGGCCACACCTCGAATAGATTGCTGGCCTACCTCCGATGTCACGATTGTGACTCACTCTCTTAATCTGTCCTTAATTACTCCTTAATCCCTTATTAAGTGAAAGGACACTTGTGAAGGGTCACACCCTTACACATGGGTCACTATCAAAGGACATGTCTATTCATTAAAAGACACACCCCTAAGTCCAAAGGACATAACCGTTGATTCAAGAGCCACACCCCTTCCCAGGGAAGTGTCTCTTCGCTTGTACCCTTTTATTTAAGAAAGGCCCCTGTCTCAATGCAAACAACTCAACTTTCCGCTCTCTAATTATCTTTAGTTCTTGTATTCAATTTTGATCATGTCTTAATAAACTAGGAAGTCCTCACAGTGGTATCAGAGCAAACAAGCTCCAACCTGTAGGATGCCCACATCCAAAAAACCCTAACCCTAACCCTAAAAATCAAAAACCCTAAATCAACAAATTAGTTTTAGAATTAGGGATAGCAAGAGTTGTATGGAAGAACAGGAAAGAATACTCCATTTAATTTTGCCAAAATTTGCCAATTTTGCTTGATTAAGCATTTTTTCCCAATTTTTTTTTTAAAAAAAAAATGGTGGGAGGTAGAGACTCACATCAGGATTCCATCCAAATGCTTGAAGGCTGTCCTGTACTCTATTGGAGGTTGATAGCACTGTCTTGGTACTGAACCGTTTCCACGCAAGAGGCGCCACCCAGTCGATTACGGAAAGCCACAAGCTTACACGTGGCTTTACCCAATGACCCACGCAGCTGACAGCCAACACCTAATGGCAGCTTGACCTACGTGAAGACGCCCACGGTAGCGATCAGCGCCAACGCACAAAAAGAAAAGAAAAGAAGGGGACCCCACGGCAGCGACCAGCGCTAACACAAAAAAAAAAAAAACAGCAGGGAGAACTAATGGCCAGTGGACCAGCGCCACGCACGAGAAAAGAAAAAAAAGGGAAAAAAAAAAGAGGGAGAGCCCACGGCCGTTTTCAGCCGGTGCCATTGCCACCCTGCACACAGCCTTAGCGTACCAGCCTGCTGCCACTTCTCTTCATCATATTCAGCCTTTGACGTCGGTCTTCATCGTTTGTGCAACATTATTCATTATGGCAACTTCATTCAGGTGTGATTTTTCCATTTTCTTGGGCATAAAAATATCACATAATGTGGAGTATTAGAATATCAGAAACCCGCCATTTCATTCTTTTGTGGGCTCTCCACTCATCCGGGGCCAGTATCACTTTTTACGGGCGCAAAAGTACCTCTCAGATCACGTGGACACACATTACCCTCTTCTCTGACGGCTTATGGGTGGCAAAGGAAACCTATGATTTCAGTTATTACAGGATACACCCTCTTAGTCCATAGTGCCCTCTCCTACCCGTGTTTCTCCACTAGTCTCAGTCTCTATTCCAGTGAGTGTGCCCCCCTTTTTCCAACCCACTCATTACCGCATTCAAATAGCCACACCGACTTCTCACCTCCGAGAATTTAACGTGTGGGTGATCCGTGTTCGTACATCTGCACAAGATCTGGATCATTATTGTTTTATACTCTCTTGGGCATTTGTGCCTATATAGTGCCTTCAGAGCCTCCTCCGGCTCCTTTGAAGTAAAGGGAGTCAATAGGAAAGTCCGGAGAGCGGGGGGGGGACCTCTCTGGAATGCCACCAAACCGGTTCCCACACCTCCATGACTTGAGAGGATGGGGGGCACTTGTGAGAAGGGAATGGAAGAAATCTGTGGCAATGGCTCACACTGGGGGGGGGGGGGGGGGGGGGGGGATCCGTCACTAGGATCCATCCTGGCTGCGCAATCTGCGGATACCATCCCTCCACTTGTGTGGGCTTGAAATCCCAAAGAAATCTTTGGTGACCCTTGGTCCAAAGGAGACTCTAGCATGGTATTTGTACTCCACCTCCGCTCCTCGATGGCGCTAAGCTCTGTACGGGATGCAACCAACTGGGCCTCAATCCACAGGCTATCCAGGGTACTCTCTTGAAGCTGTTGCAAGGAGGCAAGGCTCTACAGACGCTCCTCTCATGCTCTCTGAAGCCAGCCAGTCTGCTTTGTGCGGCCTCCTAAATTGCTAATCTCTCCATGTCATGTGCATGTTTGCCCATGGACATATCCAGATGCTAGTCCAGAAGAGGCAACCAGTAAAAGATAACTAGAACTAGGATTTGGAGCACAAAGTGCAGAAGAGGCTAGTGTGGACTTGGAGCAAGGCATGGAGGACATGAAGAGGATGTTGTCGCCTGCAAGGAGTGTACTGTCGGCTGAACCAGATGAGGCGGCTGCAGGGGAAGCACGGATTTGATATTTTTTGTCCAGTCGGCTGGCCGACTGCTGGTCGGCCAGATCTCCTTTGGTTCAAGAGGCCTATGAAAGGCACATGAGCTCATTGTTGTAGTCATTGTCTCCCTTATGGAGTGAGTCAAGAACTAGGACAGATTTTGGGTGTATTCCACCTTTTTATGTAAGGCAGCCTATGGCTGTAGATTAGGGTACTTTTTTGTACCATATAAATATACTGAATTTCCAGCATCTCTCTCTCTCTCTCTCTACTCTCCCTTCTGTCTGCGTTTTGCATCAGCATGTTCTAGATGGTGTTTAGGGCTGAAAGAGCCCAGAGCTTCCGTGTGTTACACTCCAAGGCATGCATCTAAAGTTCCTACGGCCTACCTATCATCCAGCTTCTTGCTTTCAAATGCCACAGGTCGCACCCCCTAGAATAAGGCAACCCCTATTGTGTATTCATTGGCATCAATCTCAACCACAAATGGCTGGCCAAGATCCGGTAAGGCTAAATAGGTGCTTCCTTCACCTTGCGCTTGAGAGTATGAAAAGCCTCATCAAGCCTCTTCACTCACTTTTTAAGAACGATAGTGAATCCCAAGAATGTCCGAAGTTGCCTCACTGCTCGAGGAACTGGCTAGTCCAACACCGTCTACATCCGCTCAAGATCAATGCTCATACCATCCTGAGAAATTCGATGACCTAGGCTTATAGAATAACTCTCACTTACAGAGTTTAGCATACAATCGTTCTCGTCTAAGAATATACCACAACAAACTTCCGCAAATAATCTCAAAAGATATCATTCATCATGTGCTGAAAAGTAGCAAGAGCACTCGTGAGCCCAAAAGGTAATACGAGAAACTCATAATGGCATTATCGCATACGGAAACTCATCTTAAAGACATCCTCTTTAGATATACATATCTGGTGATAACCAGTACAAAGGTCAATCTTCGTAAAATAGGTAGCACCTTGCAACCTATCTATCAAATCGTCTGCTGTGAGAAGAGGATACCTATTCTTCATTGTCACTTTGTTCACTTTTTATAATTCACACACATCCGTCGAGTACCACTCTTCTTGTGCTTCAAAACCAGTGGAGCTTCCCAGGGTGATTTACTCTTGCGTATCTGTGCCATTCGGAGATATTTTGACAATTGTTGGGCAATCTCATCCTCTTCCAGCTGGCTTATTTAAATCATAAAGCAATTCAACAGGGAAGACATTGGTAAAATCCGCCTTAATGTCCTCTAAAGCTTGTGTCTCCCAAGCATCCAACTAAACCGTTGTTCTGTTGAATCTACATAAGTAGAGAGTGGGACCCCAAAATCTCCCTTAAGACAAATCGGAAGACCCTCCATAACAAAGGACAAAGTATGATCCTTCTTGTCGACGTGAACATTATGGCTAAAAAACCATTCCTTTCCTAGAATATCACGAACCCTATCTAGATTCATAATGAAACATGCTTTCGTTAAGGGCCGTGGCACGGGTACTTAGCTTATCTTCAAGAAAACAACAATTTCAGGCGTAGCACTAGGGGTCGAAATAGCCTTAAGCTGACCCCCCCTCCCCCCTCCCCTCCCCTCCGAGCTATATTAGATTAAACTCCTTGGAGGAGTCTTGAGTTTCTCTCTTGTCTTCTTTGTGTTTTTACATGTCTCAACAACCGCATAATCCCACCAAAGTCTTCATCATGTACATAGTGATCTCTCATGGAATCCAACTCTCTATGATAGGCAATGATCACTGAATGTACATGTGGTCTCCTAGATAGAGAATCTGCAACCATATTCTTCTTTTGAGGTGCATGGATAATTTGGAAATGAAACATGGACAAAAAGTTTGCCCACCGCGTATGCTTCTTGGAAAGCTTAGTTTGGGTCAGAAAATATCTCAAACTTTGATAATCCATCTTGTGACCGCTCCCTACAGGAGGCCTATAGATTAGAAGACAATATACACATATTTAGATAACTTAATTTAAATGTTATTAAACAATGGAAACAACATCAGCGACACAAATATTGGAAATACTGAAAATACAAATGACATCAGCATTGGGGTCCGAAAGGGCCGCCCCTCCCCCTCAATACTTTTTGTATTTCTTGGAGTATTTATAATTGTACATGTGTCACGGGCCTGACTGGCCAGATTTCTCCACAAGGGAGTGAAAACAACCAAATAAAACTGGTTCAAGTCGATGATGAGGTGTTGGTCGGAGTAGCCCCAAATCACAGGCTCATTCCCACCTTCACTGGGTGGACACCTGCCTTTCACTGGTCTTCCGGGACCGTGCACCAACAGGCACGCCCGTACTAACGCAGGCCAAGGAGAACACAGCGGAGGGAATGTGGCCTGGTTCTCCCCAATGAGCTTTGCTCCCAAATTCCCTGGAGAGTCAAACCTTCACTAGCTCTGAGAAGCTCTGAGAGTGCGGTTAACAACACCACACAGGGAAATATACTGATCACACCAAGAAGAACATTCTTGAGCATGGTCAGCATATACATGCTTTTCTCCCGCACTACACAACTTAAAGCATTCTCTGAATTTAAATTTGCAAATTTCAGATTTATTTAAATGAGAAAAGTATGAGAGCACTTGGTACGGTGAGTATAATCCAAATACAACCGGTACAATTTGTAGCAGGTACAATCCAGCACATCAAGAACTTCACATGTGTGTAGGTACAACAGGTACTGTTTGTACAACTGGTACAATGAATTCAGCAGGCAGGTACAGTCAAGTACAAGTACATATGGGCAGCCAGCAGGTACAACAGGTACACAAGTAGGTGTAGGCGTGGGCAGCCCTGCAGGCGGGTACAACAACAGGTTCAGGCGTGGACAGCCCTGTAGGCGGGTACCAGGAAGGTATAGGCGTGGGCAGCAGGCGAGTACCAGGAAGGTATAGGCGTGGGCAGTAGGCGGGTACCAGGCGGGTACACAGCTCAATAGGCGAGTACAGCCAGCAGCAAGGAGGCGATGGAGAAAGAGGCGATGCAGAGAGAAAATCCACCAACCCACCACACATGGGAAATTTTTCCAATAATGTTCCATGCAAAAGCCTTATCAAAGGTTATAAAACCTTAATACATAATTAGCACTTATGGGCACCATCCAAAAGAAAATGTCCAGTCCCTTTTTAAATGTGTGTGAACACATTAGCTTATAAACATTAAAGTTAACCATAGTTTATGGATTTTACATTTTAAAAGGGCCAAAATGGTAATACTTACCACCTGCTCACACGCCACACCACCAAGTCAGCAAACAGCATTCCATGGTACATTGGGAGCGTCCTCGTCCAGTGTACTGGCATGACATAACAGGCAGACACACGCAAACAAGTCATGCAAAAATAAATTTATGCATGCAGGCATAAATGCATGTGCACAAATAGTGGACGAAATCTCCCTTTCATGAAACTTGTACAAGAGGTTCCTGTCGGACACAAAACTGGCGCGACAAATATAAATAAATATGTCGTGGTCTTCCTATGGAGTGACAGTCCCGTAGGTAAGACACCATTTTGGCTACACATGGGTGGCACCAACAGGCTCCCGTCCTTACAGCACGAAGCAAATCACACATGGGTGACACGAAACTGGTTCCCGTCCATGTGACGCAGCACTGGTCGCACACGGGTGGCACTAATCTGGCTCCCGTCCATGTGACTTCATAAAACTGGCCCTTTCACATGGGACATTGGCCTGGCCATGGCACAAATCTAGCCGCTCTATGGAGTGACAGTCCCATAGAAGTGGCTCGAGAAATGGAGATGGACCAAATGGTGACATCCCCCCGGGCTTCTAAACAGTTGACCTCAACTGAAAAGCCTCAAGATATGCCTGTAGAAGTTGAGGGTAGTCAGCAAAATAATCCTCATCTACCCACTTTGCATCAATTGGTAAATAATTTTTAAATTTCACAACGTATCTCTTGGAAGGCTTTCCATGTGGTAACTTTCTCTCCTTGTTAAATACAGTCTGTTTTGGTTGAAGGATCTCCTCAAGCTCATCAACTTGTGGCGGATCTTCTGTGACAGGCTCCTCTAGATCTGGCCCCACATACTTCCGCAAAAGACTCACATGAAAAGCATTGTGAATCTTCCAATTGCTGGGTAAAGCAAGAATGTAGGACACTTCATTGATCTTGTCAATCACTTGGAAGGGTCCATAATATCGAGTAGAAAGCTTTGGATATGATCCCACTCGTCCTGGTCTTTTTCGAAGCCTAGCTTTCTCAAATTTTAGCAATACCCAGTCACCTTCCTTGACTTGCATGTCTCTTCTATGCTTGTCAGCAGCCCTTTTATGCTTATCTTGTGACCTTGCAATGGCTGTCCGCACCTGAGCAAAGGCTACATCCAAGTCACGCACATACTCATCAGCTGCTAAAATCTCATCCTTTGTACGAAGGATGGGTGGCAAGACCACTCTGCCATAAATAATCTCAAACGGGGCCTTTCCCGTGGAGGCATGAACTGTGTTGTTGTAGGCAAACTCTACAAGTGGAAAATACTTTTCCCATGCAGTCTTTTGATCGGCCACATAACACTTCAACAAATCCAACACGGTTGAATTTGCAGCTTCACTTTGGCCATCCATTTGGGGATGATAAGCTGATGAAAACTCAAGTCTAGTGTCCATGTTATCAAATAAAGCCTTCCAGAAGAGGCTCGTAGTCTTGGGATCTCTATCCCCAACAATGGACTTAGGCATACCATGATGCTTGAAGATGTTAGCAAGAAAAAGCTTCACCATATGATTAACTTTAATGGTTTTCTTGACGGGCAAGAAGTGAGCTTGCTTGCTAAACCTGTCCACAATGGTCCAAATAGCATCATTCCCATGCTGGGATCTAGGTAAGTCCATAATAAAGTCCATAGTAATACTTTCCCATGGCTGCAAGGGAATAGGCAATGGCTGAAGCAAACCTGGAGGCTTTTGCTTGTCAAATTTCACTTTTTGGAAAGTAAGACATGCACGGACATATGCCTCAATGTCTTTATGCATGCTTGGCCAAAAGAAATCTCTCTCAATCATGCGTGTAGTAGGCATGATACCTCTATGACCAGCATAAGGTGGAGCGTGACATTCCTCCATAACCTTTGGACGCATATCCTTCACACCACATATGCAGTTATCCTTCATAAGATAACCCTCTTTCATCACATAAGAGGCATGTGAGTGACCAGCCATCAAATTAATCGATATATGGCAAAAATCAGCATCCAAATGATACAAATCTCGCATGGCAGATAAGTCCCCATGAGAGGCCACTGAAACTGCAGCCACATAAGGCCTCCTGGATAATGCATCTGCCACCACATTTTTCTTTCCCGGAGTATGTACAATCTGAAAATGAAACATGGAAAGAAAGTTTGCCATTCTCATCTGCTTCTCCGAAAGGTTTGTTTGAGATAGAAAGTATCTCAAGCTTTGATGATCTGTCTTGACTACAAATTCAGTCCCAAGAAGGTAATGTTTCCATATCTTTAAGGCATGAATTATAGCCAAGAGCTCTTTCTTATAGATATCCATATGAAGCTCGGCATCATGCAATTGACGGCTCTCATAAGCAACTGCATGACTTTCTTGATTTAGGATAGTCCCTATACAATCGCCACAAGCATTACATTCCACTATAAATGACCTGTGCAAGTCGAGAACAATCAATACGGGTCCACATATGATAGCATTCTTGAGTTGCAAGAAGGCATCTCGCTCCTTTGGGGTCCATTTAAAGGTGGCTTTCTTCTTTGTGAGATCATGTAGAGGGGTGGCAATCATCGCAAAATGCCTTATGAAGCGCCTGTAATATGAACATAACTCGAGAAAACTACGTACTTGATGTACATTTTGCAACTTTGGCCAATTCCGAATGGTTTCTATCTTGGCAGGATCCATTCTTACACCATCCTTGGATACAATGTGACCCAAATAGTGTATCTCTGAAAGGAAGAACTCACTTTTCTTGGCATTAATGAAGAGTTTATGCTTCCAGAACTCTTCAAACACTGTGGCCAAATGAGTCCTATGCTCTTGCTCATTCTTGGAGAAAACCAAGATGTCATCAATGAATACACCTGTGAATTTTCGATGGGGTCGGAATATCCTATCCATCATATGATTGAATGTGGCTGGGGCATTGGTGAGACCAAAAGGCATCACCAAAAATTCATACAATCCAAAAGTTGTCCTGAATGCAGTTTTGTGGACATCCTGTGGCACCACTCGTATCTGGTGATAATCACTCTTCAAATCAATACGGCTGAAACAAGCCGAGCCATCAAGCTTATCCAAAATGTCATCAATACGCGGGATTGGAAATCAAGCTTATCCACTCTTCAATACGGCTGAAACAAGCCGAGCCATCAAGCTTATCCAAAATGTCATCAATACGCGGGATTGGAAATCTATTCTTGATGGTGAGCTTATTTAGAGCTCTATAATCCACACAAATGCGGAATGATCCATCTTTCTTTTGAACAAGAAGCACGGGAGAGTAATAAGGTCAGGAACTTGGTTGAACCAAACCTTTGTCCAAAAGCTCATTTACCTGCTTCATGATCTCTTTTTGTTGTGCGGCACTCACATGATATGCAAGTTTGTTAGGTGGAGAACTACCTGGCACAAGATCTATGCGATGATCCTCGAGCCTTTGAGGAGGTAGTTCACCGGGCAATGCATCATCAAAGCAATCTTTATATGCATGAAGAAAATTCAGCCTATCCTGAGTCAAAACATCCACATTTTGATGACTTGGTTCAATGCTATTACGAACAAAAACCAAGTACGCAGAAAGACTCTTTTTCATTGCTTTATTAATCTGGATGTGAGATACAAGTGGGATAGAATGCCCTTCCTTGCCAGCATCAATAACATGCATGCGGCCTCTATGCATAAAGGAAATCATGTTTGTCTTGTACTCTTTGCGGGACTCAAGCCTATGATGCCATGGCTTGCCAAGCAATACATTGCATCCATTAAGTGAGGCAACCAAGAAATGCTCATGATCAAGATAACCGTGAATATGTATGCGCAACTTCCCAATAAGTGGGTGTAACATGCGGAAGCTCTGGGTAGTCTTCTTTCAGCCCTAAACACTCTTGTAAACCTTCTGATGCAAAAACGCACCATCTGATGCAAAAACGCAGGTAGAGAGAGAGTAGAGAGAGAGAGAGAAGTGCTGGAAATTCAGTATATACTATGGTACAAAAAGGTACATATCTTGCAGCCCTTGGCTGCCTTCATAAAAAGGTGATAACACACCAAAATTCTGCCCTAGACTAGGACTCCTAATGACTCATACCCTAGTGGGTTGAATGAATAAACCTTGAGCATGAGGGCCCTTTTTATATGGGACTTTGGACGCTTTATGCTGGCCGACTGCTGGTCGGCCAGTTCCAAGTCCATACAAGCCCCTTTTTGGCGCTGCTCGACTGCTGGTCCTTGTCCTTGCTGCGCCTACTGCCCAACCTCTCTGCTGACTTCAGCCGACAGCCAACATCCTCTTTTCTTGCAGCCGACAGCCCTTGTCTGGGTTCATGTGCTTCAGCCGTCTGCTTCCCTCCATGAGCCCACTTGTCCTGCTCCATGCTCACCTCAGATGCTACACCTGAAGCTCCTACATTCTGGTTCTACTGGTTCATAGTCTTTATCTGTTTGCCCTCTTCTGGATCTAGCGTCCATGGCATCTGTGATGCACATGACATCTCCCTCTGCTAAACTTGATGACGGGAATCCAACCTGCTCTTGGATGACTGTCATCATCCCAACCCTGTCCCGAAGTCCCTCTGTCATCTTCCATCCCTGGCAAACCTTTTTCTCTGAAAATCCGGTCTGTTCTCCAAACCACTCTGTCTCTGATGAAGATCTATGCATCTGGTCTTCCTCTAGTCCACAATCCATTCCTGCCCTGACTCTGAACACCGTCTTGGTCTTCATTCCTGGAACTGAGTCTGGCACTCTCACATCACCCTTGGAGGATCAACCTCCCTTGGGACCGTTACCTGAGAACCTATCTGGCTCACGGAACTGCCATCCCCATCTGGCACTGTGGAACACCACCAACAAACCTCCTGGGAGTTCTTCCCGATCTGTGTTCCCGCCTTGGGCTTCGAATCCGTGTACTTTCCTGTACCTTGGACCTGTACACCATTATCTGGGACTGAATCAGTGTTTAGCTTCGCTGAGCCTGATGCTTTGATACCAATGTAACAAGCGGAAGCTCTGGGTAGTCTTCTTTCAGCCCTAAACACTCTTGTAAACCTTCTGATGCAAAAACGCACCATCTGATGCAAAAACGCAGGTAGAGAGAGAGTAGAGAGAGAGAGAGAAGTGCTGGAAATTCAGTATATACTATGGTACAAAAAGGTACATATCTTGCAGCCCTTGGCTGCCTTCATAAAAAGGTGATAACACACCAAAATTCTGCCCTAGACTAGGACTCCTAATGACTCATACCCCTAGTGGGTTGAATGAATAAACCTTGAGCATGAGGGCCCTTTTTATATGGACTTTGGACGCTTTATGCTGGCCGACTGCTGGTCGGCCAGTTCCAAGTCCATACAAGCCCCTTTTTGGCGCTGCCCGATTGCTGGTCCTTGTCCTTGCTGCGCCTATTGCCCAACCTCTCTGCTGACTTCAGCCGACAGCCAACATCCTCTTTTCTTGCAGCCGACAGCCCTTGTCTGGGTTCATGTGCTTCAGCCGTCTGCTTCCCTCCATGAGCCCACTTGTCCTGCTCCATGCTCACCTCAGATGCTACACCTGAAGCTCCTACATTCTGGTTCTACTGGTTCATAGTCTTTATCTGTTTGCCCTCTTCTGGATCTAGCCCTGAGAATGTCCATGGCATCTGTGATGCACATGACTGTTGGGTAACTTGCACCTCTTTACCAACAAAGGCAGCTTTTGCTTCAATTTGAGGCTTCGTGTCCTCAACCTCAATACCCAAGGCGGCTGCCATCTGAATAGAGATGAAGTTATCTGTTGCACAATCATCAAACATAAATAGAGCGCTGATCCTTGATTTGACCCCATGCTTTGCATACCATCCTCTCTTTTCCATCATGCGTTGTGTTTCCCTGCACATGGGGAACTGCATGCACATTTGCCTTGGTTTGCTTGTCCTCATGCTTTGGTTTGCAGTTAGGACATTGTCTAAATGTATTCTCTTTGTTGCCACAAGAAAAGCATTTTCCCTCCTTTGCATAATGCTCCCTTTGCTCGGGGGTCAAGCCAAATTTGTTCTTCTTTGGCCCATAATCCTTGGATGGGGTATTTTCAGCTTTACCACCCTTCTGGACATCCCGGAAGCTCTTTTTAGGTGGTTGTCCACCTTTTTGCAGGCTTGGGACAGCCTTCTCTTTGCCCTTAGAACCCCCTTTATCTTGCTTAATTTTGAGCACCAATTGCTTTGTATTAAGAGCAGAGGCTATAAGCTGTTCGCAGAGTGTGTTTTGGGTGCAATTCAATGCCCGAATGATAAGTTGGTTGCAATCCGGAGCGAAACTTCCTCTTTCTTTCATCCTTGGAGAGTTGCATAAAGGGAGTTACCTCAAGCAACACTTTCCAAAACTTATTGACATACTGCTGCACACTTTCATTATCTTTTTGCTCAAGTCTATCCCACTTTTGGGTGAGAGTTTGCTCTGCATTAGGAGGCAAGAATTGGGCATAAAATCTGTCCTTAAACTCTTTCCAAGTGCAAATGGAGTCTTTGGTGGTCTTTTCAGTGATCCACCAATGGGCAGTTGTTCCCTGCAAGAACATGCTTGCATGACGAATTTTGGACTTCTCAGTGAAGTCCTCATCACTAAAAGCAATATCAAACTGTGCCACAAAAGCTAGCACCTTAGAGGCATCATACTCTCCATGAAAGGCATCAAATTTCACGGACTTGTCCCTTGCCTTGAACTCCTTGAGCTTCTTGGGATGTGGTACATGTTCTTCTCTTTTTCTCTTCCCCTTATCCAACGGGGCAGCTCTCTCTGCATGGGCTTCATGGGCAATGATATGTGTTCCACTAGCCAAAGTGACATGGGTCTTTGATTCTTGTGGCCCCACTGCTGCATGTGACCTCGCTGAAAGATGCCTTGTCTCGCCACAAGACAACTCAATAGTCAAGGTCTTTTGGCTTGCATGCCGACCACTGTCCCCATGATGTACATACCTAGAATCCAAATGGCCTTGAGCATGCATAAATCTGTGTCCTCCTATGCCATGAGGAGTGGATGCATGGCGAGAGGTGACCGAAACTTCTTCTTTATGCAAGTATGATCTCAACCTTTGAGAGGCTGGGTCTCCATGCTGCAAACGGGGTGGATTCTTGAACATAAGCTGTCCATCCTCTCCCTCTTTAAGGTCACCCTTGCGGATAAGATAAGAGAGTGCCAGCTCCCTTGGCTTCTTACCCACTTCTCGAGCCATAGACTCAAAAGTCATGTCCACCATAGCATCAGCTTTCTTGGCTTCTATGACACTTTGTACATGGGGGTCCTCATGCAAGAATTTCAGCTCTTGCTCTTTTGCTTGCAAGAGCCTCTTCATGTGCTCCAACTCAGCCCTCCATGCATTGGGCTCTTCCTCGTGCATGGGTTCTTTACCACGTGATGGCTGTCCCATGTATGCACTGTCATAGACTCTCTCAAGAGGCTTATGCCTTCCATGCAATGCATCGAAATCCCTTGAAGCACTTGATTGGCCCCTCGAATTCGGCACTTCCAATGGGTTGTCCTGGTTGTCCATTGAATTCGGCACTTCCAATGGGTTGTCCTGGTTGTCCATTGAATTAAGTGTTTGTGCTTCCGATCTCAAAACTCCATGTCTCCTCTTGAGAAAGAGAGACGACCGGGCTCTGATACCAATGTGACCGCTCCCTACAGGAGGCCTATAGATCGGAAGACAATATACACATATTTAGAACACTTTATTTAACTGTTATTAAACGATGGAAACAACATCAGCAACACAAATACTGGAAATACTGAAAATACAAATGACACGAGCACTGGGGCCGAAAAGGGCCGGCCCCCCCTCTCAATACTTTTTGTATTTCTTGGAGTATTTATATTTGTACAAGTGTCACGGGCCTGACTGGCCAGATTTCTCCACAAGGGAGTGAAAACAACCAAATAAAACTGGTTCAAGTCGATGAAGAGGTGTTGGTCGGAGTAGCCCCAAATCATAGGCTCATTCCCACCTTCACTGGGCGGACACCTGCCACCTGCCTTTCACTGGTCTTCCGGGACCGTGCACCAACAGGCACGCCCGTACTAACGCAGGCCAAGGAGAACACTGTGGAGGGAACGTGGCCTGATTCTCCCCAATGAGCTTTGCTCCCAAATTCCCTGGTGAGTCAAACCTTCACTAGCTCTCAGAAGCTCTGAGAGCACGGTTAACAACACCACATAGGGAAATATACTGACCACACCAGGAAGAACATTCCTGAGCATGGTCAGCATATACATGCTTTTCTCCTGCACTACACAACTTAAAACATTCTCTAAATTTAAATTTGCAAATTTCAGATTTATTCAAATGAGAAAAGTATGAGAGCACCTGGTACGGTGAATACAATCCAGATACAACCGGTACAATTTGTAGCAGGTACAATCTAGCACATCAAGAACTTCACATGTGTGTAGGTACAATAGGTACTGTTTGTACAGCTGGTACAATGAATTCAGCAGGCAGAAGGTGAGAGGTATCTACTACAGAGAATAAAGGATAGCATGAGAAGATTTAGGATGTGTGGAGACATTCTGGGAAGAGGTGGAGAGAATCAAGCAAAAGAGGTGGAGTGAATCAAGGAGAGATCAGTGGGATTAGATGCTTGGATGTAAACTCTATAAATTGAGGCATTGGCCTAATGAGAATTTGCTGGTTTTTGATTATCCATGACTACATTAAGCTATCAGTTAATTGCTCACTAATCATATCTTAATCATCATCTAATCTCTTCGTTAATGATGTTGATTCTTGCATTTGATCCACCATAGCTCATCACATTGCTGCAAATTTAACAAGGTCTTGGGTTGCTTCTTCCAGTTTTCCCTTTGCATGTACAAGTTGTGCTTTTACTGAGGTGGCTTCCTCCTGCACTACCTTCATACTATCAATGAGATGAGTGACCACTTTTTTTTGTGTCTTAAGTGTTGACTCCATCCACTCTTTATTTGCTTGAATTTCTTTTAGTGCCCGGATGGCTTTAGTGCCCGGATGGCTTGGGCATGATGAGAAGAATGCAAGGGAGAGGATGGCTTTAGTGCCCGGATGGCTTGGGCATTTCGAGAAAGGCGTTATGCCCACCCTTATAGTGTGTACAAGCCCATAAGTTATAGTACATAGTACACTTAGTACTTTTAATGTACTAAGTGCACTATGTGTACTAGTGCAATATACATGTGTGATAGGGGAGTCACACACTCATGCCTCATGAGTTGACTTATCCCCACAACTCTCTCTCTCTCTCTCCCTTGTGCTTCTCTGTGTATGTCTCCCATGAATACTCTAACCTAACCCTAATTCAGGTTTCTCCCTTCAACTGGTATCAGAGCTTAGTGGTCCCTTCCTGCTGGTCGCCTGCTTCCATCAACTGCTGGTCGCCTGCTTCCATCAACTGGTATCAGAGCCATTCGGTGCAAGCAGATTCTTCCCTGGTCCTTTGTTGTCTTCAGAGTCTCCAGTCAAGCTAGAAGCGACCAGTAGGTTGGGCTCAGCCTGTGTGTGAAGAGGCCAGAAGCAAACCAAAAGGCAGCATTCGCAGACAGGCTGGGCGAGCTCGTGGCACAAGGCAGCATTCGCAGGCTGGGCGAGCACGTGGCAAAAGGTCGCTGAAGCAGGTTGACTGACGCCCAAGACAAAGCGAAGGCTGCTGGGCGTAAGTCGTCGGCTAGTACACGCAGGCGGATAGGCGTCAACGTCAGGCGCTAGGCGAATACACGGTGTAGGCAAATACGAGCGAAGGCGCATCGTAGCGAACCCAGGCGAACAGCGTGAAGCTGGCGAACGTGGAGTTCCAGCGCACAGCAGACGTTGAGGCGTAAAAAAAAAAAAAACGTAGCACGCACTTCGCGCCAGGCGCTCAGCAGCGAGCGAACCAGGCAAAGCAGGCGGAGCAGGTCTCTCCAACTCGCCGCCCCCTCTCTGCCGCCTTCCTTCTAGTCTTCTAGCAGGCGACTTGGCGACTCTCCCCAACACGTGTGCAGTCTCTTCTCTACAGCAGCTTCATCACCGTCTTCTGCAACAGAGCATCAGATGTCTGCAATTAGCAACGAGCACCTGCAATCAAACATCACAATTGCAGCAGCAACTGCATAAGCATCAGCACCAAATTCATCAACCTGCCTGCAAATCAGAGAAAAATCAGAAATTTCAGAGGTATTTGCCTTCAATATTTTGGGAATTTCTTATCAATTCAACAATTGAGCAGGTACAGGTGCCCAATTGCTCAATTTTTGAGCAAAATTGGCAAAATTGGGTGACATTGGTCACAATCAGGATAAATTTGCAGGAAATTGGTCAAATCAGGATCAATTTGCAGGAAATTGTATGTCGAAATTTGGGGCTTTTGATGTAATTGTGCAATTAAGCACTCATACATGCTGTATGATGTGAAAAATTGCACATTTGGGCAAAATTGCAGCAAATTGCAGTGCAAATCAAGGGGCTTTTGTGCCGATTTGGTTGATTTGCATGCAGGCAATCGCATTTGATGCTGTGGATAATGTGTTGATGCCTTACAAGCACTCAATGTGCCTGTAAATCAAGGGGCTTTCATGTATTTGATGTATATGTGGCCAGGGGAAAGCATCGTGAACACTCTGGATGCCTTCATGTGCGTCAACGTACCATGCATGATCAGAAATTGATCTCAAATCAAGGGGCTTTTCAAGTTTGTATGCTTGTTGAGCTTGGCAAAGCAGCAGGCAAGACATTTATGCCTTGAATCCTCAAAAATCAGCTTGCAGTCAAGGGGCTTTTGCCCAATTTCTGTTCGGGACTGTTTTATGCAGTGTTCGGGACTGTAAAAGTCTGATTTTTACTCATTTGGACAGCCAGGAGAGCATTTATTGCTATTGTACCTGCTGGTACAGATTTAACACAGCTTTGTGCATGTTTTGGCATGGCTGTACACTGTTTTGAGTGACCAAAAGGTTCAATTTCAGCTGCTGAACTTGCCGGTACAGGTTTGGTACATTACAGGTGAGCACTTAGTACTGCTGTACAGTACTTTGGAAGGGCAAAAGAGCACATTTAAGGTGCTGTCCAAAATCTGCAGCAACCAGATTTTGGTGTTTTCATCACATAAAGTGGGAGAAAAGTTGCATTCTTGCTTCCGCAGTGGGAGATAAAGCTTGGGAGAACAACATTTGTGAGCACTTTGTGTGCTTTGGGTGAAGTGTTTGCACATCTTGGGTGCAGTGTTTGCACATTTGCAGGGAGTCAGGCATTGACAGGTTGCATTTTGCTATGGCAACCACAGGTGAGAGCTCTTCATTGCTTCACATCAAGAAGCTTGAAGGCTCGCAGAATTATGATATTTGGCAAACCCAGTGCTACAATGTGTTGCTCCAGAAAAAGCAGCACAAGCCTATCAAAGAAAGGGGTGTGATGCCCGCTTCTCTTACTGCTGAAGAGTGGGAAGATGTGGATGAGCTGGCAAGATCTACTATCATGTTGTCTGTGTCAGACTCATTACTTTTCAGCATTCGTGAAGAGAAGACAGCTTGGGGAATGTGGCAGAGATTGCAGGACTTGTATGCCCAACAAAGTGCCTCAAGCAAAGTGTATTGGTTGAAGAAACTCATAGGTCTTCAGATGAAGGAAGGGGCTTCTATGACAGCCCATTTAAATGAGTTTAATGGTATTGTCAGCCAAGTCATTAATCAAAAGTTGGCAATGGACGATGAGTTCAAAGCCACTTTTCTGTTATGCACTTTGCCAGAGAGTTGGGATACATTCAGGACAGCCACTAGCAATTCGAATGCTATGCTGTCATATGCAGATGTTGAGGGTGCTCTTCTTCAAGAAGAGATGAACAGGAAAAACAACTCTGTTGGCAAGTCCAATGCAATGAATGCACGTGGGAGATCCCAGCAAAGGGGGAAAAGCCAAGAAAGGGGAAGGAGCAAGTCTCGCTCCAAAAAGGATTTGGAATGCCATTATTGTGGCAAGAAGGGACACATCAAAAAGCAATGCTACAAATGGAAAAATGATCAAAAGGAAAAGGGAAAAGGCAAAGACAAAGAGAAGGATGAAGCCAAAGATGTAAAGCCAAAGGGCAAAAGTGGAGTCAAGATCGAAGAAATCAATGTATCACATGCAGGTGGCAGTGAGGATGAGGTCCTCTTTACGTCTTCACTTGATGCCCATTCACTTCTTACAGGTGGTCATGGTATGCACTCATGGATCATTGATTCAGGTGCCTCCTTTCATGTCACAGGTTGCAGAGACTTGTTTGTCAGGTATACTGCTGGCAATGAAGGAGTGGTTTATTTGGGTGATAACCATGCATGCAAGATACTTGGTAGAGGTGACGTGAGGCTTGTGTTTTCAGATGGCTCACAGCTTATGCTCCATGATGTCAGGCATGTGCCTGAGATCAAGAAGAATTTGCTTACTACTGGACAGCTTGATGATGCTGATTATGTTACCACATTTGGTAGTGGAAAGTGGAAAATTAGTAAGGGCTCACTGGTTGTTGCCAGAGGCTCTAAGGTGGACACTCTTTACTTTATGCATGCAGGTGTTTGTCACCATGCTAATGTAAATGCAACCGAGCTGCCGGAAATCTCTATGTGGCATAGCCGGTTGGGACACATGAGTGTCAAGGGAATGGAGCAATTGTCTCGTTTGGGTTACTTGCCTTCTCTAAAGTTTTCAAGTTTTTAGTTTTGTGAGCATTGTATATATGGTAGGCAACTACAGTGCCCCCACAAGAAAGCTCTTGGACAGAAAGATGCTCAGTTAGAGCTTGTGCATACAGATGCATGTGAGATGCCTCAGCTTTCTTTGGGAGGGGCAAAATATTTTGTGTCTTTTATAGATGATGCCACACGCAAGGTGTGGGTTTATCCTCTTCGTTTGAAGAGTGATACATTCTCAGTGTTTGAGAAGTTTGTTGCTCTTGTTGAGAATCAAACTGGCAAAACACTGAAGGCTTTGCGTCCCGACAATGGTGGAGAGTATACGTCCAAACAGTTTCAGGACTTTTGTGATGCTAAAGGCATCAAGAGGGAGCTCTCTACTCCTTATGATCCTCCACAAAACGGGACAGCAGAGAGGATGAACAGGACCATACAGGAGAAGGTCCGTTCTATGTTGTCACATGCTGCATTACCTCATGGTTTTTGGGCTGAAGCTGTTATGACAGCCGTTCACCTTATAAACAGGTCACCTAACACGAGGCTTGGTGGGAAAGTGCCAGAAGAAGTATGGACAGGGAAGCCTCCGTCATACAAGCACTTGAGAGTGTTTGGTTGCGTTGCGTACGTGCACATACGCAGGGAAATGCGCACCAAACTTGATCCTAAGTCTCACAAATGCATATTCCTAGGATATGGTGACAGAGGTGAAATGGGGTATAGACTTTGGGATCCCATGAATAGAAAGATCATACGCAGCAATGATGTCATTTTTGATGAAACATGCATGTATAAGGAGCCTGCAAGGCAACAGGAGCCTGGCAGAGTCATCTTTGATGATGATGGACATCATGGACAACAACAAAGGGCTGTAAATCAGCCATTACAGTAGCAAAACCAGCCCTTAAATGGTGCTGAAAATGGTCCAAATGGACAGCCAGAGATGGCAGTAGATATCCCTATGGATATACCACAGTTAGAGGAAATACCGGGCATGATTTTTCAGCCTTATGGCATGGAAGAGGAGCCACCAATGGGTGATATGCAGGCTGGACAGCAACCTGCAAATGATGGTCATTGGGTACGGAGGTCCACTAGACCCTCCAGAGTCCCTGACAGGTTTGTTCCAGGGGTTGACTACTTGATGCTCACTGACTGTGGGGAGCCCTCATGTTACAAGGAGGCTTTATAGAGGGCAGACAAAGCTCTATGGGAGCGTGCCATGAAGTCAGAGATGGATTCTCTGCATAAAAATGAAACATGGAAGTTGGTGCATTTGCCTGCAGGCAAGAAGGTTTTGCCATGCAAGTGGGTATACAGGCTCAAAGTTGCATCAGATGCTAAGCCAAGATACAAAGCCAGGTTAGTGGCTAAGGGCTTCAAGCAGGAATATGGTGTGGACTTTGAGGAAATCTTCTCTCCAGTGGTCAAAATGACCACACTTAGAGCTGTGTTGGCTTTGGTTGCGCATGATGATCTGGACTTGATTCAGATGGATGTGAAGACTGCTTTTCTTCACGGTGATCTCCATGAGGAGATATATATGCAGCAGCCAGAGGGTTATGCAGTAAGTGGAAAGGAGAAGCTTGTATGCAAGCTGAAAAAGAGTCTTTATGGGCTCAAACAGGCACCAAGAGAATGGTATCATAAATTTGATACATTCATGAAATCTCAGAAATTCAGGAGAAGTGACATAGATCACTGCTTGTACACCAAGAAAGCTTTGGATGGCAGTCTCTTGATTCTCATTTTGTATGTTGATGATATGTTGATTGCCGGGAAATCTCGTAAAGAGATGGATGCCTTGAAGCAGAGGTTGCATCAAACCTTTGATATGAAGGATTTGGGTGATGCAAATCACATCTTGGGTATGCGGATACTTCGGGACAGAAATCAGCATGTGTTGTATTTGTCTCAGAAGGAATACATTGGCAAAGTCTTGCAGAGGTTCAATATGGACGGGGGGAAGAAAGCTAGTACTCCTTTGCCTCCATATGTGAAACTCAGTGCTATGGACAGCCCACAGTCAGATAGAGACAGGGCTGATATGGCCAAGATTCCGTATGCTTCAGCTTGTGGCAGTCTCATGTATGCCATGGTTGCTACTAGGCCGGACATTGCATTTGCAGTGGGAGTGGTTTCTAGATACATGGCCAACCCTGGCAAGAAGCATTGGGAAGCAGTGAAAGGTGTCATGAGATACCTGAAGGGCACACAGGATATGTGCATTTGCTTTGGCAAACAGGATGCATTAGTGCATGGTTACACGGATTCGGATTATGCCGGTCATCCAGATAACCGGAAGTCTACTACCGGTTATGTGTTTACATTCACAGGAGGTGCTGTGTCATGGATATCCAGGATGCAGAAGTGCACAGCCTTATCTACTACAGAGGCCGAGTATATTGCAGCCACAGAGGCTTGCAAGGAGGCATTATGGCTATCTCGGTTAGTGGTTGATTTGGGCTATAGAGGGGATATTCCATTGTTGCATTGTGATAGTCAGAGTGCCATTCAGTTGGCAAAGAACCCTGTTTTTCATGCAAAGACGAAGCATGTGGATGTGAAGTATCACTTCATCAGAGAGGTGATAGAGAACAAGCAAATTCAGCTTGTTAAGATTCATACGGATGACAACCCGGCTGATCTGTTGACGAAGAGTTTGCCTCCGGAGCGGTTTGCTCATTGCAGACACTTGATGGGCATTGGATGAGGCCATTTTCAGCCTTGATATGGTCTTGTATATTATCATGTACATGCTGATTTTTTTTTTCCCTTTACTTAAGGGCACTTTGCCTTTAAGTGGGAGGTTGTTGGGGTAAAGGCGTTATGCCCACCCTTATAGTGTGTACAAGCCCATAAGTTATAGTACATAGTACACTTAGTACTTTTAATGTACTAAGTGCACTATGTGTACTAGTGCAATATACATGTGTGATAGGGGAGTCACACACTCATGCCTCATGAGTTGACTTATCCCCACAACTCTCTCTCTCTCTCTCCCCCTTGTGCTTCTCTGTGTATGTCTCCCATGAATACTCTAACCTAACCCTAATTCAGGTTTCTCCCTTCACAGTCAAGTACAACGGGTACATATGGACAGCCAGTAGGTACACGTGGGCAGCCAGCAGTTATAGCAGGTACACAAGTATGTACAGGTGTGGGCAGCCCTGCAGGCGGGTACAGCAACAGGTTCAGGTGTGGACAGCCCTGGGCGGGTACCAAGCAGGTACTGGCGTGGGCAGGGCGAGTACAAGGGAGGTATAGGCATGGGCAGCAGGCGGGTACCAGGCATCTGCATAGCTCAATAGGCGGGTACAGCCAGCAGCAAGGAGGTGATGGAGAAAGAGGCGATGCAGAGAGAAAATCCATCAACCGACCACACGTGGGAAATTTTTCCAATAATGTTCCATGCAAAAGCCTTATCAAAGGTTATAAAACCTTAATACATAATTAACACTTATGGGCACCATCCAAAAGAAAATGGTCCAGTCCCTTTTTAAATGTGTGTGAACACATTAGCTTATAAACATTAAAGTTAACCATAGTTTATGGATTTTACATTTTAAAAGGGCCAAAATGGTAATACTTCCCACCTACTCACAAGCCACACCACCAAGTAGCAAACAGCATTCCACGGTACACTGGGGACGTCCCCGTCCAGTGTACTGGCACGACATAACAGGCAGACACGCGAACAAGTCATGCAAAAACAAATTTATGCATGCAGGCATAAATGCGTGTGCACAAATAGTGGACGAAATCTCTCTTTCATGAAACTTGTACAAGAGGTGTCACCATTTGGTCACCCGAATGGTTCACTCTTGCTTTCACACTATGTACATATTTGATTGGTGTCCATGGCTTATGGAATGTGCATATGCATGTGATTGACACGTGTCATGCTGTATAGTTGGATATGATATTCCGCTGGGACTTGATGTTATCATGCCCGGAATATCTGGAGGACTTGGCTTTCCGTTGGGACTTGTGCCTTTGTGTACATGCCCGGAAACGCCTGGAGGACTTGGCTTTCCGCCGGGACTTGTGCCTTTGTGTACATGCCCGGAAACGCCTGGAGGATTGGCTTTCCACTGGGTCTGGTATCGCATATACTTGCCTGGAAACACCTGGTATTATATGGTCTCATGAACGGAAATTGCTCATGCCAATGCTGCATTGCATAGCATCTTTATGTGCCTGCTTGCAAATGAAATTGCATGTTGTTTTCATGCGTGCATGACCTATGTGTAGTTCCGGGTAAGGGGACGCCCACCCGTGAACCGTGCGTGTGAAACTGTCTGCTGACATGGTTGTGTGGCATGTGATGTTGGTGTTGGGGTAAAGGCGTTATGCCCACCCTTATAGTGTGTACAAGCCCATAAGTTATAGTACATAGTACACTTAGTACTTTTAATGTACTAAGTGCACTATGTGTACTAGTGCAATATACATGTGTGATAGGGGAGTCACACACTTATGCTTTTCATGAGTTGACTTATCTCCACAACTCTCTCTCTCTCTCCCTTGCTTCTCTGTGTATGTCTCCCATGAATGAACTCTAAACCCTAATTGACAGGTTTCTCCCCATCAACTGGTATCAGAGCAAGGTCGCCTGCTGAATCTTTCTTGGAGTGTGCCTGTATCTTTTCTGGTCTCTGCCCAGCCAGTAGGCGTGGGCTGGCTCAACTGTTGCCCAGCCAGCAGCGTGGACTGCCCAGCAGCCAAGCGGACTGTCCAGCAGCCACGAGCGAGGAGGGCAGCATAGTGGCGCAGGCAAACACGTGTAGCGCTGGTGCACGAAGAAGCGATAGGCGAGCGAAGGCGCCAGCAATAAGCGAAAGCGTGAGCGTTGGCGAACACTGAAGGCGGCGGAGAGTCGAGTAGCGAAGGGAGCCCGTCGACTTCAGGCGTGTGGAGGGCGCACGGCGAAGCGAAGCGAAGCGCACAGCACTACACAGCGGCTGGCGCTAGGCGAAACTGAAGCGAAAGTGCTTCGCTCCACGTTAGCCAGGCGAAGCGAAAGGTGCAGCAGCAGCGTTGGGCGTCCAACTGGGTACTATGCTGAGGAAAGCTACGCTGCCCAGCCCGTACAGTACTTGCAGTTGATCTAAATTTGCAGCACAGCAGGTGCATCTCCATCAACACAAGCAGCATCAATAAAGCAATACAGCAGCATATTCATCACAACCCCCTCCTGCAACAGAAATCAACCTGCAAATCAGAGAAATTCAGAAATTACAAGGTATTCTGCTTCAAATTTTTTTTGGGATTTGCAATTGAGCAAGTACAGTAATCAATTGAGCAGGTACAGGTGCCCAATTGCTCAATTTTGAGCTAAATTGGCAAAATTGGGTGACATTGGTCACAATCAGGATAAATTTGCAGGAAATTGGTCAAATCAGGATCAATTTGCAGGAAATTGGATGTCGAAATTTGGGGCTTTTGATGTAAATGTGCAATTAAGCACTCATACATGCTGTATGATGTGAAAAATCGCACATTTGGGCAAAATTGCAGCAAATTGCAGCAAATTGCAGTGCAAATCAAGGGGCTTTTGTGCCGATTTGGTTGATTTGCATGCAGGCAATCGCATTTGATGCTGTGGATAATGTGCTGATGCCTTACAAGCACTCAATGTGCCTGTAAATCAAGGGGCTTTCATGTATTTGATGTATATGTGGCCAGGGGGAAGCATCGTGAACACACAGGATGCCTTCATGTGCGCCAATGTACCATGCATGATCAGAAATTGATCTCAAATCAAGGGGCTTTTCAAGTTCGTATGCTTGTTGAGCTTGGCAAAGCAGCAGGCGAGACTTTTATGCCTTGAATCCTCAAAAATCAGCTTGCAGTCAAGGGGCTTTTGCCCAATTTCTGTTCGGGACTGTTTTATGCAGTGTACAGGACTGTAAAAGTCTGATTTTTACTCATTTGGACAGCCAGGAGAGCATTTATTGCTACTGTACCTGCTGGTACAGATTTGGCACAGCTTTGTGCATGTTTTAACATGGCTGTACACTGTTTTGAGTGATCAAAAGGTTCAAATTCAGCTGCTGAAATTGCCGGTACAGGTTTGGTACATCATTGGTGAGCGCTTAGTACTGCTGTACAGTACTTTGGAGAGGCAAAAGAGCACATTTAAGGTGCTGTCCAAAATCTGCAGCAACCAGATTTTGGTGTTTTCATCACAAAAAGTGGGAGAAAAGTTGCATTCTTGCTTCCGCAGTGGGAGATAAAGCTTGGGAGAACATTTGTGAGCACTTTGTGTGCTCTGGGTGCAGTGTTTGCACATCTTGGGTGCAGTGTTTGCACATTTGCAGGGAGTCAGGCATTACAGGTTGCATTTTGCTATGGCAACCACAGGTGAGAGCTCTTCATTGCTTCACATCAAGAAGCTTGAAGGCTCTCATAATTATGATATTTGGCAAACCCAGTGCTACAATGTGTTGCTTCAGAAAAAGCAGCACAAGCCTATCAAAGAAAGGGGTGTGATGCCCGCTTCTCTTACAGCTGAAGAGTGGGAAGATATGGATGAGCTGGCAAGATCTACTATCATGTTGTCTGTGTCAGACTCATTACTTTTCAGCATTCGTGAAGAGAAGACAGCTTGGGGAATGTGGCAGAGATTGCAGGACTTGTATGCCCAACAAAGTGCCTCAAGCAAAGTGTATTGGTTGAAGAAACTCATAGGTCTTCAGATGAAGGAAGGGGCTTCTATGACAGCCCATCTCAATGAATTTAATGGTATTGTCAGCCAGGTCATCAATCAAAAGTTGGCGATGGACGATGAGTTCAAAGCCACCTTTTTGTTATGCACTTTGCCAGAGAGTTGGGACACATTCAGGACAGCCACTAGCAATTCGAATGCTATGCTGTCATATGCAGATGTTGAGGGTGCTCTTCTTCAAGAAGAGATGAACAGGAAAAACAACTCTGTTGGCAAGTCCAATGCAATGAATGCACGTGGGAGATCCCAGCAAAGGGGGAAAAGCCAAGAAAGGGGAAGGAGCAAGTCTCGCTCCAAAAAGGATTTGGAATGCCATTATTGTGGCAAAAAGGGACACATCAAAAAGCAATGCTACAAATGGAAAAATGATCAAAAGGAAAAGGGAAAAGGCAAAGACAAAGAAAAAGATGAAGCCAAAGATGTAAAGCCAAAGGGCAAAAGTGGAGTCAAGATCGAAGAAATCAATGTGTCACATGCAGGTGGCAGTGAGGATGAGGTCCTCTTTACGTCTTCACTTGATGCCCATTCACTTCTTACAGGTGGTCATGGTATGCACTCATGGATCATTGATTCAGGTGCCTCCTTTCATGTCACAGGATGCAGAGACTTGTTTGTCAGGTATACTGCTGGCAATGAAGGAGTGGTTTATTTGGGTGATAACCATGCATGCAAAATTCTTGGCAGAGGTGATGTGAGGCTTGTATTTTCAGATGGCTCACAGCTTATGCTCCATGATGTCAGGCATGTGCCTGAGATCAAGAAGAATCTGCTTTCTACTGGACAGCTTGATGATGCTGATTATGTTACCACATTTGGTAGTGGAAAGTGGAAGATTAGTAAGGGCTCACTGGTTGTTGCCAGAGGCTCTAAGGTGGACACTCTTTATTTTATGCATGCAGGTGTTTGTCACCATGCTAATGTAAATGCAACCGAGCTGCCGGAAATTTCTATGTGGCATAGCCGGTTGGGACACATGAGTGTCAAAGGAATGGAGCAATTGTCTCGTTTGGGTTACTTGCCTTCTCTCAAATTTTCAAGTTTTCAGTTTTGTGAGCATTGTATATATGGTAGGCAACTACAGTGCCCCCACAAGAAAGCTCTTGGACAGAAAGATGCTCAGTTAGAGCTTGTGCATACAGATGTATGTGAGATGCCTCAGCTTTCTTTGGGAGGGGCAAAATATTTTGTGTCTTTTATTGATGATGCCACACGCAAGGTGTGGGTTTATCCTCTTCGTTTGAAGAGTGATACATTCTCAGTGTTTGAGAAGTTTGTTGCTCTTGTTGAGAATCAAACTGGCAAAACACTGAAGGCTTTGCGTTCCGACAATGGTGGAGAGTATATGTCCAAACAGTTTCAGGACTTTTGTGATGCTAAAGGCATCAAGAGGGAGCTCTCTACTCCTTATGATCCTCCACAAAACGGGACAGCAGAGAGGATGAACAGGACCATACAGGAGAAGGTCCGTTCTATGTTGTCACATGCTGCATTACCTCATGGTTTTTGGGCTGAAGCTGTTATGACAGCCGTTCACCTTATAAACAGGTCACCTAACACGAGGCTTGGTGGGAAAGTGCCAGAAGAAGTATGGACAGGGAAGCCTCCGTCATACAAGCACTTGAGAGTGTTTGGTTGCGTTGCGTACGTGCACATACGCAGGGAAATGCGCACCAAACTTGATCCTAAGTCTCACAAATGCATATTCCTAGGATATGGTGACAGAGGTGAAATGGGGTATAGACTTTGGGATCCCATAAATAGAAAGATCATACGCAGCAATGATGTCATTTTTGATGAAACATGCATGTATAAGGAGCCTGCAAGGCAACAGGAGCCTGGCAGAGTCATCTTTGATGATGATGGACATCATGGACAACAACAAAGGGCTGTAAATCAGCCATTACAGCAGGAAAACCAGCCCTTAAATGGTGCTGAAAATGGTCCAAATGGACAGCCAGAGATGGCAGAAGATATCCCTATGGATATACCACAGTTAGAGGAGATACCGGGCATGATATTTCAGCCTTATGGCATGGAACAGGAGCCACCAATGGGTGATATGCAGGCTGGACAGCAACCTGCAAATGATGGTCATTGGGTACGGAGGTCCACTAGACCCTCCAGAGTCCCTGACAGGTTTGTTCCAGGGGTTGACTATTTGATGCTTACTGACTGTGGAGAGCCCTCATGTTACAAAGAGGCTTTACAGAGGGCAGACAAAGCTCTATGGGAGCGTGCCATGAAGTCAGAGATGGATTCTCTGCACAAAAATGGAACTTGGAAGTTAGTGCCTTTGCCTGCAGGCAAGAAGGTTTTGCCATGCAAGTGGGTTTACAGGCTCAAAGTTGCATCAGATGCTAAGCCAAGATACAAAGCCAGGTTAGTGGCTAAGGGCTTTAAGCAAGAATATGGTGTGGACTTTGAGGAGATCTTCTCTCCAGTGGTCAAAATGACCACACTTAGAGCTGTGTTGGCTTTGGTTGCGCATGATGATCTGGACTTGATTCAGATGGATGTGAAGACTGCTTTTCTTCACGGTGATCTCCATGAGGAGATATATATGCAGCAGCCAGAGGGTTATGCAGTGAGTGGAAAGGAGAAGCTTGTATGCAAGCTGAAAAAGAGTCTTTATGGGCTAAAACAGGCACCACGAGAATGGTATCATAAATTTGATACATTCATGAAATCACAGAAATTCAGGAGAAGTGACATAGATCACTGCTTGTACACCAAGAAAGCTTTGGATGGCAGTCTATTGATTCTCATTTTGTATGTTGATGATATGTTGATTGCCGGGAAATCTCGTAAAGAGATGGATGCTTTGAAGAAGAGGCTGCATGAGACCTTTGATATGAAGGATCTGGGTGATGCAAATCACATCTTGGGTATGCGGATACTTCGGGACAGAAATCAGCATGTGTTGTATTTGTCTCAGAAGGAATACATTGGCAAAGTCTTGCAGAGGTTCAATATGGACGGGGGGAAGAAAGCTAGTACTCCTTTGCCTCCATATGTGAAACTCAGTGCTAAGGACAGCCCACAGTCGGATAGTGACAGGGCTGATATGGCCAAGATTCCGTATGCTTCAGCTTGTGGCAGTCTCATGTATGCCATGGTTGCTACTAGGCCAGACATTGCATTTGCAGTGGGAGTGGTTTCTAGATACATGGCCAACCCTGGCAAGAAGCATTGGGAAGCAGTGAAAGGTGTCATGAGATACCTGAAGGGCACACAGGATTTGTGCATTTGCTTTGGCAAACAGGATGCATTAGTGCATGGTTACACGGATTCGGATTATGCCGGTCATCCAGATAACCGGAAGTCTACTACCGGTTATGTATTTACATTCACAGGAGGTGCTGTGTCATGGATATCCAGGATGCAGAAGTGCACTGCCTTATCTACTACAGAGGCCGAGTATATTGCAGCCACAGAGGCTTGCAAGGAGGCATTATGGCTATCTCGGTTAGTGGTTGATTTGGGTTATACAGGGGATATTCCATTGTTGCATTGTGACAGTCAGAGTGCCATTCAGTTGGCAAAGAACCCTGTTTTTCATGCAAAGACGAAGCATGTGGATGTGAAGTATCACTTCATCAGAGAGGTGATAGAGAACAAGCAAATTCAGCTTGTTAAGATTCACACGGATGACAACCCGGCTGATCTGTTGACGAAGAGTTTGCCTCCGGAGCGGTTTGCTCATTGCAGACACTTGATGGGCATTGGATGAGGCCATTTTCAGCCTTGATATGGCCTTGTATATTATCATGTACATGCTGATTTTTTCTTTTCCTTTACTTAAGGGCACTTTGCCTTTAAGTGGGAGGTTGTTGGGGTAAAGGCGTTATGCCCACCCTTATAGTGTGTACAAGCCCATAAGTTATAGTACATAGTACACTTAGTACTTTTAATGTACTAAGTGCACTATGTGTACTAGTGCAATATACATGTGTGATAGGGGAGTCACACACTTATGCTTTTCATGAGTTGACTTATCCCCACAACTCTCTCTCTCTCTCCCTTGCTTCTCTGTGTATGTCTCCCATGAATGAACTCTAAACCCTAATTGACAGGTTTCTCCCCATCAGTTGGGGTAAAGGCATAATGCCCACCCTTATAGTGTGTACAAGCCCATAAAGTAAAGTACATAGTACACTTAGTACTTTTAATGTACTAAGTGCACTATGTGTACTAGTGCAATATACATGTGTGATAGGGGAGTCACACACTCATATCTTGATGAGTTGACTTATCCCCACAACTCTCTCTCTCTCTCCCTTGTTGTTTCTCTGTGTATGTCTCCCACATGAACTCTAACCTAACCCTAAATCTCTCCCATTCAACTGGTATCAGAGCTAGTAGTACTTTCATAACTGGGTGCCGATTGGGTACTGTCATACATTCAGCCTGACGGGCGGCAGGGACAAGTGCTTGGGCCGCTTCACACACGTGGCACTTACTGTTGGCTAGCTTGGTGTTGCAAGTGTCAGCTGACAGGCAGCGCAGCAAAGCGTTGCACAGCAGGTCGACTAGGGGTTGACGGGTAGAGCTACGTGTAGCAAACCACAAGGCAAACACGTCTATGAGTCCTAGGCAGGCGGGCGTCAACAGCAGCGCTAATCGTGTAGCGCTGCTAGGCGGAGACGGCGAAGGCAGTAGCCAGGCGTCGAGCGAGGAGGCCAGCGCATTCAACGCCTTTACGCACTCTTCACAGCCACGTGTCAGCGCTGGGCGTTAGACGGCGTAGAGACACGCAGGCGAAGGCGGCGGCAATTAGTACCGTAGAGCAGCGTAACAACGCTTACGTGTCCCACGGTTGTGCCTCGGCCAGTTTCAGATGGTAACGCAACCTTCTTCCTGCAACAGAGAACGCAACCTTCTTCTCCTCTACGGCAAACATCAGCAGCAGCTAGTGTAAGCCCCACGCCTGCGACCAGCCCAACCGACTATAAAGGTCTGCACGAACAGCCCACCTGCATCAGCATCAGATTTCTGCAACAGCATCAACTGAAATTCAGCCTGCAAATCAGAGAAATTCAAAAATTAAGAGGTATTTGCCTTCAATTTTGGGAATTTCTTATCAGTTCAATCAATTGAGCAGGTACAGGTGCCGAATTGCTCAATTTTGAGCAAAATTGGCAAAATTGGGTGACATTGGTCACAATCAGGATCAATTTGCAGGAAATTGGATGTCGAAATTTGGGGCTTTTGATGTAATTGTGCAATTAAGCACTCATACATGCTGTATGATGTGAGAAATCGCACATTTGGGCAAAATTGCAGCAAATTGCAGTGCAAATCAAGGGGCTTTTGTGTCGATTGAATTGATTTGCATGCAGGCAATCGCATTTGATGCTGTGGACAATGTGTTGATGCCTTACAAGCACTCAATGTGCCTGTAAATCAAGGGGCTTTCATGTATTGGATGTATATGTGGCCAGGGGGAAGCATCGCGAACACTCTTGATGCCTTCATGTGCGTCAATGTACCATGTATGATCAGCAATTGATCTTAAATCAAAGGGCTTTTCAAGATCGTATGCTTGTTGAGCTTGGCAAAGCAGCAGGCAAGACATTTATGCCTTGAATCCTCAGAAATCAGCTTGCAGTCAAGGGGCTTTTGCCCAATTTCTGTTCGGGACTGTTGTATGCAGTGGACGGGACTGTAAAAGTCTGATTTTCACTCATTTGGACAGCCAGGAGAGCATTTATTGCTATTGTACCTGCTAGTACAGATTTGGCACAGCTTTGTGCAGGTTTTGGCATGGCTGTACACTGATTTGAGTGAGGAAAAGGTTCAATTTCAGCTGATGTACTTGCCGGTACAGGTTTGGTACATCATTGGTGAGCACTTAGTACTGCTGTACAGTACTTTGGAAGGGCAACAGAGCACATTAGGTGCTGTCCTAAATCTGCAGCAACCAGATTTTGGTGATTTCATCACATAAAGTGGGAGAAAAGTTGCATTTGTGCTTCCGCAGTGGGAGATAAAGCTTGGGAGAACATCTGTGAGCACTTTGTGTGCTTTTGGTGCAGTGTTTGCACATTTTGCAGGGAGTCAGGCATTGACAGGTTGCATATTGCTATGGCAACCACGGGTGAGAGCTCTTCATTGCTTCACATCAAGAAGCTTGAAGGCTCACATAACTATGATATTTGGCAAACCCAGTGCTATAATGTGTTGTCCAGAAGAAGCAGCACAAGCCCATCAAAGAAAGGGGTGTAAAGCCCGCTTCTCTTACTGCTGAAGAGTGGGAAGATATGGATGAGCTGGCAAGATCTACTATCATGTTTTCTGTGTCAGACTCTTTACTTTTCAGCATTCGTGAAGAGAAGACAGCTTGGGGAATGTGGCAGAGATTGCAGGACTCGTATGCCCAGCAAAGTGCCTCAAGCAAAGTGTATTGGTTGAAGAAACTCATAGGTCTTCAGATGAAGGAAGGGGCGTCTATGACAGCCCATTTAAATGAGTTTAATGGTATTGTCAGCCAAGTTATAAATCAAAAGTTGGCAATGGACGATGAGTTCAAAGCCACTTTTCTCTTATGCACTTTGCCAGAGAGTTGGGACACATTCAGGACAGCCACTAGCAATTCGAATGCTATGCTGTCATATGCAGATATTGAGGGTGCGCTCCTTCAAGAGGAGATGAACAGGAAAAACAACTCTGTGGGAAAGTCCAATGCAATGAATGCACGTGGGAGATCCCAGCAAAGGGGTAAAAGCCAAGAAAGGGGAAGGAGCAAGTCTCGCTCCAAAAAGGACTTGGAATGCCATTATTGTGGCAAGAAGGGACACATCAAAAAGCAATGCTACAAATGGAAAAATGATCAAAAGGAAAAGGGAAAAGGCAAAGACAAAGACAAAGATGAAGCCAAAGATGTAAAGCCAAAGAGCAAAAGTGGAGTCAAGATTGAAGAAATCAATGTGTCACATGCAGGTGGCAGTGAGGATGAGGTCCTATTTACGTCTTCACTTGATACCCATTCACTTCTTACAGGTGGTCATGGTATGCACTCATGGATCATTGATTCAGGTGCCTCCTTTCATGTCACAGGTTGCAGAGACTTGTTTGTCAGGTATACTGCTGGCAATGTAGGAGTGGTTTATTTGGGTGATAACCATGCATGCAAGATTCTTGGCAGAGGTGATGTGAGGCTTGTGTTTTCAGATGGCTCACAGCTTATGCTCCATGATGTCAGGCATGTGCCTGAGATCAAGAAGAACTTGCTTTCTACTGGACAGCTTGATGATGTTGATTATGTTACCACATTTGGTCGTGGAAAGTGGAAAATTAGTAAGGGCTCACTGGTTGTTGCCAGAGGCTCTAAGGTGGACACTCTTTACTTCATGCATGCAGGTGTTTGTCACCATGCTAATGTAAATGCAACCGAGCTGCCAGAAATCTCTATGTGGCATAGCCGGTTGGGACACATGAGTGTCAAAGGAATGGAGCAATTGTCTCGTTTGGGTTACTTGCCTTCTCTAAAGTTTTCAAGTTTTCAGTTTTGTGAGCATTGTATATATGGCAGGCAACTGCAGTGCCCCCACAAGAAAGCTCTTGGACAGAAAGATGCTCAGTTAGAGCTTGTGCATACAGATGTATGTGAGATGCCTCAGCTTTCTTTGGGAGGGGCAAAATATTTTGTGTCTTTTATTGATGATGCCACACGCAAGGTGTGGGTTTATCCTCTTCGTTTGAAGAGTGATACATTCGCAGTGTTTCAGAAGTTTGTTGCTCATGTTGAGAATCAAACTGGCAAAACACTGAAGGCTTTGCGTTCCGACAATGGTGGAGAGTATATGTCCAAATAGTTTCAGGACTTTTGTGATGCTAAAGGCATCAAGAGGGAGCTCTCTACTCCTTATGATCCTCCACAAAACGGGACAGCAGAGAGGATGAACAGGACCATTCAGGAGAAGGTCCGTTCTATGTTGTCACATGCTGCATTACCTCATGGTTTTTGGACTGAAGCTGTTATGACAGTCGTTCACCTTATAAACAGGTCACCTAACACGAGGCTTGGTGGGAAAGTGCCAGAAGAAGTATGGACAGGGAAGCCTCCGTCATACAAGCACTTGAGAGTGTTTGGTTGCGTTGCGTACATGCACATACGCAGGGAAATGCGCACCAAACTTGATCCTAAGTCTCACAAATGCATATTCCTAGGATATGGTGACAGAGGTGAAATGGGGTATAGACTTTGGGATCCCGTGAATAGAAAGATTATACGCAGCAATGATGTCATTTTTGATGAAACATGCATGTATAAGGAGCCTGCAAGGCAACAGGAGCCTAGCAGAGTCATCTTTGATGATGATGGACATCATGGACAACAACCAAGGGCTGTAAATCAGCCATTACAGCAGCAAAACCAGCCCTTAAATGGTGTTGAAAATGGTCCAAATGGACAGCCAGAGATGGCAGAAGATATCCCTATGGATATGCCACAGTTAGAGGAGATACCTGGCATGATTTTTCAGCCTTATGGCATGGAACAGGAGCCACCAATGGGTGATATGCAGGCCGGACAGCAACCTGCAAATGATGGTCATTGGGTACGGAGGTCCACAAGACCCTCCAGAGCCCCTGACAGGTTTGTTCCAGGGGTTGACTACTTGATGCTTACTGACTGTGGGGAGCCCTCATGTTATAAGGAGGCTTTACAGAGGGCAGACAAGGCTCTTTGGGAGCGTGCCATGAAGTCAGAGATGGATTCTCTGCACAAAAATGGAACATGGAAGTTGGTGCATTTGCCTGCAGGCAAGAAGGTTTTGCCATGCAAGTGGGTTTACAGGCTCAAAGTTGCACCTGATGCAAAGCCAAGATACAAAGCCAGGTTAGTGGCTAAGGACTTCAAGCAGGAATATGGTGTGGACTTTGAGGAGATCTTCTCTCCAGTGGTCAAAATGACCACACTTAGAGCTGTGTTAGCTTTGGTTGCACATGATGATCTGGAGCTTTGGTTGCACATGATGATCTGGACTTGATTCAGATGGATGTGAAGACTGCTTTTCTTCACGGTGATCTCCATGAGGAGATATATATGCAACAGCCAGAGGGTTATGCAGTGAGTGGAAAGGAGAAGCTTGTATGCAAGCTGAAAAAGAGTCTTTATGGGCTCAAACAGGCACCAAGGGAATGGTATCATAAATTTGATACATTCATGAAATCGCAGAAATTCAGGAGAAGTGACATAGATCACTGCTTGTACACCAAGAAAGCTTTGGATGGCAGTCTATTGATCCTCATCTTGTATGTTGATGATATGTTGATTGCCGGGAAATCTCGTAAAGATCTGGATGCCTTGAAGAAGAGGTTGCATCAGACCTTTGATATGAAGGATTTGGGTGATGCAAATCACATTTTGGGTATGAGGATACTTCGGGACAGAAATCAGCATGTGTTGTATTTGTCTCAGAAGGAATACATTGGCAAAGTTTTGCAGAGGTTCAATATGGACGGGGGGAAGAAGACTAGTACTCCTTTGCCTCCATATGTGAAACTCAGTGCTATGGCCGGTCATCCAGATAACCGGAAGTCTACTACCGGTTATGTGTTTACATTCACAGGAGGTGCTGTGTCATGGATATCCAGGATGCAGAAGTGCACTACCTTATCTACTACAGAGGCCGAGTATATTGCAGCCACAGAGGCTTGCAAGGAGGCATTATGGCTATCTCGGTTAGTGGTTGATTTGGGTTATACAGGGGATATTCCATTGTTGCATTGTGACAGTCAGAGTGCCATCCAGTTGGCAAAGAATCCTGTCTTTCATGCAAAGACGATGCATGTGGATGTGAAGTATCACTTCATCAGAGAGGTGATAGAGAACAAGCAAATTCAGCTTGTAAAGATTCATACGGATGACAACCCGGCTGATCTGTTGACAAAGAGTTTGCCTCCGGAGTGGTTTGCTCGTTGCAGACACTTGATGGGCATTGGATGAGGCCAGTTTCAGCCTTGATATGGCCTTGTATATTATCATGTACATGCTGATTTTTCTTTTCCTTCATTTAAGGGCACTTTGCCTTTAAGTGGGAGGTTGTTGGGGTAAAGACATAATGCCCACCCTTACAGTGTGTACAAGTCCATAAAGTAAAGTACATAGTACACTTAGTACTTTTAATGTACTAAGTGCACTATGTGTACTAGCGCAATATACATGTGTGATAGGGGAGTCACACACTCATATCTTGATGAGTTGACTTATCCCCACAACTCTCTCTCTCTCTCTCCCCCTTGTTGTTTCTCTGTGTATGTCTCCCACATGAACTCTAACCTAACCCTAAATCTCTCCCATTCATGTGAACAGGTGGTAAGTATTTCCCAATCTAGGCTCAAATAGCCCTTAGGACTTAGCCAATATTTATAATTGAGTGCGTTCCCATTTCATTAAAGTTTGGGCGCCCAAAAGTCACTTATAAATTATGACCGCTTCCAAGTTCACACTCACTGAAGTCCCGAGGCGAACAAGACTCAATGTCGAGGACCTGATCCTCCCCTTTTACTCATAAATGGGCATCTCCCCATGTCCCTTCACCTGATTGGACCCCAATTCACTTACTTATTAAGAGAAATTCGTGTTTTCTCTTCATGATGATTTTTGGAGGCTGAAAACTCTGTTTTTCCACCATTTCTCTCCATTTCCAAGCTCTCCATAGCCATACCCAACTTGCTAGGGTGTTTTCCAAGCTTCCAAGAGTGTTTCCAAGTGCTAATCACTCTCCTACTCACTCCCAATGACTGAAATTCAGCAAAACAGCTCTCATTTTTGCTGTAATTTTTGGTCTTTTTGCTGAAAACCCTAATTTCAGCCTTCCTTTCTCAAGTTGAACCATAGGGGAAGCTTTCCCAGGGTTCCCTTCATCCTCTTGAAGACTTTTGTCGCGAAGGATTGCGGCAAATCGAAGATATCAACACTTCTATAGCTTCCAACGCGAAGGCTTCCGCTTGCAACAACTTCTATGAAGACTGGTAAGCTAATTGGACAATGTGTTGTCATTACTTACTCAGTAGAAGGGCAGGACTCCTTGTTTAGCCGCCCTGCGTAGTATTTCTCTTGTCCTATGTGCTCTTGAAGATGTTGCTACTTTGCTTGGTAGAACATAGAGCCAATGGTAGAGAATATGGGCACTGAAGTCGGGCCGGGCATCAAGACAGCTCCTTGGTGATCTACATCGACATACCATTGTTTTCTAAATGCTGAATTTCATATGCATTGGCATGGAGGATTTGGCAATGGATGCCTGTGAAGCTATGTATTGAATTTCTCCAATAGTAATACAATTTACTCAAGGGAGAGGTCGGCCGTTCCGGCTCATTGTGTGTCTCTTGTCAATTCAGCAATTTACTTCTTGTATATGAGCAAGTGTCCTTCAAATCTTATTTTAAGTGTATTGATTAGCATTGTGTTCAACCAAGTTACATTGGTATCAGAGCATACGGTTCTCTTTCACTTCTATCGTGAGAGACGATCACCGTGAACACTAGCTATCTCTACACTTAGAACATTATGGACAGCCACACAATGAATGTTGGAGATGCTAATACAAGAGGTAGGGACAATGAAATGCATGCCTCCAATGCTTTACAGGATGAGCAAACTCATGTGGTGCACAATAGGGAACATGAATATGTGGGACAGCCGTCCCGTGGCAAAGAGAAGATGCAAGAAGAAGAGTCCATAGTCTTGAGGGCTGAACTTACTCGTATGCAGGCTCTTCTCCATGCACAACAAGAAGAATTGAATCTCTATCGCCGCGAGGAATCATTGGTACATGACCGTTTGAACGCCAAGAAAGCTGAATCTTATATGGATCATGCAATGGCAATGATTGCTCAAGAGTTGCACATGTAACCGAGGGATGCAGCACGTGCATACTTGGCTCGTACCGAGGATGCCTATGCAGAAAAGGCAACCATCCCACATGTCTTGGAATCCCGACAAGTGCCCGAACAAGAACTTATGTCTAAGAGGATGAATCTCCATGCGATGGGAGAGGAACAATCAGTGACTTCACGCCATGCAGGAATACCTCTTGTAGCTCGTGAAGGATACAATGTTTATGGCAGTGGTCAAAATGTATGTCAAATGCCATTGCCGGCTGAAAATGTGCATGCACAACACATGCAACATGGGCTGCAATTTTCTGTTGGTGCAGGTATTCCGCGTAT
Organism: Cibotium barometz; assembly: GCF_041138505.1. Classification (NCBI taxonomy): domain Eukaryota; kingdom Viridiplantae; phylum Streptophyta; class Polypodiopsida; order Cyatheales; family Cibotiaceae; genus Cibotium; species Cibotium barometz. The sequence continues at coordinate 9,228,145 of NC_141064.1, read as the reverse complement.
CTCTCATGCCACTCATGCCTTCGAGTGTGCTCGTGAGGGAGAAGTTATGGCTGAAAATGTATCAATGCATGTTGAGGGGCCAGCCATGCCTCATGCTTATAGGGCACATGTATCTATGCCTTATGTATCACCTTTTGGTCCAAAAATGATGCCAGTCTCACAGGGGCTGTCCCAATGGACAAACATGGGGGAAAACATGTTGAGATGCACACACATGCATCAAAGTCTCGTGACTTCAAAGCCGGAGACAAATCTGTGAAGTTTGACACATATCATGGGGAATACGATGCATCAAAGGCACTTGCTTTTATTGCCCAGTTTGATATTGCTTTCAGTGATGAGGATTTCACTCAGAAATCCATGATCCGGCATGTAAGCATGTTCATGAAAGGCACTGCTGCCCATTGGTGGCTCACGGAGAAGCTCTCACCGAATCCCGTTAGATCATGGGAAGAGTTCAAGGAGAGGTTTTATGCTCAATTCTTGCCTCCCAATGCATTGAATGAGATAACAATGAAGTGGGATTGGGTAAAGCAAAATGAGGGGGAATCGGTAAATGCATATGTACAAAAGTTTTGGAAAGTGCTTTTGGAGGTGTCTCCATTTATGCATGTCACCAAGGCGGAAAGGAAGAGAAGGTTTCAATCGGGATTGCAACCCGTGTACAAAGCGGGATTACAAATGTATCCTGGTCATACCTTACACCAATTAATCGCAGCCGCCACCGCCACCGAGCAATTGGAACTCAAATTGAGTCGATCCAATAAGGCTAAACCCTCATTTCAAGGCAAAGAGAGGGCTGTCCAAAACCTGCAAAATGATGGACAGCCACCTAAAAGGGACCAAAACCAAGCCAAATCAGGTCCAAAAGCTGAAAATAAGTTTGCTAAAAAGCGCTCTTATAAGCCGGCAAACTTTGGTCTTAGTGCTGAGAAGAAGGAGCAATATATGCGTGAAGGCAAATGCTTTACTTGTGGCAGCACTGAGCACATGGCAAGAGCATGCCCAAATAAGAAGAACAAAGCTGAAAATGCTAATGTAACGAAGCCTAATGTGCATATGGTTCCGGATGTGCAAGGCAACACTTCACATGATAGCAAAGATAGGGTTGTATGTAAAGCTTGGGGACAACTCAAAGATCAGCCCGCTTTGTTCATGTTTGATGATTGTGCATCTGAAAATTTCATATCCACTCAGATGGCAGCTGCTTTGGGTATTGAAGTGGAGGACATGGGTCCTCAAATTGAAGCAGGGGCTGCCTTTGTTGGTAGAGAAGTGCAGGTCATGCCTATTTTTGGCAAGTTGCGCATACACATTCAAGGCTATGTGGATCATGAGGATTTTCTTGTGGCGCCTTTGAATGGCTGTGATGTATTGCTTGGAAAGCCTTGGCATACACGTATTGATCCGTGCAAGGCTTACAAGACTAACAGGATCACCTTCATGCATAAAGGCCGAGAACATGTAATTGATGCTGGTGAAGAGGGTGAGTACTTGATTTTTGTACGAGATCCTATTGAGAAAAATAATGTACATGTAAACACTCTTTGTAATGATAGGCTGAAATTTTTGCAAGAGCACAATGATTGTTTTGCTGATGAGTTACCGAATGAGTTACCACCTGTACGACCGGAAGATCATCGCATTGATCTTGTGCCGGGTAGCTCACCACCTAATAGGCCAGCCTATCGTGTAAGTGCATCCCAAAAAGAGGAGATCATGAAGCAAGTGAATGAGCTTCTTGAGAAGGGTTTGGTTCAGCCAAGCTCTACCCCATATTGTTCACCCGTCCTCTTAGTTCAAAAGAAGGATGGATCCTTTCGTATGTGTGTGGATTATAGAGCTTTGAATAAGCTTACCATCAAGAATTGGTTTTCGATTCCACGCATAGACGACATCCTTGACAAGTTGGATGGATCGGCATGCTTTAGCCGAATTGATCTCAAGAGTGGATATCATCAAGTGCGTGTAGTGCCTCAGGATGTACACAAAACTGCTTTCAGGACAGCATTTGGGCTTTATGAGTATCTTGTTATGTCTTTTGGTCTTACAAATGCCCCGACTACATTCAACAGAATGATGGATCGCATATTCCGTGGATACAGGAAATTTACAGGTGTCTTCTTTGATGACATCCTAGTCTTCTCGAAGACCGAAGAAGAGCATAAAGCTCATTTGGCTATTGTTTTTGAAGAGCTCCATAAGTATAAACTCTTCATAAATGCAAAGAAGAGTGAGTTCTTCTTGTCAGAGATACATTATCTTGGGCATATTGTGTCCAAAGATGGAGTGCGGATGGATCCTGCAAAGATTGATGCAATTCGGAATTGGCCCGAATTGAGTTCGGTCCATGAGATCCGTAGTTTTCTTGGATTATGCTCTTACTACCGCAGGTTCATTCGGCACTTTGCATGGATTGCTTCTCCTTTGCATGATTTGACAAAGAAGAAGGCCGTGTTCAAATGGACTAATGTAGAGAGAGATGCATTCCTCAAATTGAAAGATGCAACTACTCATGGTCCAGTGTTGATTGTTCCGGATTTGCAAAAGCCTTTTTGTGTGGAATGTGATGCATCTGGAAATTGCATAGGGACTGTCCTCAATCAAGAGGGACATGCCGTGGCTTATGAGAGTCGTAGATTGCATGATGCGGAGCTATCTCTTGGCATATATGAGAAAGAGCTCTTGGCTGTAATTTATGCACTTACTATATGGAAACATTACCTTCTTGGGGCTGATTTCACTGTGAAGATAGATCACCAGAGTTTGAGGTATTTTCTTACTCAAACTAAGTTGTCAGAGAAGCATATGAGGATGGCCAATTTCCTCTCTATGTTTCATTTTCAGATCTTGCACGCCCCGGGAAAGAAGAATGTAGTGGCCGATGCATTGCCACGAAAGCCGTATGTAGCAGCTATCTCGGTTGCCTCTCATGGGGACTTGTTACCATGCGTGATTTGTATCATACGGATGCTGATTTTGCCACTATTTGGGCTGATTTGATGGCTGGTCATGCACATGCCTCATATGTGATCAAAGAGGGTTATCTCATGAAAGATAATTGCCTATGTGTGGTGTCTGACATGAGGCAAAAGGTTTTGGATGAGTGCCATGCTCCTCCATATGCTGGTCATAGAGGCATAATGCCTACTACGCACATGATTGAGCGGTATTTCTTTTGGCCAGGTATGCGGAAGGACATAGAGGCACATGTACGTGCATGTATCACCTGTCAAAAGGTCAAATTTGATAGGCAAAAGGCACCAGGTTTGCTTCAGCCATTGCCTATTCCTACGCAGCCATGGGAAAGTATTACAATGGATTTCATTATGAACTTGCCACGTACCCAACAGAGTAATGATGCAATTTGGACAATTGTGGACAGGTTTAGCAAGCAAGCTCATTTCTTGCCGGTCAAAAAGACCATCAAAGCTGAGCATATGGTTAAAATATATCTTGCACAAGTGTTCAAACATCATGGAATGCCGAAGTCCATTGTGGGGGATAGAGATCCCAGGACTACAAGTCTCTTTTGGCGGGCCTTATTTGATAATATGGGCACCAAATTGGACTTCTCATCAGCTTATCACCCTCAAACGGATGGGCAAAGTGAGGCTGCAAATTCAGCCGTGTTGGATCTCTTGAAATGTTATGTGGTGGATCAGAAGTCTTCTTGGGAGAAGTACTTACTCCTTGTGGAATTTGCATACAACAACACGGTGCATGCATCTACGGGAAAGGCCCCGTTTGAGATTGTTTATGGTAAGGTGGTTTTGCCACCCATCCTTCGCACAAAGGATGAGATATTTGCAGCTGATGAGTATCTAAGAGACTTGGATATTGCTTTTGCTCAGGTGCGGACAGCCATTGCAAGGTCACAAGACAAGCATAAAAAGGCTGCCGATAAGCATAGAAGGCAATTGGATGTTAAAGAGAATGATTGGGTATTGCTGAAATTTGAGAAAGCAAGACTTGCAAAGAGGCCTGGCAAAGAGGGTGCATATCCTAAGCTTGCAACCAGGTACTATGGGCCTTTTCGAGTGATCGAGAAGATCAATGAAGTGGCTTTTAGATTGGCATTACCTAGTCATTGGCACATACACAATGCTTTTCATGTGAGTCTCCTTCGAAAGTATGTAGGGCCGGAGCCCAGTGAAATGGTCATTGGGGATCCACCAGAAGTGGATGAGCTTGAGGAGATCTTGCAGCCAGAGCAGATTGTGTATCACAAGGAACACAAGCTTGCTGCAGGCAAAGTTGTGAGGCGTTACCTTGTGAAGTTTAAGAACTATCTTCCCATTGATGCTAAATGGGTAGATGAAGAGTTCTTCAAAGATTGCCCGCATGTGCTTTAGATATATTTGGATGCATTTCAGTTGCGGACAACTGTTTAGAAGCGGGGGGGGGAATGTCACCATTTGGCCACCCGAATGGTTCACTCTTGCTTTCACACTATGTACATATTGGATTGGTGTCCATGGCTTATGGAATGTGCCTATGCATGTGATTGACACGTGTCATGTTGTATAGTTGGATATGATATTCCGCTGGGACTTGATGTTATCATGCCCGGAATATCTGGAGGACTTGGCTTTCCGTTGGGACTTGTGCCTTTGTGTACATGTCCGGAAACGCCTGGAGGACTTGTGCCTTTGTGTACATGCCCGGAAACGCCTGGAGGATTGGCTTTCCACTGGGTCTGGTATCGCATATACTTGCCTGGAAATGCCTGGTATTATATGGTTTCATGAACGGAAATCACTCATGCCAATGCTGCATTGCATAGCATCTTTATGTGCCTGCCTGCAAATGAAATTGCATGCTGTTTTCATGCGTGCATGACCTATGTGTAGTTCCGGGTAAGGGGACGCCCGCCCGTCGTGAACCGTGTGTGTGAAACTGTCTGCTGACATGGTTGTGTGGCATGTGAACAGGTGGTAAGTATTTCCCAATCTAGGCTCAAATAGCCCTTAGGACTTAGCCAATATTTATAAGTGAGTGCGTTACCATTTCATTAAAGTTTGGGCGCCCAAAAGTCACTTATAAATTATGACCGCTTCCAAGTTCACACTCATTGAAGTCCCGAGGCGGACAAGACTCAATGTCCAGGACCTGATCCTCTCCTTTTACTCATAAATGGGCATCTCTCCATGTCCCTTCACCTGATTGGACCCCAATTCACTTACTGATTAAGAGAAATTCGTGTTTTCTCTTCATGAGGATTTTTGGAGGCTGAAAACTCTGTTTTTTCACCATTTCTCTCCATTTCCAAGCTCTCCATAGCCATACCCAACTTGCTAGGGTGTTTTCCAAGCTTCCAAGAGTGTTTCCAAGTGCTAATCACTCTCCTACTCACTCCCAATGACTGAAATTCAGCAAAACAGCTCTCATTTTTGCTGTAATTTTTGGTCTTTTTGCTGAAAACCCTAATTTCAGCCTTCCTTTCTCAAGTTGAACCATAGGGGAAGCTTTCCCAGGGTTCCCTTCATCCTCTTGAAGACTTTTGTCGCCATGGATTGCGGCAAATCGAAGATATCAACACTTCTATAGCTTCCAACGCGAAGGCTTCCGCTTGCAACAACTTTTATGAAGACTGGTAAGCTAATTGGACAATGTGTTGTCATTACTTACTCAGTAGAAGGGCAGGACTCCTTGTTTAGCCGCCCTGTGTAGTATTTCTCTTGTCCTATGTGCTCTTGAAGATGTTGCTACCTTGCTTGGTAGAACATAGAGCCAATGGTAGAGAATATGGGCACTGAAGTCGGGCCGAGCATCAAGGCAGCTCCTTGGTGATCTACATCGACATACCATTGTTTTCTAAATGCTGAATTTCATATACATTGGCATGGAGGATTTGGCAATGGATGCCCGTGAAGCTATGTATTAAATTTCTCCAATAGTAATACAATTTACTCAAGGGAGGGGTCGGCTGTTCCGGCTCATTGTGTGTCTCTTGTCAATTCAGCAATTTACTTCTTGTATATGAGCAAGTGTCCTTCAAATCTTAGTGTATTTAAGTGTATTGATTAGCATTGTGTTCAACCAAGTTACAAGAGGTTCTTGTCTGGCACAAAACTGGGCGACAAATATAAATAAATATGTCCTGGTCTTCCTATGGAGTGACAGTCCCATAGGTAAGACACCATCTTGGCTATACACGGGTGGCACCAACAGGCTCACGTCCATATAGCATGAAGCAAATCACACATGGGTGACATGAAACTGGTTCCCGTCCATGTGACGCAGCACTGGTCGCACACGGGTGGCACTGATCTGGCTCCCGTCCATGTGACACCATAAAACTGGCCCTTTCACATGGGACACTGGCTTGGCCCCATGTGAACATGGCACAAATCTGGCCGCTCTATGGAGTGACACTGTGACAGTCCCATAGAAGTGGCTCGAGAAATGGAGATGGACCAAATGGTGACACATCTTCACCATGAAATCAGCCCGAAGCAAAAAATGCTTCCATAAAGTAAGCATGAATCATGGCTAGAAGTTCTTTTTGATAAACTTGCAAGTGTTTCTGGGCATGTTGCAACCTTCAGCTCTCAAAGGCAATCACATGCCCTCTTGTTGCAAAACTGCCGCTATACAATCCCCACTTGCATCACATGCCACCACAAAATATTTCACTAGGTCTGGAATAACCAATACTCATCGAGTAGTAAGCTTCTCCTTCAATAAGTTGAAGGCATGTCTCTGACGCTCACCCCATTTGAACACTACCTTCTTCTTGTTTGGATCATGCAATGGAGCGGCAATGGTGACAAAGTTTCTAATAAAACTCTTATAAGAGGAGCATAACCCCAAGAAACTGCAGACCGTATGTATGGATCATGCAATGGAGCGGCAATGGTGACAGTTTCTAATAAGCCTCTTATAAGAGGAGCATAACCCCAAGAAACTGCAGACCGTATGTATGGATTTCAATTTTGGCCAACTCTTGATGGCCTCAAGCTTTTCTGGATCCATCCGCACTCCTGCGTTAGACACTATATGTCTAGGGTAATGCATTTGTTCTAAGAAAAACTCACTCTTCTTTCCATTGATGAACAACTTGTACTCTTGCAACTCTTGAAATACCTTAGCTAAATGCTTTCTATGTTCCTCTTTGGTCTTGGAAAACACAATGATGTTATCAAAGAAAGTGCTTGCATATTTTTGATGTGGTCTAAAGATCTGATCCACCATGGAGTTGAAGGTAGCTGGAGCATTTGTGAGTCCAAAAGGCATCACCAAATACTCATACAATCCAAAAGTGGTATGGATAGTCTTGTGAATATCCTGTGGCTGGATCTGAATCTGATGATGGCCACTCTTCAAGTCAATCCGATTAAAGAATGTCGCGCCTTCCAATCGATCCAATATATCAACAACCCTCGGTATAGGAAACCGATTCTTGATTGTAATCTTGTTCAGAAAGTTTTACTTAGTTGGCAAAGAGTAGCTTACCTCTTTTTCTCTTTGGAAAGATTCCACATAAGTACTTCTCGACTTTCCTAGGGCATTTCAATGGTGACAGCTCTCTCCTTTGGAAGATAGTTGTTCTTGACGTAAAGTTTCGGATATTTGCAAAATGTGAGGAAATCCATACCCCCTTGTGACAATCAAGCATAAGATTACTTGGTTTCATGGATCCATTGTCCATTCGTAGCCTTCTTTCAAAATCGTTCTTGAATTTTTGATTGGTCATCTTGTGATGATTCTGTTGTTCTGGCCTTCTTGTGACCGGTTCTACTATTTTGGCCATCTTTTAATAGTTCTGTCTTTTTAGACATCTTGCCATGGTTTTGTGGATCTAGCCCACAGTCCAGGGCTTGAATCCTTTTTGTGTGCAAGATGGACCCTAGTATGTTTGAGTTATGACCATAGGCACCCAACTTATGTGCTTGGAATTCATCTTCTTGATTCTGAAATTTATGACAAAAACAAGGATGAGTAAACTTATCCAGCCGTTGCACACCTGCTGGCTGCACCCTTTTCCCCGTTGATAGGCACAGTACCAATAGCAGAATTTCTGGTTCTTAGGTTAATTGCACCTCAGGTGTGGTTGGAGGGTTGATTTTCCTGCACTCCTTTACTTTCATGCAAGAAGGAAGGGGCTTAAATGCGCAAGGTCCTGGGGACTTCAGCTTAGGTTGAGCCCGCTTTTTGTAAGAATCTGCACAGGAAAAACAAGTTACCCAAACCAACATCATATATTAGCTTTTACTTAGCCTTTAATAAGTATGAACTTGCCAGGAGGTTTCAGAACCTGTAAATAAACATCACATTTTTTGAAAGATTAAGCCAGCGTTTTATATCATGTTTTAATGTAGTTTATTGGATTGATACAGTCCCTCCCAAGGTGATAAAGAATGATGAAGTGCCTTGGGAGGATCTTCACAAACTGCTGTATGAAGAAGACGCTTTTGATAATATCGTGATATCTCCAGGACCGGGCTCACCAATGTGTGCCAAAGACATAGGTATGCTGTGGCAATTGATTTAATACCTTGGCAGGCATTTTGTACTTCAAAATAGATGCACCTTTGGTTTGACATGCATTTACAAAAGATTTTTGGTAGGGATATGTCTGCAGGTCTTGCAAGAGTGTGTAGATTTTCCAGTTTTGGGAGTATGCTTGGGGCACCAGGTATTCATTTTCTGCCTTTGCCTGACTCGGCGAAAAGCTTCTGTGTTCCGTTTTGTTAGGTCTCTATTGGTTTTGGTCCCTTAAGGGCCTTTGCAGATATATAGAGGATGGGCAGGCAAGTTGTTGGATGGAAATCAAACAGATATTTTAAACACTTCAATTGATTGGGCGGATATGTCTGGAAAGACCCTTAGTACCGTTCCTTTTGGAAATGTTTATGCAGGCATTGGGGTATGTTAACGGTGCGAAAGTCATCCATGCACCTGAGCCAGTTCATGGCCGTCTTAGGTGAGTCGTTCCTGAGAGCCGTTTGCTTTGCCTTTTTATCATGTAAATATGAAACAAAAATACCTTGGAACTTCGGGACAACTCAAGTAGATATGTTCTTCTTACCGTCCCATAGCCCTAGCTTTGATTGATTCGAATATCTGAAACAAACTTATCATGGATTTTTTTTAGTGAAATCCAGCACCTGGAATGCCCACTTTTCAAGAACATACCTTCAGGGCAAGGCTCTGGGTTTCAGGTGATTATAAATGTTGTGTTTTTGTTTTCTTTAAAGGCTCAATTAGTTTATAATTTTTATACTTTCGGTTATGTGATGCAGGTTGTCAGGTACCATTCCTTGATGCTGGACACTGATTCCTTTCCAGAAGATCTGATTCCAATGGCATGGGCTGTTGAGTCATGCAGTAGCGTATCACTTGAGAGCCGGTCGTTGAATGAAATTGAGCATTCAGCAGCTTTATATGAGATTGGTTCAGGAAGCCAAAGTGGATGGGCATGTAAGCCATGTATTGTAGAGAAAACTGCTGAGAAACGAGTTGTCTCTGATACCATCTCTCTTATGTATGCAAGCTTCGATCCTCCATTTCCTGCTAAAGAGGAAAATTTTTCGAATGGTATCAGTGTTAGCAGACCTGTGCATGGGAAAGATGCAAAAGTTATCATGGCAGTTTCACACAGAACGAGGCCGCACTATGGAGTGCAGGTACTGTGATTGTGTTTGAGCAATATGATTTTTTTCTGCAGCGATATGAAAAAGTGTGCCAATTAGTTGTGTAAGGCTATACCTTCGCTAGAGTTTACATCTGGGTTTACTTTCCTTCAGTTTCATCCGGAGAGTGTGGCAACGACATTTGGGAAGCAGCTTTTGGAAAATTTCCGTGACATGACAGTAGAATTTTGGCAGGATAAAGAATACATAAAGAATGTCAAGGTATGTCACTGCATGAGAGGCTGCCTTTCTGTTCTCTTGAAATTTGTTGGTCAGTTAAGAGTGAGATAAGTTTCTATGGTTTTGAAGGATGCGAATCCTGTGAAAGAGCATGTACCAATAATGTTGAAAGGCTTAGCTTCTTCAAAATCGTTTGGTGGTGATTCGAGCGATGGTTCATTGAGATTGTATTGGGAGAAAGTGGATGGGATAGCAAGTGAAGCTGGGGAATCTGAAGGCATCTTTTGTGGCTTGTTTGGAGAGGGTACAGCTAAAGACACTTTCTGGTTGGACAGTTCTTTACAACATGTACGTTCCCCGCCCCCCCCCCCCCCCCCCCCCCCCCCCCCCCCCCTCCGCGGGCCCGGCAGACCCCACAAAACAAAAAAAACACCAACCGTATGAGAAAGAGAAGTGTCAAGTCCCATCCTTGGTTCTTATCAGCTTTCCTTTAAATAAAAAAAATGGCTCTTATCAGCTTTCCTTAAAAAAAAAAAAAAGGTTTCTTTTGCTTTCCACTGTGCAGGGTGGGGCGCGTTTTTCGTTCCTAGGTGGGAAAGGCGGCAGGCTCTGGAAGCGTCTCACTTACTCAATGTCCGACAAGTGAGTGGTCTCTTCATGTGTTATACAGCTGAGCTGGCTGAGCTTGCATGCAGTGACACGTGGTGGTTTTATTGAAAGAACAACACGGGAACGGTTCATCATCCATTTCAGTTAGTTTCTGATTTTTGTGTGTTTCGTATCCTAAGGCATGGCTCAGGTCAAGGAATCCTGAAAATTGAAAACAACAAGTTTGTTGAGGAGGTACAGCTAGAAGAAGGGTTCCTGGAGTTTCTTAGCCGTGTACGAAACAATCTTCTTCTTAGTATATACAAAATGTCCAATAAGTTTATGATGTTTTTCCCAGTTTAGGACGGCCAACACAGTTATGTCTTGAATGCTACATGTTATATGAGTGTCTATGAGACGAGCTGAAGGGTTTAACGAAAGGTGCATGATGTGTGGAGTGCAGGAACTCCAGTCCTGTGTGACTTCAAAGGAGGATAGCAAAGGTTTACCATTTGATTTCTGGGGCGGCTTTGTTGGTTATCTTGGGTAGGGCATCGTCTACTCAGTCACTATTGTTCTCTAAGATATGGCTTTTTGAATGCGTGGCAGGTAAGATTTTGGTTTTTACAAAACATCTTTGTTCATTTTATGACAGGTACGAATTGAAAGCCGAGTGTGGTGCACACTTCAATCAACACAAGTCCAAGCTTCCCGATGCATCCTATTTCTTTGTGGATCAGTTCATTGTAGTCGATCATTCAAATGATGATGTGTATGCGGTAGCTCTATACAAAGAAAGGATCGATTTTCCAAAGGAGGAATTACTTAAAGACGGCAAGAAAAATCGAGGTAATCATGCTGACAATGGATATAATGGTATCAGTTCTATCAGCAGACCTTTGTTACCATCGGTCTGCAAACCTGTGGACCCAGTTGGTAACCAGACCACAAGCCCCGAAAGACTGTCAGCACGATTATGGGTCAAGAAGACAATAAAAAAACTACGTGAACTGGTCGAAGGGGGAATAGATATGTCTGTAGAAAGGAGGTACTCATCACAGCTAGCCTCATCTTCTCTAAGCAGTATCAACTCAGGGAGCCATTTTGTTATCTCAAAATCTAGAAAGCAGTATATTGAAGATGTGAAGTCTTGTCTGGGGTACATCCGAGATGGGGAAAGCTATGAACTATGCCTGACTACACAGCTGCAGAAGAAAGTGAATTCACTGGATGCACTAGGTTTATATTTGACTCTGCGCAAAATGAATCCTGCCCCGTATGCTGCCTGGCTTAATTTTGGACCCGATGAGGTATGCATTTGTTGCTCCTCTCCTGAACGATTTCTGAGGCTGGATCAGACCGGTACATTGGAGGCAAAACCTATTAAAGGAACCATACCACGTGGAAGATCTCCAGCCGAGGACGAGGCTTTGAGAATCAAGCTACAAGACAGGTACTCGGGTGACTTTGTGCTTTGTGCATGCTCTGCAATATGGGAAATTCAAGGTTTAGTCATGAAGGTGAACGTAAAATTTGTTGGTTTGCAGTGAGAAAGATCGAGCTGAAAATTTGATGATTGTGGATCTTCTGCGGAACGATCTCGGCCGTGTCTGCAAGCCAGGAAGCGTACATGTGCCTCGTTTGATGGCTGTGGAGTCATATGCAACCGTGCACACCATGGTGAGCACCGTCAGAGGTATCAAGAGACCGGACATAACCCCCATAGATTGTGTCCGTGCTGCTTTTCCAGGTGGTTCTATGACAGGTGCCCCAAAGTTGCGATCTATGGAGCTTCTAGATTCATTGGAATGCAGTCCAAGAGGAGTGTATTCTGGCACCATAGGATTCTTTTCTGTAAACTCTTCTTTTGATCTTAATATTGTAATTAGGACCCTTGTTATACATGAAGGTGTTGCCTCTATAGGAGCAGGTGGAGCTATAGTTTCTTTATCAGACCCAGGAGATGAGTATGAAGAAATGCTGTTGAAAACAAAAGCTCCCATCAGGGCTGTTTCTCAACTTGAAGCTCTTGCCAGTTTTTTAAGCCAGGAGATTGAAAGTGGGCCATCATCACCAGCACTTCTAGGGCTGCATTGATCCCAATGATGTGCTAGCCATTTCTAATATATTATTTGATTCAATTTTTTTCCAAGCACTTTTAGGGCTGCATTGATGCCAATGATGTGCTAGCCATTTCTAATCTATTATTTGATTCAATTTTTTTCCAAGAACGTTGTGTGTATAGGTAAAGTGAAGCAAATGATGTGTTGTCTTGCTTTAATCAAGGTTTGGTTGGCTATGCAATTTTGCACTAAAGTGCATTACACATATATACCCGCCTACGACACTTATAATTTCCTACAATTATGTGGGTTGGCTCTCATTGCGGAGCTGAGGTTTTTCTTGTTTTAATAACCGTTGACTTTCCCTCTAGTCTTGTTGCTAGGCATGGGCTAAAGCTTGTGTTTCTCATCACTGGAATTTATGTAGAAAGTTTTATGATTGTGATCGGTCAAAGCATGGGCTAAAGCTTGTGTTTCTCATCACTCGAGTTTATGTAGAAAGTTTTGTGATTGTGATCGGTCAAAGCATGTCTTCTCAATGATTTCATGACAGTCTGCCTCATGGTAAATGTGTCATGGTAAATGATTTCATGACAGTCTACCTCATGGTAAATGTGTCAAATTTAACCTTGTGAAAGATAACCCCTAGTAACCATTTGTGGTGTAGCCATAAGGTTGGGTGAGACGATATCTTTTGGGAGCAACTACATAAATAGGGATTTTGAACTCTTAAAAGATATACAGAATTGAAAGGCGCAGGATTCAAAATCATGAAGAGGAGAGAACTGTGTTTTTCCCACCGTCAATCTTTATAATTCACTTCGAAGCTATGGTGCTGAGTGAGTTTATGCTCAATTTTTCACTCAGTGTTGCACTATTTACCTCCCAATGGTGCAGAGTGAGTGTATGGTTTATTTTCATTCTCAAACTAAGCTGACTTTTGTTATGTATAGCAAGATGAGTTGGTGTCTTTCATGCCAGGCAGTGTTGCACTACATACCTCCGAAATGGAATTTCGGATATGAAAATCTATCTTATGGTGTATGTTGTGTTTAAGCGCTTGATTATGGTCATCTGCTAAAGGAATTTCTTGTCAAAAACTTAAGTCTCCTCAACAGAGTACGTCTAGAACTTGATACTACATTATTTGTAAATCTTTCATACGTTGGTATCACATCGTGAAGTTATGAAAGCTTTGAAGTAGGTTGGATTGTAGTGTTTATCACAGCATTTTGTGGTGTGATTTGGAAATACATTTGGGACATGGAGACATGCGTAATGTGCCTAAGAATTTCTACTTTGGATTGGAGAGGTATGATGGAAAGTTGGAGCTGTACAAAAGTTTGATGGCAAGGCTGAGTGGGGAATAGAGGAGACAACTGATGCATGGGAATGTTCAAACCAAGGGTTTCAAAGAACTCTTTTCATACGAACCAAAGTACTCTTTTCATACGAACCAAAGTAATGACAGCTCATTTAATCAACCTGCTTTCATTATGATAATGTATACTTCATTCCAATTTCAAAACTACGATACCTTAAAATTCAGTCCCTAAATTGTGAAAACATGGCATGTTATTGTAGTTTTTGTGTTTGTGTTTGTGAATGTGTGCTGTGGTGTATATTTTGAATGAAACAATGTTGGCTTGCTAGGTGGCTTGTATTCACTCTCTCTCTCTAGTGTTATGCATTGCCACCTATTCTCTCTTGTAGGTCTAGAGTTGCACAAAGAGGTTCTCTTTGTGTGTGCGTCCATTCGATGTGTTATCACTCTCTCGTGCTCGTGTAAGTGTGTAGGTCTAGAGGCTCTCTCTCTCTCTCTCTCTCTCTCTCTCTCTCTCTCTCTGTGCACGTGTGCATGCATGCATACGGTGTGTTTTTGTTAGGGTTGGCTTAGAGAAGGCACATAAATAAGTTCTCCCTCTCCGATAGGGCTTTGCTTAGTCAGTTTTAGGTTATGTTTAGGGTTAAATTCATTATGGTTAGGGTTGGTCATTGCACATTAGGGAATTAATTTCTTAGCAGATGTGTGAGGGGTAGGATTAGGGTTAAGTTTTATAGATTAGAGTTAGGGTTACACCCAAATAGGCTAGGCTAGGCTTCGTGTTAGATTTGTTAGGGGGTAGAGTTAGAGGTTTAGGCCTAGGGTTAGAGGATTAAACCTAAGGTTTGGAGAGACTTTCTATAGGTTGAGAGAGGAAGAGGGGGGTGGAGAGGGGGAGGGAGCTCTTTTTTTTGGGTTGCTGTTTTTGTGATGCTGACTTGATTTGGGCATGGAGGACCATCTAAGCGACCCCTGTGCATGCACATGTGATTATGGTTGCTTGATAGCCTAGCCAAGATTAAAGATATACAAAAAAAGAAGTAAGGGAGGATTGAAATGCATTTGAAGAAAAAGAGGAAGATACATGTTGATGCAAGTGACTTGGTTCGATGGTTTGACGCACCAGAAGGGTCTTGCTTTAGATTAGGTTAACTTTTTTAGTTTTATTTTGGGGAGAGGGGGGTAGTGAAGTGAGATTGCCATCGCCATCCTCTATGAAAGGAAGGGAGAAAGAGGGAAACTCGTTAACGTGGAGTCTAAGGACATGTAGACATCATTTACATAGAGTCTAAGACATGGGATGAGGTCTCCATAGAAGCTTGCAAAAAAAGATATAATTAGTATTGATCAAGAAGTGATTATGAGTTATTCTACAATTAGGGCTTGTATTTGTCTTGTATACTTATGCCCTATGTTCACACTCACTTATGCCCTATGTTCACACTCACTTATGCCTTGGCCTCCACAGTAGACCATGCCCATGGCCTCGTCATTGGCCCATTGCCCTTTATAAGTCCTTTTTCCATAATCCCATAAGGCCAATTAATGATTTAGCCTTAGCATTTTCTTACACTCTATGAGCGTGGGTAACTTAGAACCCAACCCCTCCACTTTGGGAGATTTAAACTCAATTTTGACTCTTGGATTTGGACTTGTGCTTAAAGGATGCTTAAATTTTGAAAACAGAAAATGGACCCAAGATTTGGACTTGGGGCTCTTCGCACAAGAGATAACAAATGGAGAATAAAAGCCTTAGGAC
Source organism: Cibotium barometz (assembly GCF_041138505.1). Lineage (NCBI taxonomy): Eukaryota > Viridiplantae > Streptophyta > Polypodiopsida > Cyatheales > Cibotiaceae > Cibotium > Cibotium barometz. The sequence continues at coordinate 9,212,593 of NC_141064.1, read as the reverse complement.
TCTTTCAATAAAATTTTATTACATAGTCAAGATAATAGTCCCGAGATTTGGACTTGTATCAAAATCCTGCCGTTTTATAGGCAAATACAAGAGAAATTGACCATTCAAGCTAATCAAAGGTGTCCACATAGTTGGTTTTAGAGATCTTATAAGAGGATACAAACACTTCCACTTTGAGAGGTAGCACCTTCACCTCTCAAAGTGGTAAATTAGCGGGAACTAGCTTCTACCCAAAAGCGCAAGCAGCTTACAATTAGAGCCACTTTGCTGTTTATCTAAACCAAGATGTTAGGTGGCCTCCTGTGTTAGGCACTCGTAAGAGTGAGCTTTGCCTTTGTCACACGTCTCTAAGAAAGACCTCAATAGTAAGTTCCACTCTTTGTGTGTACGATTTCACCATCCATTTTGGTAGCAAGTAGCAATAATATTTGCGTGAACTCATAATAAGTTGCGACTTGTGTGGGTAGGACTTCCTTATTGCAAATGCACATGCTAACATAGATACACATGAGCTCCTTATTTGCAGATGCACGTGCTAACATAGAAGCAAATCACCAATTTTGGTGGTCTTCACTCTTTATTTGTACATAAGGGCCTCTTAGTATGCTCTTCATTGTGTAAGCTTATAGTTATGATAGATTTGTCTCTCTCTAACCTTATGTTTTGCATGTTGTGTCTTGACCAGCCAACATATCTGCCCAACATGCTTTGTATAGCCGCCGCTAGCACCCTTGGAGGCACACACATCTCCATGGGCTTGCAGAGGCTGTGAGGCTCTAGCATGCTAAGGTAGGTCTTGTCTAATCAGCTCTCCAATCTTTCACAAAAGACAAGGCGTCGTCCCTATGGGACTATATAAACTGTTTCATCTTCCAATTGCCTTTGCATGTGGGATTACTTGGCAGCTCTTTTTTCATTTGCAATCCCCACTACCCATGTGAGATTTGACCCATGTTAGGGTTTTCGTCTGTATGCATAAGATTGACCTACCACAAAAAGTACTAAAGTGGACCTTCTCACACGTCGGTATCACATCCTCAAGTTAGGAAAGCTTTGATGTAGGTTGGGTTGTAGCGTTTATCGCAACATTTTGTAGTGTGTGATTTGGAAATACATTTGGGACATGGAGAAATGCATAATGTGCCTAAGAATTTCTAATTTGGAAATTTGGAGAGGTATGATGGAAAGGCATGGCTATACAAGTTTGATAGCAAGGTTGAGTAGGGAATAGAGGAGACAGCTGATGCATGTGAACATTCAAACCAAGGGTTCATATGAACTAAGGTAATGATGACTCATTTAACCAACCTGTTTTCATTATGATAATGTATACTACATTTCAATTTAAAACTACGATACCTTAAAAATTCAATCCTTCAATTGCGAAAACATGGCGTGTTATTATTGTGTTTGTGTGTCATGTGGTGTATGTTTTGAAAGCCAAAATAATGTTGACTTGCTAGGTGGCTCGTATTCACTCTTGCTAGGGAATTAAATTCTTAGTAGATGTGGATTAGGCTAGACTTTGTGTTAGATTTGTTAAGGGCTAGAGTAAGAGGTTTAGGCCTAGGGTTAGTGGATTAAACCTAAGGTTTAGAGAGACTTTCTATCGGTTGAGAGAGAGAGCTTTTTTTTTGGTTGCGATTTTTGTGCTACCCGATCTGAGCATGGAGGACCATCTAAGCGACCCCTATGCAGCAGAGGTCATCATGGTGGCTTGATAGCCTAGCCATGATTGAAGATACACAAAGAAAGCAGCAATAAGGGAGGATTGAAATGCATTTGAAGGAAAAGAGGAAGATACAAGTTGATGCAAGTGGCTTGGTTCGATGGTTTGTTGCACCAGAAGGTTTAGATTAGGTTACCTTTTTTAGTGTTTTTTTTTTGGTGAAAAAGTGAGATTGCCATCGCCATCCTCTATGAGCATGGGTAAGTTCGAACCCAACACTTCCACTTTGGGAGATTTGGACTCAAGTTTGACTCTTGGATTTGGACTTGTGCTTAAATCATGCTTAAAAACATTTTCTATTTTGGACACTTATAGTCCCAAGTGTCTAAAACGAAAAACAGTCCCAAGATCTGGACTTAGCCTCTTGTCACAAAAGAGAACAAATGGAGAATAAAAGACTTAGGGCTCTTTCAATAAGACTTTATTATCTAGTCAAGATAATAGTCCCGAGATTTGGACTTGTATCTAAATCTTGCTGCTTTATGGGCAAATAAATGCAAGAGAAACTAACCATCCAAGCTAATCAAAGGTGTCCACAGAGTTGGTTTTAGAGATCTTATAAGGCTTCCAAGAGGATGAGTCCTTTCTAAAGCACTTATTAAGAAGCATAAGTCATAGGGGTTAATTAGAACCCAACACCTCCACTGAGTCGATAAATTCTTACTCTTCAACACTTCCACTTTGAGAGGTAGCGCCTTCACCTCTCAATTAGAACCCCAACATCTCAAACCTAACACCTCCACTTTGAGAGGTAACGCCTAGCTCTACTTTGGGAAGGGCTTACAAGGAGCCTTGAAATGTCCTTTGTGAGAGTTGGAATGCTCTTAATGGAGATGAGGGGCTGAGTGAGTTGGGGCCACTAAGTGAGGAGAGCTGCGCTTTAAAAAATGGGCTACTGTTGCTGTTGTAGCAGCTGGTAATTAATCATATTGCAATTGATTTGCTGAGATGTTGCAGCAGAAGTGATACTCAGAAGAGGCCATCGCTAAGAGCTTCTCACGTTCAGGTTTCTTTTGATGGCTTATAGTACAATGCACATATGTTGCTTCTGCTAAAGCATGTCTTGTCAAAATCGAAAGTGGAAACTTGAAAGCATCTTCTGTTCCCTTTCGACTCACCTCTTCTCTCTCACTATAATCAAGGCACACTCATAAGGAGACAAAGAGAGATCAGAAGAAATTTTTGAGCATTTTGGTACCACCACTTCTTTTAAAAAATATTTTCTTTTAAAAATCTAGTTTCAAGAAGAGAAAGAGAGGGGGCAATAACTCGCTAATCTCCTTTTAGTCCTATGTTCTAATACTAAGACTAACTCTAGGGGCTCCTAGGGGCTCTCACACCAACTTAAATTCATGCAATTAGAGCCGCTTTGCTATTTATCTGAACCAAGCCGTTAGGTGGCCTCCTCTATGGTAAGAATGAGCTTTGCCTTTGTCACACGTTTCTAAGAAAGACCTCCATAGTAGTGACTTCCACTCTTTGTGTATTCCATTTCACCATCCATTTTGTTAGCAAGTAGCAACGATGTTTGTGTACACTTGCAACAAGTTGCACTGCCTTAAGAGAGCAGAGTGACCCCCATGGATAGGAGCTCCTTATTGCACATGCACATGCTAACATAGAAGCAAATCACTAATTTTGGTGGTCTTCACAATTTATTTGTACATAAGGGCCTCTTAGTATGCTCTTCATTGTGTAAACTCATAGTTATGATAGATTTTGTCTCTCTCTAACCTTATGCTTTGCATGTTGTGTCCTGGAAACTAAGAGTTGCCACACTGCCCAAGGTGTGTCATGATACCACATCAAGATCAAGATCCACAATTGTCCAACATATGTGCCCAGCATACTTTCTAGAGCTATCATAGAAAAGTTAAGAAAGAAGAAGAAAAATCAGCCATCCCTCTCTGGTGTGTGTGTGCTTATCTATTCTTGTGTGTGTGTGTGTGTGTGTGTGTGTGTGTGTGTGTGTGAAGAAGTTTGCTTCCAAGGAGCTCAAGCTTATCCTCTTCCTTGCATTCTTCTCATGGTATCAGAGCACCGGTTTGCATAAAAAGCTCAAGAGACAAGAAAAGGAAGCAATCCACTAGTAATGATAAATCTATTTCTTTCCCTTTGACAAGAGCAAATCTCTTCAGGTAGCCTAGTCAAGGACAACGATAGGAGGGGAGAATTTCATATCGTAAGTCAAAAGTGCAATGTATATTGTCTTTAATGTGTGAAGGGGCTTTCTATCGTTATTTTTTCCATCCAGAGTCATTTTAGACCTGATTTTGGCATTGCAAGGTTTTTACATAGACTCTCCGAAAGTGTTGACAGTCATAGTTTTTGGCCATGGAGGGCTTTTGGCATGTTTTGTAGATATTTTTGTGAACAATGGTCGATTTAAAGTGCCTATAAAGATTTTAGGATCTGCACATATGTGGCTACTAATATATATTGATGTGATTGGTTTACATAAAGTGGTTACATAACAACACATTCACTATACCTCTGTTAGGACATATTATTGGAGATTTTAAGATTGCTATTATGAGTGTAGAAGGCATTGCAAGTTCTGTTTAGCCTATTGAATACAATATTTCGTATAGGTGAATTTTACTACATGTAACAATGTGTGATAGTCTATCCTGCATTGTGAGTGAGAAGCTAGACAGAACAACTTCCAAGAATGGAAGTTTAGGATGACAAACTTCCTCATGGAAAAAGGATATTGGGAGTTCATTACAGGTGATGAGAAGTATCCTAGAGCTTCCTGATGAGAATCCGACTCCATAATAGGTACATGCCTTCAAGGCATATCATAAGAGGGCCGCCCATCATTATACATATATGGTCAAAGCTCTATAGGAGGTAAATCCTATGTGTTGAGGAGGAACTTAGACAAAAGATGCCATGGAGGATGAAGAGATGGTTGCATTAGATGTTAATGAGACATGGGATTTGGTGTGTTTGCCTAAGAAAAATACGTTAATTAGATGAAGTGGGTCTACAAAGTGAAGCATAATTCAAATAGTTCTATTAGAAGGTATAAGGCAATATTGGTTTTCAAGGGATATGCATACATATATGGCATTGACTAAGAGAAGGAAAGAGGAAACATCATTATTTCCATCTTGGAAGTTACTCTAAAGATGACTTCTTGACTATTCAAAGCACTCTATTTTTGGTGCATTATTAAATTATTGTTGCATGCTTTTTTCGAGGTGCATCTTCATGAATAAGAAAAAAAGTTTGCAAATTTATCTTCTTCTTCATCCACCATAAAAAATAATCTTGTGAATTAATCTTCTTCTCCATCCACCAAAAAAAAAAACATAGTTTTTTGTATTGGAGAGTGATTGATATTCTCACCATATTAGGCTATTTTGCTATCTTGAGTGTGAGTTTGATATAGCGAGGGGGAGATAGTGAGGGTGTAGGGCACTTGTGCCTATGTACTAGGGTTTCCAAACATAGAAATACAAAGAGAAGAGTGCAACATAACTTGATCATAAGTAGCTATAAATCTATTGTTTATATAATGTACAATACAACTAATTCAAGTAGAAAATGTTACTAAAAATCTTGGGTAGAGGTCTCAATCCCAAAAACTACTGAAGATGACTCTTGATCAACCTAAGACTAGAGATAACGAGGGTGTAGAGCACTTATGACTATGTGCTAGGGTTTCCAAACATAGAGAGACAGAGAGAAGAGGGATTAAGTAACCATAAATCTATTGTTTATATAAGTACAATACAACTAATTCAAGTAGAAAACGTTACCAAAGTGGTTGGCACACAGCCTGTCATCCACTGGTGGGATATCAACCATAATCGCACCAATCGTGCGAGTGACATAAGTGCGGAAGCTATCATCCAGGTGGGTCATCAATGTCCACTATAGCACTAGTTGAGCTCGATATCTCAACACTTCCCCTTGAGCTCAAATCCACACACTGCACTCCAAGTAAGCTCCTAAACCTGTGGAGCTTCTTTGTGCTCAATGCCTTTGTGAAGATGTCAGCCACTTGATCCTCTATGTTGACATATACCAGATCTACATCACTTGCTACTAGAACCTTCTCCCTCACAAAGTGATAGTGCACCTTAATGTGCTTCATTCTAGCATGGTATACTAGGTTACTAGCCAACTGTATGCTACTCATGTTGTTACAATCATATCACAAAGTAGCTTCTGAAACCAAGCTACCTCACAAGCTACCATAATAGCATCCTTGTACTCTGCCTCTGTATACTCGACAAGGCCACTGTTGGCTACTTCTTACTGCTCCAACTCACAGCAACACTCCCAAATGAGAACATAAAACCACTGGTAGATCTCCTGCCTACAACACTACCAGCCCAATCAGCATCCGTGTATCCATGTAGCCGTATCTCTATACCAGCCTCATAGAAAAGTCCATAATCAATTGTGGACTTTATGTACCTGAGAATCCATCTAGCCGCATTCAAGTGTGGCTTCCTAGGGGCTTGCATAAATTGACTCACAAGTCCAACAACATAACTCAATTCTGGCCTAGTAATGGTCATGTAGATCAAGCTACCCACACTATGCGCCTCTATGTAGTGGTGTCCTCTAAAAGCTCACATGTATCTATGGAAAGCTTTGTGTTTTGCTCCAATCGCACTAAAATAGGCTTACAGCCTGTCATACCATACTTGGACAACACGTCTAAGCCATATTACCTCTGCAATAACAAAATGATATAAGGTGATCACCACCTCTATGCCCAAAAAATATCGTAGCTCACCCAAATCCTTCATCTCAAACTTTTTTTTCAAAAGCATCCTGACATCATGTATGTGAACATCACTATCACCAGTGATAATCAAGTCATCCACATAGATGACTAATAGCATGATCCCTCTATTTTTCTTTTTCACATAAAGGAAAAAATTGGATATCTAAAATCCAATGGTAACAAGATACTCCCCAATCTTGTTTGACCATGCTCTCGGTGCCTGCTTTAAGCTATACAAGGCTTTACGTAACCTGCACACAAAATTTGGGTGTACATCACTCTCATAACCTGGTGGCTGTATCATGTATACTTCTTCTTGTAAATCACCATACAAGAAGGCATTCTTTACATCCATTTGATGTAAAGACTAACCCTTTGCTACAACCATAGCAATGAAAGTTCTCATAATTGCTATTCTTGCAACCGGGTTGAATGTCTCTTCATAGTCAATGCCATAAGTCTGTCATAGCCTTTGGCCCACCAAGCTTGCCTTATACTTGCTCACTAAACCATCAGCGTTATGCTTGACTTTATACATCCACTTACATCCAATTTCCTTCTTTTCCTTAGGCAAAGGCACTAACTCCCATACTTATATACATGGCCATAAGTGTTCACACTCACTTAAACTGTGGTCGGCGTGGCACTTTAGGCTCATCAGAGGCCTAATGCTATTACAATGACTACTCTCACACCATTGATACATGGTTTTTCAACACTCAAAATAGGAACCCAAGAGTAGTAGAAAGACAACATCATTCGCAACAATAGGTTGCAACTGTTAATCACTGGGACTCAAAACACAGAAATGCCAAATTATGCCCATGCCCATAAGTCAAGGCCCCAAAGCCCAACATGTCTATGAGCCCATGGCCTCCATCACATTACAAACCATCCCCACCCAAATATTTTTCGTCCTCAAAACATACTTCTACTTCATTGGTATGAGGATCCAATGAAGACCATCAAGCCACGATATACATGTAGATGTACCATGTAACAAAATTGTCCCAAAACTATCTAAGAGAGCACTTAGCCATGCTTACGAGCTTCAAAATCTCTTGTGATGCTCCCCGAATAACCACCAAATCATAGCACCATATAGTATACAATCCCAACAATGAAGTGCATATATCAATAACATCCCAATTGAGCATCATATTGGCCTCCAAACAGTGAATTACAAAAAATTTCTAGCAACGCTGTTATGTGTTGGCGCCTCCAAACGAGGGATATGTGAGATAATAGTTGGAACCCTATTCTTCATTTTGCTCTTAAGAATGTTCACTTTTGTACCTTGCATGCTTTCATGCATATCTTTGACCGCCTCTTAAAGTGTCACATAGACTATGCTTTCACTATGCCTGGTAAAGCTCGACAAGATGAGGTGATTACAAAAGTAGAGAACATTCTCAATGAGATTGGTTGTCATGGTAGTGATGTGGAGCTTGCAAAACCTTGGCCGCATTGGCCATACTACTTGGGTAAGTAATGTGTAAGAGCCTTAGAGCATCATTTGTTTCATGGTGTAAATTTTTTATGATTGAAAAACTTGTTTTGCAGGTTTTCAGTCTAAACCGAAGTGCATTCTGCCATGTCATAGGTGGTAGAGCCCCCAGTGACCCCGCAGTGCTGTAAGAAGACCAAACCTTAGCCTTGCGCTATGCCGTAAATATTGCACAACATCGGGAAGCTATGGTGCATAACATTGTCCAAGTGCTGGAGTCCCCTACTGTTTCAAGCACAATTAAGTCTAGTGTAGCTCTAAGCACAATTAAGTTTAGTGTAGCTCTAAGCTTGCTTCGAATGATCTATTTTCCTAGTTAGGGTCTTGTAAGGGATGTAATTTTGATAGCAAATTTTGGCTTGTAAAATTTCTACCCCCTATGTAATATGATACCAATAAATGATAATTTTATTTTTTACCATTTATGGAGTCGTGTCATTTTGCCACAATTTTTGTTTTTTGTTTTACCAATAGTCATTTAATATCAAAATTGTGGATTATCAAGCAAGGGAGATTGTCAAGTATTGTAGAATTGAGTTTTTTCAATAATAAAAAATGCCGACCTAAAGGGTGCGCAAATGCCCTATGCGAGGTGCTTGGACTGGGTATTTTTGCACCATAGTGGCCCGTGCGAAACACCTCCTAAAATTAGAGTTTCTTTCAATGATAACGTATTTTTGAGCTCTATATAAGGAGATTTCCCTCTTTTGGCCATTTCATACATTCCAGAGCATACATCCTCTTTAAGCCTTTTATACATTCGAGGCCATGGTGCGCACTAAGCAGATAATGAAGAAAAGAAGACATAAGGAGGAAGGAAGCAATTGCCAAGGAAATCGTGAAGGAATTTAATGCCTCTAGCAGTATAAAGCAAAGGAGGGTTCTTGTCGATTAACGACACCGACAACAGCAGTAACAACATGCAGAGCAGTGACTCTGCTTCGGAGAGGACTCAGTCGAACAACATCACATCATTGGGGGAGCCGTCATTGCATGGAGCTCCCAGCACACCTAACAGTAGCCGTGCAGACTCTGCCCAAAGGTCGTGCTTCTCCTAGACATCCAAAGGCCACTGAGACTACCCAAGAGCCCGAATGGTGAGAGGCTACTCCACAACATCGTCGCCGTAAGAGCACATTTTTTAGGCTCCCCACACGCATGGCCCGACCCCCCCAAGCTCTTCCACGTGGTCCATGACGCAAAATGTGCTCTGGCGCTTCAGAGTATTCTAGGAGATACGCCACTACCAGAAGTCGACGGAGCTACTAATCCAAAGGGCTCCATTTGCACGGACATGCAAGGAAATTCTATGGGATTACAAGATGGAATGTCGCATGCAGTCAGCTGCCCTCGAAGCGTTGCAGGAGGTGGTGGAAGTCTACTTGGTCACTCTTTTTTAGGACACTAACCTCTACACAATTTATGCGAAGCGATCATGACAAAGGACATGCAGTTGGCGTGGCAAATTTGTGGAGAAAAAGGGCCACATAGATAGACCATCTGAATTTTAATATAATTGGCCTATCAAGTACAAATGCAATATTTTTACAATTGTAAGATAACTTTTTTGTCTTTGTTTCATAGTCTGTGATTGTATTTGATGCGATTAATGGGTTTTTTTAAATTGTAACAAACAAGTGGGCTAAAAGGGTGTGAAAAAGGCATGTGCGGGAGGCCCTTACAAGGCATTTTAGCACCTCTTTAGGCCCTTTGGATTTTGATGTTTTCTACAATGTTTGAATTTTTTTTAAAGCAATGTCACATAAGCCACATGATAATTGAGGTTTTACTAGCAAGACCTGTCGAATTGATGGGCCAGAAGGGTGCAAAAAAGGCTTTTGCAAGTCGCCCGCATAGGGCATATTCACACCCCTCTGGTCCCTTTGGATTTCAATGTTTTATATAAAAGACTTAAATAACTCAAAATCTCATGTCAATTCTATTCATATTCATATTCCCAAAATCTCATGTCAATTCTATTCATATTCCCAAAATCTTAGGTTTAAATACATATCCCTTCATTGAGAATGGTTTAAAATTTTAATTGTCCTATAAGGGTTCATTCTCTCTCTAGAATTTTCTAGGCTTCACTAGTGTTTAGCCCTTAATTTATTCAAAAAATTAAATCTAAGTTCAAGGAATTTGTAGGTTGTTTTGAGAGTAAACAAATATCAAATAGATGAAAAACAAGTGGCCAGAAGGGTGCGAAAAAGGCCTCGTGTGCGGGAGGCTCGCATAGGGCATTTTCGCATCCCTCTGGTCCCTTTGAATTTTAACTCAAGACATACTATAAATTTTTAGAAATATTTAAACCTAAAGACACAAAATGTTAATTTTTACAGTATGAATAATTTAATTCATTCACCTAAAAATTTATGAGTTAAACTAAAGTTAACAAATTAACCAATTAAATCAATTTGAAGGTTGTTTTGAGTAAACATATATCAAATAAATGAAAAAACAAGTGCGCTAGAAGGGTGCGAAAAACACCTGTGTGGGGGTCCCACACAGGGCATTTTCGCATCCCTCTGGCTCCTTTAGATTTTAACCTAAGACACACTATAAATTTTTAGAAATATTTAAACCTAAGACACAAAATGTTAATTTTTACAGTATGAATAATTTAATTGATTCACCCAAAAATTTATGGTGGGCCAGAAGGGTGCGAAAAGGCCTGTGTGCGGGAGGCCTACACAGGGCATTTTCGCACCCCTCTTGCCCCTTTGGATTTTAACCTAAGACACACTATAAATTTTTAGAAATATTTAAACCTAAGACACAAAATGTTAATTTTTATAATATGAATAATTTAATTGATTTATCCAAAAATTTATGAGTTAAACTAAAGTTAACAAATTAAACCAATTAAATCATTTTGAAGGTTGTTTTGAGTAAACAAATATAAAATAAATGAAAAAACAAGTGGGCCAGAAGGGTGCGAAAAAGGCCTGTGTGGGAGGCCCGCATAGGGCATTTTCAGACCCCTCTGGCCCCTTTGGATTTTAACCTAAGACACACTGTAAATTTTTAGAAATTTTTAAACCTAGGACACAGAATGTTAATTTTTACAGTATGACTAATTTAATTGATTCAGTCAAAAATTTATGAGTTAAACTAAAGTTAATAAATTATACCAATTAAATCAATTGGCAGGTTGTTTTGAGTAAACAAATGTTAAATAAATGAAAAAACAGGTGGGCCAAAAGGGTGTGAAAAAGGCATGTGCGGGAGGCCCACATAGGGCAGTTTTCCACCCCTCTGGTCCCTTTGGATTTTGATGTTTTGTGTAATTTAAATGCACGAAGAAGAGAACATAAAAAGATGAATCATATACAAACTCCACATAAGACGATTCATAGAGATTACAATACAGTTAGACAATGATTCATAGAGATTACAACAAAACATTATGAAAGAGATTGTTTTCATAAGAGTTTACATATGAGATGGTGGGATTCGGGATACAAGGGTTGTCCGATGCTTTTTAGCTATGGGTAGCTCCCCTGTTAAGACTACTTCTGCTATGTCCTTGGGTGAGTTTCGGCATGCGGATTGTGTAATTCCTATTTGGGCCAACACCTTGCCTCTATAGTTCGTACCAAATGTAGTCATTACAAGAGGTTTCTTAACTAATATGACATAGCCTAAAGTGGCCACACACAGCTGCTTTGACAATGCTTTCAATGTAAAAAGTGGCCTAAAGTGGCCACACACACCTGCTTTGACAATTCTTTCAATTCAAAAAGCGGGAAAGTGGCAGTAGATGGGGTGAAGTCCTTATGGATTATTACAAAACCATCCACAGGGAGATGGGGAATATAATGGTTCAGGGCTGGGTAAGGGCCAGTGGAACCATGCAACCCCCACCTCGCGCGACCTAGCTGTCGACCTCCACCACAGCTTCTTTCTTTTCATCTTCATCTTCGTCAACTTTGCGTTCCAAATCTATCTTGGACTTCGTCTCATCCAAATTTGCCCTCTTTGGACTTTCGCCACCCATCTCCCAGCACGGCACATCCACAAGTTGAAGATTTTTCTAGTCAGTCTAAAACTCCTCCTCCTTAGTTACATGAGCTTGTTCCACACTCTTCGTTGCCTCTAGCATGATCGCCACTATGTTCTCTATGGAATTTGTCAGTGGTGGCAGGAGGATATCCTCAAGGTAGCATGTACCCGAATCATCCATAGGGAATTCACATTTCACTTTGAGCATGCTAAGGCACTCATCCATAAGAATACCACAAGATTTTTCGATGTTGTGCAACCACCACTGGACATAAACTTTTGATTTCTATTTTTGGAATGGGAGCAGAGCCATGTTCCTCTTCAATTTCCCTACCTTGCCGCTAGCGCGACGAGGGTTCTCGGCCAACCCCAATGCACCCTCCGAGAAGTCCTTTTGGACGAGCACTAATTCACTGGGACTGACAGTAGCTACCTCACCCTACTCTCTGTGACAAACCCCCCAAGGTGTAGCTAGGGGAGCTCAACCTCACCTTCCTCGGTTCCTTCATAAATGTGGAAGACAAAACATGCCAACCACGAGAGGAAGCGCTGGCCCCTTTGCCAACCTTGTGGACTTGTTTGTTTTCAAGCTCTATGAAGTGATATGAGAGTGCCACCATACGTTCAAATCTTTTAAGCCATTTTGTGAAGGGTTTTTCGTTGTGGGCTATGTGGTCGAGAAGTTTACATGGCACCCACAAGCCATGATCATCCCGTAATGCTAGCGAGTGTGCGGCCTTAGGTGGGTCTCCATGTAGGTGAGCATGTTAGTAAATAGATTTGAGTGCAATCGAATGGTGGAGGTCTAGTCAACCATGCAAGTGAACATAGCGTGTAGGTGCATGGCCTCATGAAAGTCAGTCTCACATAGAAATTCCATGAATTGCTCTAGGGGCGTCATGATGAGGAGGGCTATTTAGGCGCTTTGGTGCTCTTGAGAGTGTGAAGAAAAAAATGACATGTAAAGGGGCCTTGGGTATTTATAGAAGGTTTTGTGTCCTATCACACTGGACCGAAAAAAAACCCTGAAAGGGGCCTTGGTATTTATAGGAGGTTTGTATGAAAATAAACCAACAATACCACAAAACCACAATGTCAATAAACCAAAATTCCTATTCATTAAACCAAAGTACCATAGAAAATAAATATATTCATAAAACTCTGTAATGGAGTGAGATTATAGACCAGCTCCAATATGAAGTGAGATTACAGACCAACTCCAATATGAAGTGAGATTACAAAACATCTGCCCAAAAAGCAGAGAGATTACAAAATGGAAACTTCCAGCTTAGGTCCCTTGAGCCAAAGTGATGTCATCTTGCCCCCAACCCGAGGACACCTTGGTGCTTGCTTCTAGCCACCTTCCGACCTATCCAAACACACCTCATTGTAAGTGAACTACAATAGTTATGAGCAAATACATTTGTTTAAAGAGCAAACAACCCTTACCTTCATGCCTTGCAATTCAAAGCAAGCATTGATGATTCCCTTGTATCCTAAGATGTGTAGGTGATCACAAGCATTCAACAGGCTCCAATGCTTGCTTTCTTAGACAATCTCTACCCCCACAATTGGTAAGCATATAGAGAGAGCTATGGGCTCCACAACCTCCTCTTGAGCTTGTAGGGGATTCCATGCTCCCTTCTTCCTTATCCACCGCTCATAACAAAATTGAATGCACAAAGTGGCACGTGCTCGCAAGAATCAAAAGGAGACATTGGACTGTACTACATTGCACTTGAAATTATCCCCTTTCTGCTCCCCCTCCACAAGGTCCCACTCTTGGCTAAGTAAATTGACCATCTCTTCAACACCCACAAAGGCCTGAAACATGTGGGCAAACACATGCATAGGGCATGCCCAAGTAAGACACACTAATCTTGAGGCCTTAGTGTACTTCAAAGAGACTTGTATATCACTAGCCATCTTTGCCTTAAGAGAAATCGTACTCCAAACATCAAGTGTTGGCCATTCAATGATGCTAGAAAAAAGAGGGGAGGGGATTTCTTCAAGCTTACCAAACCCCTTGGCATGTGTGGGCACTACATAGTTGTGTGTATAGAAGAAAACTTTCCGACAAGCAAGGTTAGAAGGGGCAATGTTGGAGAGTATTCCATCCCCTATATGAACATGAATGGCATAGAATGTCCCTGTCAGGCTTTGTACTGGGCTACTCCTCAATGAAGTTGGAAGGAAAAATATCTGGAAACAAACAAATCCATCAAATGAGGTTGAAAACAAGAGCCCATGTAAACCAACCTACTAGAGAGAAATCCATACAGTTACAAGGAAAAAGAGGAGTGTGCCATTGGGGCCACAATGAAATATCCGTTTTGCTGAGTACACATGTTGTACGAGGCCACCAACTTATCACGCTGTTATGACCCATGTTATTTGAATAATAATCATGGTCATTTAAATTTGTATATATTTTTTATGATGCCTATTTCTCATCATGAACACGTTAGGATTGATTGATGTGATGTCAATTGTACTACTGACGTGGTTTATGTTTATGAGTTTAGGTGATGAGGTGTGCAAGGGTACCGATTTAGGTGTCGCACGGATGGTGGATTGAGTCATGGCGTGTGGACAGATCTCACAATATTTTGTGGCTGCACTATGGCATTTGATATTATTTTGACATCAGTGTGATGTGTGTGTGTGTGCACTCGTCAATTTATTATACAGTGTGCGTACGAGCATTAGTTGATTTATTTTGTAATGTGCATATGTGCACAAGTTAGATTATTGTATTAGAAAAATAGTGCAAACCTTAGAAGGTTTGAGGACAAAGGTTAATTGAGGACAAAGGCTAAAATTGAGGACAAAGGCTAATTAAATGGCAAAGTTATGGATGTATACTTTATTTTTGGCTGAAAGCCTACTTTTGGGAATATATAAAATACCCACGCGAGAAGAAGCCACTCACGTTGGGGGGGGGAAGATTGCACCCAGTCTTGTGTTGCCTTGTGTTGATGGTGATGTATTTTTTTCTCTTGCTCTATGTTTTGATATGTGCTTTAATTTTCAATTTAATTCAAGTAGTTGTTTTGATATTTGATATAATTTTTATGAGTCTTTTGATTATTCTCTTCAAGAAAATTAAAGGTCCGGTTGCACACGCCTTGAGTCCTTGAAGCCTAGTAGACGCCCCTTCCAATGGTGCTCAACAACATCTCCGCGTCAAACTCGATGGGGTCCAGTGGGCACTCGGTTGCAAATAGACCCAATCTCCCTTATGAAAATGCATCCCAAGCCAAGCATCGTGCTCATCCCTCACATTGTGCAAGAGCATAAACTCTATTGTGCCTCTTGGCCTTGTCCTCGACGAAGATGCACTACCCTCCATGGTTGCTTATGCTACAATAATTGGAGAGAGAGAGAGAGTTATGGAGATTTGATTTGCTAGTTTTGGGGGGAATGTAGGGTGATGTTGGAGGGGATAATGGAGTGGAAGATGAAGGCGAAAAAAGCTCTTTTTTGATACAATATGGTTTGGTTTGGGTTTTGAGAGGGGGAAAGTCACTTTTTTGAAATTTTCAAGAAAAACTCATTTTAAAAGGATTTTTTGACCCACGTGATTGATGGGGGCTGAAAATGATGGAGCTCCCCTACTTTTAGTTAACTACCCTCCCCCCCCCCAATGTATGAAGGCCAGCCCCTACTTTTTAAACCCCTTTATTTGTATTAATGAGGAAGACAAGCCTAGTTGCCCCCTACTTTTGGAGGGGACTAAATGTGCACACTGCTCTCTTCCCATTGGTCCATTGCTAATGAGGGTCATTATAGCAAAGGGCCCAAAAGATGTCCAAAGGATTTCTAATGTGGTGGCATGAGAGATTCAGGCTAGCACCTAAGAGATGTAGAAGTCTGGGATTATGATGCACCTACAAGATTTTTTAAGTCTGGGATTATGATGTACCTACAAATTTGGGATTATTGCGTCCCTACCAACTTTCTCATAGATATCAATAGATGTATGTGAAGCTTGTATGAGGGGGGTAAGCAACATCGATAATACTTTTTATAAGAGACTAGCAACAACCTCTAGTATATGTCGATCTTTATGCTAAGCTTGTATGAGGGGGGGGTAAGCAATATCGATAATACTTTTTACAATCAGAGTAGCAACAACGTCGGTCTTTAGCTGCCTAAACCATTTCACTCCATGATTAATGACTTTAGAAGGAAGATGTGGGTGTATTTTCTTTGGGATAATGCATATGTTTTTGGAAAATTTACATTATGGAATAACTTGGTCGAGAATGAGACAAGGAAAAAGTTGAAGAAGTTTTAGATGATGCACTGGCACATCAGGTGAATTCACTCCCTACTATAAGGAGCATGGGATCAAGAGACGCTTGATCACTAGTAATACCCCTAGTGAAACAATATGGTGAGACCGAACGATCATGGAGTATGCTAAAGGGGGAAGTAATACCTTTTGGACTGAGGCAGTTATTACCACAATGGTGTATATACTCAATAGGAGTTACCCTGAGAGGTAGTAAAGGGATAACTCCTCACATGCCTACTCTGGTAAGGAGACTTCAGTGCCATGAAGAGTGTAGCTCACACACAATTAGCTCATACAAAACTAGCTTATAAATGAAGAGTGTAGCTCACACAAAACTAGCAATATAACAACATACATCATCATAGCCATGAGGCTCTATAAAAAAAAATCCAGATGTAGAGGAGGTGGAATAGAAGCATGTGCAAAGTAGGTCCCATGCCTTGTTAAGATAATCACATATGCCACTACCAAGAAACTGAAACGTGAAAAGCTCAAAGTCAACGAGACATGTCATGTAAAGTCAAATGATAAATCAATTTAGCCAAGTGCGCTAATTCTATGTTACTAGTCTAAGATTTGCAACCTTTGATTTATTGAAATTCTAAATTTTATAAATAAAAACCACAATTCATCATAATTATATTAACACTTGCAACCTAGATTCTTTAATATAATGTATGTGCTACTTATGTGCTATCTCATTGCAGATATGGGGTTACCTTATCTCTTTGGAAATCGCGAGGGTATGCAACACTAAGTTGTTAGTTAATCTTTCGATTTACAAAATGTGTATCTTACTTGTTAAGATGAAGAAACCATATTATTATATGAAAGTAAAAATTTAGTGAAAGAAATATGTGATGTGATTGAGTACACAAAAGGGTCACATACATACTAGCATGCCCATCCATTGAGAACACTATTAATTAGAGGGAATATTATGTCAAGTCCCTTAAGCCCTAGTAGCAGCCATGATATGCAAGGAGGCAGCCATTTCATTGTAAGCTTCTAAGTTAGGCCAAGTTGGGTGCGAAACACTTGAAAGAAGCATTTATTAAATGTAGCCACACGAGGAAGGAGGTTTTGGCTTGTCTACAAGCTTGCAAGGAAGCTAAGGCAAATTTTGGTTGTTGAAAAAGTAATTAAAGTGCATTTGATAAGTCTCCACTAAAAAGAGTGTTAGCTCATGTTTACCTAATAAAGCTATTAAGGGTGCTCGGTGTTCTGAAAGAAAAAAAGCCGCTCATGATTAATCGTTTTTGTGAGGACATTTGCAATTTTCCTTCAGTTTAAATGGATGGCTTGTTTTATATACATGCATGGAGGCAAATGAATTTGAAGATTGGATAACATATACCAATTCTAATGGGACTTGAAATTCCATTCAAAATTTTTCATTAGGGCCTTTACACACTTACATGAAAGCGAAAAAGGCTAAAGATCTCTAATGTATGCTGACATTTTTAGAGCAATCTTGCTCTTCCATTATTTTTTTAAATTGGTGATTACATCCCAACGTTGTGTGAAGACCCTAAGGATGGTTGAAGATGGCTTGCTAGCCCCTTGTGAAATCCCTTTGACAGATCCTATAGTGGTGTCCAAGGAGGGGCAATTTGGGTCAAGTGAATATATGGCCTAAGCTTTGTCTTTTTGTATTGTAAGCGTTTGGTACTAAAAGTAGATTTTGAAGGCATAATCAAGCTTGATTTTTGATGCACTACCTTGCTCATCAAAATCAACTAAATCAAGGTAAAAAGTAAAATTTAATATAAATATTGACGTTAATTTCCCAATTTCATGGTAAAATATTAGCAAAACACCCTTAAACATGCTTAACATGCACCCTGAAACATACATGATGCCGACCAAAAATCATCTACTCTCAAGCCTCCCTTAGCCTAGATTCCAAAGCCCTTTGCCCTTAAAGCACTAAAAAGTAAAATATAGGCAAAACATGCTTGACGCCGACCAAAAATCATCTAGTCTTAAGCCTCCCTTAGCCTAGATTCCAAGCCCTTTGCCCTTAGAGCACTAAAAGGTAACTTCCCACGGCGGTTGTTGTCAGGTGTCCGAAACTTGGCCATGGAAATTTCTTACTGTGCCAGAATTGACATAGTTAGAAAATCTTTGCAATCTTAGGAATTGGGGATTTCTTTCGTGAGAACGTGAGGGAAATTTCTTGTTTTAATGCGCGTTTACGAGCAATTCACGACCCAGTTGAGTTAATTGGGCCATGCGTGTAAAGTCACAATAGAATGTTGGTCTAGAGATGTGCCTATCCATGCACTTTTTTTTGGTAGAGGTAGGGCACAAGACTCAAGAGTGAAGATACACCACAAAAAAAAAAAAAAAAGTCTCAAAGGACAATTTGACAAAAGAATCAATGGAAGGGTGCTGATGTGCCCTGGATTTGAGGAAAATTTTAGAAGAGGGATTCTTCCTCTTGCAGAGGTGGGACACGTCAGTATATGCTTCGTCATCTCCGTCAGCTTGCCTAATTCCAAAAGGCAAAATTATTTGAGAGGACTATTTAATTATTTGATTGAATTCACTTAACCTAGGAAATTATCTCATGCAAAAAGAAATTTGATCCAGTTTAGCCTTATCCTAAAGGGCCGCTCTAATTTACACTCTGCGTTTAGTCAAATCGCCTTTCAATCTGGACCACCTTTCTCTCCCTCTTTTACTCCACAGATCTGCGCAGCCTAGAGAGCTCCTTTCTGATCTGGTACGTGCTTCTATGTAGTGGGTTCTTGTTTCTTTTTCTAGGTTTCTTGATGGGTTCTGCATGAATCCACTGTATTTGTGCTCGATCCGTTGATGGGTTTATTTTTCCAATTCTTGATAGCGGGTTGTTTTCTTCCAATTCTTGATAGTGGGTTGTTTTCTTCTTACTCAATTTTTGATGGGTTTCGGTTTCTACTGGATTTTTTGATCTCCCAAATGCATGCTGTTTAGCTATTTTTGAGAATTTATTGGCTCTTTTCTCCATGCATGCACAGATCTTGGTCTTCAAAACTGTTTTGGCAAATTGTGCATTACTAGCCTAAGCTGCCTGCTGTGGCAGCATTCGATTTCTGCGATTTTTCCGCCCAATTTATACTTTACAAAGATTTAGCGAGCAAAATTCTATTACAGAAATGCTCTCTTTGAAGTCTTCAATGGTTCAAATTTTTAAAAATCCCGAAACAAATATGGCTTGAAAATCTGTTGTCTATCAGCGTGATCATTGGGTTTATTCTAAATATGGCTTGAAAACCTGTTATCTATCAGCACACGCACACGCACACGCACACGCGCGCGCACACACACATATATATATATAGAGAGAGAGAGCCTAACAGATCTGTTTCAACAAAGTAGCCAAAAGTATGCAGCTAGGTGCTCTCTCAGCCAGCAACAAGGTGTGGACGACACCAGGATCTCAATTGCTTCAGAAACCCTACATTGGACGTGCCCACAAAGCCTCTACAGTCAACAGGGCTCTTCTCAAGGGAGTTGAAGCAGCTCCACTGAATCGCCTCTCTGGTCGAGATCTATCTTTTGGACCTTCTTTTTACATGGGACAAGGCCTTGGCCTCGTTGGGATGTCAGAGGGACCTAGCAGGAGGACTGGCCAGAAGCATTTGACTGTCCGAGCGAATGCAGCCGGTTAGTTTCCTTTTTTTTTCTGTGTCAGCATGCATTCATGTTCCTCAGGGTTTAAACTTTGTCAGTTTGGATGCCTTGCATTCACGTCCCTTATCACTGGACGCCTTGTCTTCATGTACCTTACTGTTAATGCTCCTGTAGGGGTTAATTTAAGTTTTTCAAGTTTGGACACTTTACTTACATTAACCATGTAGGAAGATTATCTATACTTTTCAGTCTAAATGCTTTGCAATCATGGACCATGTAGGGATTTTATATTGACTGTCCCAAGTTTAAATACCTTGCATTTATGTCCCATATAGGGATTCTTCCTCCATGCAACGAAATTGTCAAGATTGCCTTTGTGCATGTGCATCATATTCTGATTTTGCTAATCCTATGTTAGTTTTAATATGTTCTGTGCCATGACTGAAAGAGGGTCGACAGAGCATCATCTAAAGACTGTTGACTTGTGATTCAAGATATCCAGGAAAAGGCATTGACAGAATTATGATACTTTACCTGCTGGTTTCATGTTAATGGATTTTTATGTGTGTCCAGAGTGAATTATTCGAAGAATTGTGTTGGATTGTTTCCAAGTGCCCAATGCAGCACTGCCATCTGTATCTATCTTCATTGAATTTCTATGATTATGAAGTGGCTTTGCTTTGAAACCCTCCAAACTCCAACACTGTCAAGGTATAAAGGTCAAGCAATGCTTACTTGACCTTCTGGCTTCTGTTTCTTGTTGTTTGTGCACACGAATGCCATGCCCGGTTAAATGGATAGGCCTTCCTGCTGAAGCTGCACCCCCTTACACACTGTCAACCTTTAGGGTAAATGATGGATGCCAGTCAAATCAGTAGGTGTGCATGAAGTTCTACTACAGCAAGGTTAATTTTTTCTGTAGTGGGATTCAACCAGGTCGTGGCCCTATGGGTCATGTAGCATTATGCACGTGGTTCTGTAATATAACCTTTTAAGAACGGTTTTTGAGTAAACCCATAGTTCTATGTCAAAATTCTCTGTAAGCTTGGACCCATTGATAAAAATGTATCTAGGTATTTTCAGCACTTAAAAAATGAAGTTATTTGTGATGTGCCTTAGCTGATTAGGAGGAATTGATTAAGACCAGTGTGAGCCCTTGTTGGCATCAAAGATATTGCTGGCCGAGATGCTGCAGATTTCCTCAGCCTTTGAAAACAGGCTGCAGCTAGAGTTATAAAAGAAATCATAATGCAAGTGTGCTGACTCTGGATATATGGGAAGCACAGCTTATGACACTGAAGCCTGCTGATACCCTATAGGTGCAAAATGAGGCCTAGGTACAAGGACAACTACTGACTCAGGCCTATCCAGACCCTTCGTTATCTTTATTTGGCCTTCTGCAGACTTTTTCTGGCCCCCTTCCTAAAGCTTGTGTCATCAATAAAAGCACAAATGGGCCACAGATTGGACAATTGACTGATTATAATTTGGGCACTTGAGGCCATTTTGTGCTAGATTCTCACTACTTGATCAGATTTATGTGATTTAGAACACATACCACGCCATATATGGAAACACATTACAGACTTGAAACAAAGCCATGGATAGTGCAAGGTATACCTTGGAGTAAACTTATAGGAAGGAGTTGAAATCTGTGGGTGATGCTGATTAAAACTCTGATGTTCCATATCTAGACCCATGACTGATGGTGATTCATGTTGTTGTTATAAAGCAGGAGACAACCCAATATGAAACAGTTTACTGGTAGTGTGCGATTAGTGTTTGTGTGAAGGTTGAGTGGCTGAGCTGGTAGTTGTAAGCTTAAAAGTTGTGCCTAAAGAAGATCACACTAAGCAAGCCGTAAAGCCTGCAGTTGACATTGAGCACAAGGAACGGGGTTGAAGGTATATTTAAAGCACAAATAGGTGGGCAAGTGTTGCCCAAGCCTTTCTTTTGCAAGTTCCTCGTGATTGGATGATGCTTCTCCACATATGTAATGATGCAAGGAAAAATGAGGCAGTGTGGTCGGATGAGATTTCTTTTTTGTGCTTACCCTGCCTGTCGACCAACGATCAAGGTGCCATCCACCTATCGATGGGGGAACTTATATTCTCTATCTCATGTCTTCTCATTTAAATTATTGCACCTTGACATACAAGGGTCCGTTTGCACACCAAGTGGTTATGGACCCACATTATTTCTTAGCAGCAGCTAGGAAAACAGCTTCCAATAGTGAATCAGATCTCAACATTTGAGAGCCCAAGGCACATCCCTGGGTTGAAAGAATGAAGACAGAACATCTGACCAGACTCCTTGCTCTCATGCAACTCAAGTACAGACGTGAGCTCCTCAGCCCTCTCACTGTAGCATGGCTGCCCACCTGCTCCATTTCTTGTGCATACAGATTGGTTAGTTGTAATCTGTTAGCTATTTGGTTGATTCTAATGCTAGACATAGATTGGCCTGTTTGATTGGCTCAGAACTAGCTGGACCTGCCTAGACAATTTTGAGGGTGTGGCTGTATGTATATTGCCACAATCGGATCGTGTAACAAACAGCTGGTATAAACCTGTGACACATCTCTACTGCATGAGTGCTATGTGGAGCTGACCACTGGCTGAGGCTGGCGCACAGATACAGCAGGTGCGTAGGCAGACGGGCGTTCCCCTTGAGCAGGCGGATGCATGGGTGGGCAGCCGGGCAAGGCACTGGACAGTGCATCCAGGCCACACATGTGAAAACATTATATTATTGCTACTCGAGCAATTAAAACAGGCCCACCAATATAGGTGGTAGGTATATATACGTGCATAGCCAAATCGGCATTACCATCTGCTTCTCCTCAGCGCAGGCCTTCTACAGAGCATTTCCCTACACGTGGGTTGTGGCCCAGGGAGAGCTTCTGCAGGTGTTGGGCTGTGAACAGCCGTTTTGCATTCTCAGCCACCCTTTGTACTTGAGTTTCAGTTGTAATACTTTCTTTGTGTACGTAATATAGACCGTAGTTTAGGACGTTTGTGGTGTACGTGTTTGATTCGGCTGCCCTTTTTTCTCTCTGAAAACCCTAGCACATAGGCACAAGTGCTCTCTACCGTTGGTATAATAGGCACTCGTGTGCGCTGACTGTTTGGATAGGGTAGATTCCTTCGATCTGAGGAGTGCACAAGGTGTCACCATATTGGGCATCTCCAGAATTCATGTGTGTGGAAGGGCTTTGGACACCCAAAAGATCAAGAATGTACAAGTTTTGGGAATGGGGGATTATCCAGTAAAGAGGACCAAGTGTTCGTAGCATGGTCCATGCACTCGAGACGGTTTCTTAGACACAAAAATGGGTTTTGGAGCTCAAGTGTCAAGTGGAAAGTATGTATGGAGAACTCTTGAGAATTTGGGGGAGATCAAGCAATGAAACAGGTTTCTACATGGTGCTTACATGTATTTCTCATGTGGTGGAACACAAAGAGATCATCTCCTAAATTTTAGGGAAAGTTGCTATTTTTGGCAATTTCCGATGGCATTTCCGTTTGTGTCATTAACTCTGGAATTCGATAGAGATCGAGTATTGCCAGAGCGCCGATGTGAAATTAGCTATCATCTGGGATATTTTTAGAGCTGAAGATTGTGGAATTTTTGGCCTTTGGATTTGGGACATGTGGTAGACAAGAGGATAAAAGTGAGACAAGTGTCCTCACACTTGTCAATTCAGCTCTACACATGGCATTGTAGCATTTTCTTGCTTATTTGAACATGAGAGAGATATCTCTTGGACGAGTTTGAGCTGTAAGCAGGTTTTCGATGAGGAGCTACTTTCCGATCGGGATGCCTACTTGCCAAGGACACTTCCTGTCCATGAGCAAAGAGACTTCCTCCAAGAGCTCATTCAGTATAATGATCAGAGGGGAGCCGCTTTCACGAACCCACTTTGCTCGAGTAGGGAGTCAATGGTCCGGCTACTTTTTTGGTGGGAGTCATTTGGTTATAAAATGACTCACGTACAAAAAGTGGCTTTAAGAGTCTTGTCACAGGTGACTATTGAATATTTAATATATAGTGTATACTCTAGACTCGTAACTACGAACTAGTTTTTACATTCTAATTTCCAACTCTCTTATTTTTCATAGGATTGCTCTTCGGGGGCATGTGAGAGGAACTGGAGTTCCAACTCACTCATACACACAAAGATACGAAACCGTCTCAGCACCATGCAATTAGAGCGGCTTGTATGTTGCCGTGCTAACATGTGCATGGTGGAGAAGATGCATGACATGGAGATCTCCAAACAGGTAGAGATCTCCAGAGTTCAAAGTTCGACTCATTAATAATGATTTATAAATGCATGACTAAAGTCTAATAATCTATAAATGTTTGAACTTTGCTTTCAGGAACTGACGAGTTTAAGTTGACAGTAAGAGTGTCCACAAGGAGCGAGATCCAAATGAGGAGGCCATATATGCCGATCTCTATAGGGAGCTAGAGGAGATTGACTGTCGAGTTTCTCGTACTACTCATAGAGGTCGCGTAGCTAGAGGTGGCACACGAAGTGGGAGGTCATGGATGCACTGTTCGGCGCCCTACTTCGACCCCGGTGGCTACATATGTGAGGCATGGCTCCGGCGATTTCGAGGAGCACTTTAGTACCTGTTGCTGAAGAAGAGGATGCTCCTATTGTTGCAGGCATCAGAGAGCCCGAGTACGATGACGAGGGCAATGTCCTTAGCGAGGGTAGTTTTGGGTTGGCCTCTGATGATGGAAGCACCTCTAGCGAGGGCATTCCTTCCCCTAGTGATTTCTCTGAGGAGGAGGACTAGAGTCTAGACTTTAGACATTTTTGTACTTAGTGTTGTGACTAGTCAGTGGTCACAACACACTTTTTTGTATTTCCTATTGTAGGCCGTGGGCCACGACTCTTATTTATGGCATGTTCAGTGTTCATTGTTCATGACTCTTGAGTTTTTGTACTAGTTTATGTCATATGACAAATTACACCTTCTCTAGACTTTGCATCTCTAAATGTGTACAAATATATTTTTTTCAAGTGTTTTTTAAAGTGGATCGTACCTCAATCAAACTTATTTTTCAAAATTTAAAAGTCCCATACCAGTACCGTTTTTTCGGTACCTGACAACTATGATGGCCATTGCTTGAGCATCATGGGTATCCCACCATCTTTGATCTTCAGTGGGTCCATGAGGCGGTCCTGAAATGCTTGACAAAACTTGTGCTATAGTTTGAGTCGCCCTTGATGCCGAGGAGGTGCCAGGAGTTGGTGCTATAGGATGAGACTCTTGCCTCATGACAATCTTCCATAGCCCCTTGGCAATTAACAGACTCTTCACCATGAAGCTCCATAATGAGTAGTTGGGACTATCAGACCGATCTTCACTTGTCATGAATGCACCAAATCCGGAAAGTTCAGTGGAAGTAGCTCTTGTGACATCCTCACAGTAGTACAGAATTTCCCAATGCTAGACAGAGAACTTCAGAACAGGAAGCCCCCCCGCCCCCCCGCCCCCCCCCCCCCCCCCCCCCCCCAATGAGAGCTCTTGGGAAAATAAGAGAAAAAGAGAGTTACGAGAGTGTGCACACAAGGCACTGGGATATGACGGGATTGAAGGTGTGATTGCCGAAGTATACCTAAAACAGGCTTTATACTTGAATGAGTTAACAAAGACTCTGGGATTATTGCACAAGAACAGGAGTGCCTATGGATGGTTCCACTTTACAAAACTTCCCCTTATGAACAAGAATCCCCAAATATGCTTCACAGAGGCCTTGAATTTGACAAAAGAAATGGATGAAAAGAAAGCCCCAAAATGTGTGTACCTTTGTGGACAGAATGTTGATGTGAGTTGATCTTCGACTTCCCTCTTACACAAGGCTGAGATGTGAGCTGAGAATAGGGCAGAGCTGGAGTTGGAGCTATGGGCGGGTAGTGAGCTGAGGGAGTTTGTGGTGGCACAAACAGGGCGCATGTGCCAGATGAGCGGAGGCGGGAGTGGGTGTAAGTGGCAGCCGGGCAGAGGTGGCACGCACGAGACTAACCAGCGGCGATTCGTTGGGCAGAAGTGTTGCCCCTGAGGCTGGCAGATCTGGGCTGACCCCACTGGCGCCGGTTGGTTGGCTGCGCACTAGCGCCGCCCTTCTGGTCGGCGGCAGCGGGCTCTGAGATGGCGGCGATGGGCGGCGGATAGCTCTGAGACGGCAACAACGAGCTCTGAGGCGGCGGTGCTGTTTGCGCGTGGAGCTCGTCTGGCTACATCAGTTGAGATCTAATTCCAAATGTTGATAAGTGCCTAGAGTGCAACCACACTCTAGTGGGGAGAAGAGAGAGAGATGATGATCAACAAGATAATCAGCACAAGCTTAAAGGGATCGAGGAAGTACAAGATGTAGTGGAAAGCATCAATCCATTATAGAATTAGGTCCTTTTTATATGAGAGACCTCATTACATATGCTAAAGCATATGTTAGGTATGATGCCACCACATATGCTAAATATGGCTGTTCCCACACAAGAGACTTAATACATACTAGCGATTGTTCACATACATTGGAACTGCTTTATTTAAGGCTTACATTCATCAGTGCTAGTTTACTCAACCACCTAGCACTTGTTTATTCCCACATTAATCACTATTAATATTTAACAGAGTTGACCAAGCTCTTTATGTAGCATTATATGGTAGTGATGTGTGTGAACACACTTAGGACCGCCGGGGTACTTTTTCCCTCACTAGGAGGATTTTCCCCCCGTGCGTATGTATGTACACCCTCTTATCTACTCATTTTGGGGTGTGTACTTATCTTTTGTAGGATAGAAATGATGGTTATTCTATCATTGCCTCAAGTACCTTGTTTCATGGCCTATATAAGATGGATGTATTTGAGAAGTTGCAGCATGATGCTTACCTAGTCTCTATGACTAGTGCTATGAGTGATGCAAAACTATGGCATGCACGATTTGGCCATCTGAATTATGGCAGTTTGTTACAACTTCAAAGGCATGATATGGTGTCTGAGTTGCCAACGCTTGAGACCCCTACTAGACATGTATGTGAGGGGTGTATTCTTGGTAAAATGCATCGAGCATCATTTCCAAAGGATGGATCTGTGAAAGCTGTTAAGAAATTACATGTGTAGGATAAACCTTTGAATAAAATTTGAAAAAAATACATTATAAAAGAAAATGCAGTTATATAATTGTAAAATAAAAGATATATTTATATATCTAGTAATGATTTGGTCCCCATCATCGGAGCATGTTTGGGTACGATGGTATGGGGAAGGCCCGGATTTCCCATGGCCTCTTAAGTACCAAGAGACTTTAAAAATCTGCACTGGGTGCTAATTACTAACCCAAACATGCTTGGATCATGACCAAACTTTGCAAGCATGTCGGGGTGGGTCCCCCCCACATGCTTGCAAAGTTTGGTCCCCATCGGAGCATGTTTGGGTACAATGGCATGGGGATTTTCAACAAACAATATGATAGCCAAAGTGTTAAAAAAATAAAAAACCAAGAACATCAACTAAAATGTAATGATACTCAATAATGAAAAGATATAGCTGGGAGTATACTCTAAAGCAGAAGTCAGAGGTTTTTATGTGCTTTAAGTACTTCGTATCCATGGCTGAAACTGCATGTGAATGTAAAGTTGGCACCCTTCGTTCAGATCGAGGGGGGGGAGTATACGTCCAAGGAATTTCATGCATATATGGCTGAAAAAGGCATAAGGCATCAATGTATAGTGCCATACACACCTCAGCAAAATGGTGTGGCTGAGAGGAAGAACAAGTCTCTCATGGAGATGGCACGATGCATGGTGAAAGCCCAAGATTTACCTCATGGTTTTTGGTTAGAGGCAACTATGTGCGCAAACTATGTGTTGAACAAATGTCCTACCAAGGCCTTGCAGTCTAAAACTCCTTATGAAGCTTGGCATGGCAGGAAGCTTTCTCTGGCTCATTTGCGTTTTTTTGGTTGTCTTGCTTATGCTCTTGTGCCTGAGCAACAACGCAGTAAGCTTGATGTTGATAAGGCAATTAAATGCATATTTGTGGGATACAGTTCAGAAAGCAAGAGATATAGACTTTACCATCCGGCCTTAAAGCGGATTTTGGTAAGTAGAGATGTTTTTGTCGAAAATTCAGTTCAGTCCAAGAATGTATGCTCACAAGACATGTTTGATTCGCTCCTACCTTTGTTTAATGGAGGGCAGCCATATGTAGAGCAATTGAATGCTCAAGTAAGTGCTGAAATTCAGCCTTTGCAGGTGCAAAACCAGCCTGTAAATCAGCCTTTTGATGAGGCAATTATTGAGGATGTAGTAGATGAGGAGAGAGCAGCTATAAAAGAATCTAGACGTATGCCAAAATGACTTGTGCAGACATTGAGGGATAGCAAGTTGGCAGCTTCTTTACCTAGCAGAATCGTGCAGGTTCTCATCATGCAGATTATTCTCATGTGGATCAAGTTCTCATTTCTATTTTATGTAATGAGGAGGAACCTGTTTCCTTTGAGGAAGCACATGATGATGATCATTGGATGCATGCTATGCAGGATGAGTATAACTCTATACTCAATTACGACACCTGGTATTTGACAGATCTACCTCATGGCAAGAAGGCCATTGATACTAAGTGGGTTTACAAGTTAAAACACAAAGCAGATGGTAGCATTGATTGCTACAAGGCCAGACTTGTTGCAAAGGAGTATGCCCAAAAAAAGAGCATTGATTATGATGAGACATCTCGTATGACTACCATTAGGTGTCTCATTGCTTTGGCAGCACATCATGGGTGGAATGTATATCAGTTGGACATTAAGACTGCATTCTTGAATGGTGATTTACATGAGGAGGTGTATGTATCGCAGCCTCCTGGTATTGATGTGAAAGGGGAAGAGTCTAAGGTATGCAGGTTGAAAAAGGCTCTTTATGGCCTTAAGCAGGCTCCTAGAGCATGGTATGAGAAGATTCATGCATACTTGGTTGCAAATGATTTTTGCAACAGTCCAACAGAGAGTACCCTCTATGTGAAGAGGAGTAAGGACACATTTTTGGTCATCGTTCTATACGTTGATGATATGCTGCTCATGGGACCCAATATAGATCAGATTTCAGCCTTTAAGGCTGATTTGCAGTCATCGTTTAAGCTATTGAAGAGGTTTAATCTTGAAGATTGTAAACCTGTGGCTACACCTATGGAGATAGGTACTCAACTTAGTCTTCAAGATGCAGGAGACTCTTTTGATGCTAGTTTGTATCAGCAGGCTGTTGGTTCCCTTCTTTATGTATGCAACACGAGGCCAGATATACAATATGTGGTCTCACAGCTGAGTAGATTTATGCATAGCCCAGGTACGAAGCATTAGCAGGCTGTCAAGCGGGTTTTCCGCTATTTGCAGGGCACTCAGTATTTTGGATTGTTTTATCCAAAGGGGGGTGAGTCACAGCTGTATGCTTTTATTGATTCAGATTGGGCTGGATGTTATGACACACGAGTGTCCACTAGTGGTTTTTGCTTTCGCCTTGGTGATTCATGTATATCATGGCTCAGCAAGAAGCAGCCTACAGTGGTCACTTCCAGCTGTGAAACTGAGTACAGGGAAGCTTTTACAACTACAGTTGAGTGTGTGTGGCTCAGACGTCTTATGGCTGATTTGGGTGTTGGACAGTCGTCTAGCACTACCATTTTCACTGACAGCCAGAGCGCATTAGCAGTTGCGAGGAACCCAGTGTTCCATGCTCGCACTAAGCACATTGAGGTGCATTACCACTATGTCAGGGAAAGACTCTCTGCAGCTGAGATTATCTTGATCTATGTGCCTACACATGATAACATGGCATATGAAGGCTCTTCCTCGTAAAAGTTCGAAGCTTTTCGTAAAGCTTTGGGCTTACTGCCTTTTCAGGATTGATCGGCCATACCCTGTACATGTTCATATCATCACTCCAAGGGGGATTTGTAGCATTATATGGTAGTGATGTGTGTGAACACACTTAGGACCGCCATGGCGCTTTTTCCCTCACTAGGAGGTTTTTTCCCCGTGCGTATGTACACCCTCTTATCTACTCATTTTGGGGTGTGTACTTATCTTTTGTATCTGGCACACATTTTTTCATTCTATTCTAGTGAGTTTGTGTGCTCTCAAGCTTCTCTATCTTGTGTGTGTGCATTGTTGAAACCCTAACCCTAATTCCAACACTTTATAGTGTGCTTTGTCCTTTCATATTGTGCATACTCCTCGTTGGAAGGTGGCCATAAGGCAATAAGCCGCATTGGCTATGAGTGGGAAGGCTTCCTTATGATTCCTCACACAACAGAGAGAAAGCATGTGTAGTGGGAGATGGAGCCATTGAAGGGGACTTTAGTGAAATGTGGCTCTACTATCTTATGTGATGGCTGGTTAGACATTAGAAAGAGCAATGTGTACAACATTTTGGTGTCCTCTTGCAAGGGCACTATGTTTGTGGGCACCATTGATGCCTTTGTGGAGCAAGGACAATGGTCACAGAGGCATTTATTTGGAGGCATCTTTGCAAGGCAGTGCTAGAGATTGGGCCACAGAATGTTGTGCAGAACATCACCGACAATGGTTCAAGCTATGTTTCCATGGGTAGGATATGCTAGAGGATGAATGTCCACTGTCCACAAATCATGTGGATAGTGTGGATTCTCTCTCTCTCTCTCTCTCTCTCTCCCTTCCCTTTGACCATTGATGCCTTTGTAGGGTCACAGAGGCATTTATTTGGAGGTATCTTTGCAAGGCAGTGCTAGAGATTGGGCCATAGAATGTTGTGCAGAACATCACCGACAATGGTTCAAGCTATGTTTCCATGGGTAGGATGCTAGAGGATGAGTGTCCACAAATCATGTGGATAGTGTGGATTCTCTCTCTCTCTCTCTCTCTCTCTCTCTCTCTCTCTCCCCCCCCTTCCCCACCCCCCACCCCCCACCCCCCGATTGGCCTTAGGCCCAAGATCCTCCTGCAGTTACCGTTTTTCACCCCCTGTAGGTGCTCAATATCCACCCATAAGCGATGCCGCCGAGGAAGCACCTTGTGGGGTTTTGAACCGAGGAGATCCTGGTCCATTGGCCACAATGTGGATTTATTGATTGAAGGTGTGGCCAAAATTGGACGGATTTTTTAAATTTTCAACACCTTACAACGCTCACTGTTGTCTAGCGGGAGTGGCTGTTGTGGAAGGATTGTGAGTAGTCCAAGGCCATACAGTTTGTGTGCACAATTATGCAGGACACTTGGTGGGTGGAGGCTGGAGCGCTTATGAAGGTGATTCAGCCCATTCATAGTGTTCAACACATTATTGACATGGAGAGAACACACTTGGACATGGAGGGGAGCACACTTGAACTCTTGTATGGGTTCATGGACAGGATTGGTGAGTCACTCAATCGATGCACCGCCTTGTTAGCTGCTAGGTAAAGCATGTCAACAGTTCATAATATTGGTTGCAACTTACTTATTTCTGATGTGTCATATGGCTGTTTTTTGTATGCTAATATGGCATGCCTGATGCAACTACTATCATTGTTTAGGGTCCAGGACATTAGAGAGATGGAATTGGAGACGAGTTTGGTTTCATAGACCAATCCATGCAGTTGTCCATATATTTCACCCTTTTGGAATGTGGAATCTGGATAATGACTCGTGAATCTGAGTTTTTCTTGGGCTAGAATCCAGTGCCAACAGTATGCAGCATGCTGTGTGCAACACTTAAAACTTGTCATTCACCATGTTTTAGAGTATGTAGTGATGTTTTTTTTTTTTTTTTTTTTTTTTGGGGGGGGGGGGGGGGGGGGGGGGGCATGCTTAGACATTGTACAAGAGATGCCCTCTATACAGGGAAAATTCTGTATTTTTTTAGGTCCTGAATCCCCAACAAACCCCACCCGCTCTTCCCTTATGAAACGTTTATGAAATTTCTGTAAAAAATAAAAAACGTTTCAAACCCGTTTCAAAAACGTGTGACCAATATGCCATGGAGCAAGCGGACCGGGCATGCCTGCACAGTAGGCCACACGTGTGAAAATGTTATATTATTGCTAGTCATGAGCAATTAAAACAGGCCGACCTTAATAAAGGTGGCCAAACAGTGTGCATAGCCAAATATCTCCTTCCCCTCAGCACAGGTCTTCTATAGAGTGTTTCTCTACACGTGGGTTGGCCCAGGGAGATCTTGTGCAGGTGTTGGGCTGGAAACAGAGCCATTTGCATTCTCAGCTACCCTTTTTACTTGAGTTGCACTTGTAACAGTTTCTTCTTGTAGACATCAGTTTAGGACTCGTGTGTGTGTTGTATGTGTTTGATTTTGTTACTCTTCTTTCTATCTCTGAAAACTTTCTATCTCTGAAAACCTAGCACATAGGCACAAGTGTTCTTCAGAACCAATTGGTTGACTGGAACCTGATTCCAGGCTGGCCAGTCACTCAATCGTCCAATTAGTCAGGTTAGGGTCTTTATGGATATGCCTGTATGATAAAGTTGTCAAAGATCTGGCAATGGGTGGGCACTCTTGGGCTTGGATGAGCAACGTTGCCTGTCCATCCGACAGTTCCACCCATACTTGGTATATCTGTAAAAATACCTATTTTGACAGATTTTTGGCCCTTACTAGCAGGCCCAATTAGATGAGCCTAAAAAAACTGACAACAAGTCTTTCCTTCTTTATATTGTTCTTTTGACACAAAGTGATTACTGGTACAGATGGGGAGATAGTATTGTCAAAGACTCTGGCTTCTTCACAAGGCTCGGTGCTGCCGTATGTTGCTGTTGCATGTTTGGGTGCCATTTTGTTCGGTTATCATCTTGGGTATGTTTTTGTTTCTACTCTATCAAAGTAAATTTTCCATTTCAGAGATTAATACTTGGGAGCTAATAAAATTGTTTTATGCCTGTTTGCAGGGTCGTCAACGGAGCTCTCGAGTACCTTGCTAAAGATCTTGGCATTGCTTCAAACACTGTGCTGCAAGGTGTGGTTTGGAATGTTATGGCCATGGCAAGCATCAAGCTTGGCTTTCAGGAAGCCTTATCTTTTTCGTTTCTATTGGGATCATGCAGGTTGGGTTGTCAGCTCCACTCTTGCAGGAGCAACAATAGGCTCTTTCACTGGTGGGGCTCTGGCTGATCAGTTTGGCTGTACTCGCACCTTTCAACTCGATGCAATTCCATTGATTGTCGGAGCTATTCTCAGGTTCAGTACCTGCTCTTTTAAGATTCAGAGTGCTGCCTATGGCTTGTCTAGAACTGTTAAAATTTCTGAAAGCTGTGGGATGACATCCATACATACAGTGATAAGCTGCAAGAGAACGACACCAGCCAAACTTGGGGGCTTTACAGATAAAATTCCTGCCTGTGAAAAGGGGGCATCCCATTTGCTCGTTCCTAATGGGCGGAAGAATCTCCTCCGCCAGTCTGATGGGCAGGGAATCTCCCCCTGTGAGGGGTGGGGGAGATGTCTGTGAAGACCTTTATACTTGTTGATGAAGCTAATCAGCTTTCTGGATTGCTTGGTACATACTAAATTTTTTGGAATGTGAAAACTTATTAAAATTTTTATAACTTCGTATTGATGCTTTTTGTTCTGCAAAGCAGTGCCACAGCACAGGGCGTACATGCCATGATCATTGGAAGGACTCTTGTTGGCCTGGGCATAGGAATCTCCTCAGCTCTTGTGCCTTTGTATATTTCTGAGGTAAGCACAGGCGGCCTGTTCATTTTTTAGTTTTGAATTATAGTCTTTTGCATCTTAAGAAAAAAAAAGAACACCTGAAAATAAAGTTTTGTTTACATACTGTCACTATAAGAAAAAAGAAGAAAATATGGTAAGAGGTGGTTTTTTGTTTCTTCTTTTGTCTACAGATTTCACCTACTGAAATTCGTGGTGCATTGGGCTCAGTCAACCAGCTTTTTATATGTATTGGGATCTTAGTTGCATTACTGGCCGGCCTGCCATTGGCCAGTAATCCTTCCTGGTATAGCCCATTACCTAGAAAAGCTTAAATAAAGGTTTTTTCTAGATATTATGGTAGCTAGCCATACATGGGCATGGATAGGACATCCTCTGAGGCCGCCTTTTATTAAGCTGCTAATAGTGCCAACACGATTTTCAGGTGGCGTACGATGTTTTGGGGTGCTGTCATTCCAGCCTTTTTAATGGGTTTCGGCATGTTTTTTGCACCCGAAAGTCCACGTTGGCTTTTCAAGGTCAGCATAGACGGGAGGAATGCTATAAGTTCAAATATCATTGTTGAAATTTCAGTGTTGAGTTGTAATTGGTTGTGGTTTTGTTGTATTCAAACTGAAGAGAAAGAGAGGGTCTCCTAGAAGCGAGAGATTGAGAAAGAAAGAAAGAAAGAAAGATATATTAACGTCTACGAGAGGCCAAAGTTGGCCTATGAGACAAAAAATAATACAACTGTGTTCTTCTGGTCATCGGAAGAAAAGGAAAAGAAAGAAAAGAAAAAGTGTGCATGTGTCTGGATACAACAGTGAATCATCATGGATCGGTGGAGCCCATATACAAACAATATAAAGGGGGGGTGGGGATGTGGATGGAGTGCTAAGGCAAGATGCATCTCTATATGCTGAAGGGGTAGTACAAGCATGCTATGCAGATCTATGTCTAACTCCATCCAGTGCCATAAGAGGGGTATAAGATGTCATACATCGCTGATGTTGAGGCTGTGAGTGGCGTGAACATGTACCCTGAGTCTGAATGAAAGCGAGCTAGCCTCTCCTGTGTCTCCATCTGGTGTCTCATCTGGATAGCTGCTCTCTCTCGGTGACGGAGTCGGGGTGCTCTGTGTCCAGTCTGTCTAGGTCTCCTCCTGGCTCTCAATTCCTCTGCTCTCTGTGCGGTCACCCCACGTGGTACATCAGCTGGCACTGGCATAGCTATCTGGAAGAAATCTGTGAGCTGGGACTGTCTCCCACCCCTAGTGGGAGCGGGTGTCTGGAGGAGTCTCTTTCGAGAACTATGAAGCTCTAGTAGTAGTCTGCCAAGCTGTCACTGGTCTGAGGCCTCCATCAACTGATGTAGTGAAGAGTGCTCCTCAAACATTCCTGCACAACTATCTCAGCTCCATTGCAAGCAACCTCTGGTGATCTTGCAAACAATTGAGCAGCACCTCCAGAAAGTAAGGCGCCTCGTTCATCTCTGCAGTAGTTTGACTGCTTGCAGTATGCCATTTGAGACTTCTTTGCGTGGTGCACAGCTCTCACTCGAGCCTTAAACTGCACAGCCCTCTTCTCTCAGAACTTTGTGGAGTTGTGCCCCCCTTTTCTCCAGTAAAGCCTGCAGCATAGTTGTCACGGTACGAAAATACGATACCGCACGGGAATTTTTGGTACGATATGAAATTTTGGGATACCGTACGATAAAATACGGTTCTTTTTAAAACACTTACAAACTATGGAGCTTCAAGCTTGAATGTGAGGGAAGGTTGAGGGGACAGTGTTTGAGGAACCAGAACATGGTGATGTGTCTCTCCCAATTGTCTCCAAAAAACAGCTTGCATGGGTAATGCGATACCAAAGGTCTCCAGTGTAATGTTTATGACTAAGGGACCATCCTTGCACAGATACAGGCAGTGCATCTAGGGTAATAGGTTTAGGGCCTCCTCTGTAGATCAAAATGGCCTTGTCCAAATCTTCTCCCTCGTATATAACTTGAGGCTCGTACATAACTTGAGGATCTGATTGTCTAGCCTACCTATACCAGGGATTTATTATGTTGCATCTTCAACCATGGATTTAGTATTCCAATTCGATCCTCCCTAGCTTCGATTTCTCCTCTATGACGTGTGTCTAATTAGCAACAAAAGACTTTATGATATGCCAGTAGCAACATGATGCAGCCTACACGTTTAGAAACTAGCTTAAGGTTTGCATGTATTCTGTCCGCTGTAGCAAGGGAAAGTCACTGAGACAGAACTTGCAATAAAGAAGCTATGGGGAAAGGGGAAAGTGGAGATGACCATGGCCGATTTGCGAGCTGGTAGCAGTGATTCCGGAGGAGAAGATGCAGGCTGGATGGATCTTTTCAGTCGCCGCTATTTCAAAGGTATTCTTGATGCCACCGGTCTTCAGATTGGCACTCTTGAGCTGAGTTTTTCTATGTTTGTTTACAAGAATGTATGCTAATTAGTTTGTGTGTGTGAGCAGTGGTGTGTGTTGGGGCTGCACTTTTTCTGTTTCAACAATTTGCTGGTATAAATGCTGTGGTTTATTACTCAACATCGGTCTTCAGAAGTGCTGGAATTACATCTGATGTGGCAGCAAGTGCTCTGGTTGGAGCTGCAAACGTTCTAGGTAATGCTCATGTGCAAGCATGCAAAGATGCATGAAGGGGTTGGGAAGAAGAAGTGCAGAAAGAGAGGGGGCAGGGGAGTGGAGAAGAGGTTGGTAGTTGGCTACAAACCGAAAAAAAGGAAGGGAGGAACTTGTTGTTAATGTAGAATCCTCAAGTCTTTGTGGCTGACTTATTTTTTTTTTGGGGTGTATTTTAGGTACCATTGTGGCTTCCTCCTTGATGGACAAGCAGGGGCGTAAAAAGTTGCTAATTACAAGTTTCTTAGGAATGGTGAGCTGTCATTTTTATTTTGTTTTTTGGGATTGTCGTAGGCATCTGTTATGTGCTGATTACCGGTCTCATTTTTTGGGGTTGCTTGGTGCAGGCTATCTCAATGCTAGTGCTTTCCCTAGGCCTTTCATGGCCATCCTTGGCTGCTTATTCTGGCCCTCTTGCTGTACTTGGGACTGTCTCGTAAGTTTAAATATTGCTGCTTGAGTCCAAGTTCAGTTTGATTGATGCCTTTTGGTCTACTAGACATTGTGCAAGTAATGAGCACCGGACTACAGCTATATATTTGAATGTGCAGATACATACTTGCCTTCTCTTTAGGTGTATGTAATGAGAACCTGACCACAGCTACATCTTTGAATGTGCAGATACATACTTGCCTTCTCTTTAGGTGCAGGTCCTGTACCAGCACTTCTGTTACCTGAAATATTTGCCTCGAGAATACGTGCTAAGGCTGTTTCTCTCTCTCTTGGAATACACTGGGTGAGGAACTTTGTTACGATTTTCGTCGTTCTCTATGTGGAGTTATGTACTGGGTAAACTATGCACATGCACACATGCACTTGATCCCGTGCCCGGCCATCTGCCCATGCTCGTCCGGGTGTGCATGCATTCGCAGACATGCACACACGCATAACACACACAACACGAAGGCATGTGCACAACGCACAAGCATGCGCATGTGCATGCACGTGCACTACACGTGCGTTGAGCACGCGCACACAGAAGCACATGTTTTCCCAGTCGATAGGGGGCCAGCTGTTAATTTAAAGAAGTTCATATGGAAACATGATGCCCATCCATCTAATGCTAATCTGTTACCGGTTTTGTCACAGGTTACGAATTTTATGATTGGTTTATATTTTCCCAGTGCTGTGAACAAGTTTGGTGTCAGCACTGTCTACCAAGGATTTGCAGCTGTCTGTCTCATTGCAGCCATATACATTGTGCAAAATGTGGTGGAAACAAAGGGAAAATCCCTTGAAGAAATTGAGATGGAGCTTAGCCCTGCTGTATAATTATTTTGTAAGTCGCGAGTTCTTTTGCACCCCGCGAAATTTTAGGCCGAAGGATTGCGTTACCAAGAATGTAATCTTGGGTTCCAGAGAGGGATTGCAAATTTTGGAAGGCTGTTTCTGTGGAGTCTAGTGCAATAATTGAGCAGTGATAGAGTGAACCAGCATATTGGTAGCAGCCTATGAACCCAATCTCTTTCTCGATTAGTGATGACTTTTTTGTAGAGGTCATCATTTCTGTTGAGATTAGTGGTGCATGACAATGGCCTTCATGTATACAAATGGCCTTCATGTATACAAATGTACAAACAAGAAATGTAAGAGGAAAGCCCCCTTTGTTCAGTTATTTGAAGGTATCAACACTGTGGGCAGCTTGTACATAATATTCAGTTTGGAAAGAAAATGACCAGCATGAATAAAGCACACTATTGGTTGATGTCTGCGCGCCCTCCCCTGACCGCTGGTCTCTACAGACCTCCTGCCTGCCCATCCCCCAATTGGGGAGATGCCCGCCCATGAGAGATGGGCAGGTAAGCTCTCCCTTTTTCTTGGGTGGGGGCCATGTCTGTTGAGACTCTCCTTTATATATAATAAATAACATGATGAAATGTAGGGTGGGTTGCCACATTCTCACCTTTTAGGATAAAGCTAACTGGGCACTGACTGTGCTCCATATTTTACTACCATGATTTGGTTAGTACTTCACACACACCATTCCACTTTTGCATCTTGTGTGCTACTTTTTTATTTGAAGCTACAAGGGCATCACCCACTACTAATGCTATGCATGAGTTCCCTTGAGAAAAGATAATATAAGCTTGTGAGTGCAAAAAAACAATATATCCAGTTATAAACTTGTTATAGGATTAGGGGTGGTACAATAAATTAAATGATTTGATAAGGGAATAGTTTTGGAGAAGTGTAAGATAAAACGTTTAAAAAAAATTAACGTAGTTAAAAAAAGAAAAGCTTAGAGGATATTTCTTTACAACTCCCTCGCGCGCTCTCTCTCTCTCTCTCTCTCTCTCTCTCTCTCTCTATATAGCATCCTTTTAGTCTATTTAAAACCATATGATTTTTCTCTTCCCATTCAAACTCAACTTTGATTGAAATCAAAGCTTCCTTTGACTAGCTAAGAATTTAAATTGCTAAAGAAGCCATTAGGATTTCTATTTTTGATGGCACAATCATTCCAACTATAATATAACCCATTACCAAAAAGAGAAGGCAATAATAATATCTTTATAAGATTAAAACATGTCAAATAGTATTTTAAAAAATATAAGAAAGAGCAAAAGCTCCTCAAAAATAATTAATTAGGACACAACACAAATACTTCATTCGATATGAAGCTATCAAATGAAAACACTAGAGGTAACTTGAAATTAAAATCAAGAACATTATTCAAGTGGAAGAGTTAACGATATAAAATTTTTAATCCCTCTCTCTCTCTCTCTCTCCCCTTTTGTAATAGAAGATATATTATCAAAATTAATTTACAAATGGTCACATGGTCGCCATGTGATGTAGTATCTTTCCCTCACTAATTACTTGAAACCACAGGTGTAGCTCAGACTACCCTCATCCAATTTATATTTGTGTCATTCTTCACCAAATGAGCTGACCATTGCAAGGAAGAGACTTGCCACAATGGTAGTCTTTTTATACGACCTATGTGAGTTATAATACCCACTTTTGCATCAAATATGAAGGCATTGCTAGTTAACCAGATATGCCACAAACTTGTCTGCCTAAAAAATGAAAGAAAACTAAATGTTCTAGGTTATCCAGCCCATTCGAAATCTTGCAAAAAAACTAGTCTTTAACCTTTACAAGCCTATCTGTCCAATAGAATCCATACATGAGAAAAGAAATCCCACACCTTCTTTGCCATCGGAAATCTCTCTCTCTCTCTCTCTCTCTCTCTCTCTCCATAACAACATACATACATAGTATATAGCAACATGCAAGCATGTATCTTTCAATAACATATCATAGTGTTTGTGCATGTTTAAGCCATTAGTGTAAGCAATGTAAGAATTATATATATATGTTTGACATGAAAAGAAGAATGTTAAACCTTAACATCCATGGAGCAATGTGAAGTATACCAATGCGTGCACATATAAGTAGATAAATCATGAAAAGAAGAATGTTAAACCTTACATCCATGGAGGAATGTGGAGTATACCAATGCATGCACATATAAGTAGACAAATCATGGGAACATATAGTTTGTAGACATAGATAATTCATGGTTGGTAACTCCCAACCATAGGAACTCACAGATTTAAGACCCAACCATAGAACACCACATGAATGAAGGTGCAAGTCAAAAATTAAAGGCTAATGTTCTCCCAAAGGCTAATTTACAACAAGAACCTCCAAGGTATTTGGGATGATTTTTGTTCTTTATTTGCCCTAAAATCTACATATCTTTCTTTTTTTCTTTTTTTGTTTTTTGAGGGCTATAAATTATATTTAGGTGTCTTGATTCACATGGTTGGGCTTATTACATACCTTTTCTTTTGTTGAGAGCTATAAATTATATTTGTGTGGTTGGGATTATTACATACCTTTTCTTTTGTTGAGACACACAAATTATATTTATGTGTCTGGGTTTGAATGCATCGGATAGGGGATTACATATGAAGGTCTTATTACAGCCTTCCTAGCCCAAGAAATCAGTAGCATGGGCCACTTAAAACCATTTTCGTGAATATTTTTAAATCTTTTAACACACGAAATACCTAAGTAGAGGCCACAACAGCATACAAGATCTCACCCCCTTATCAAATTATACACTTGTTAAGGAAAAGGTTCACAATTTAATTGTTGACGAGAACATTGACCATGTCCCATATTAGGCACCACCTCACAACCACTCATGTTCATGACTTAACACCAGTTTGCTAATGCGTCCTGGGATATTTTTATGTCATGTTAAGTGGCTATCTTCAAAACAATTTTCCAAGTTATCTATGTTGAATTTTCGTATGCTACTTTTTGCATCCTATTTCTTATGCCTTGAATTCCATCATAAAAATATAATATAGCTAGGTTTGATTTCTAGTAAGAGAACTATGCAAAAATCTATAACCTACATTCTTGTCAACAAAAAGCAAAGCCCAAAAGGGCAAAAATAGGCTTGGAAAAAGTAGAGGTACCAAGGTCTATTTGGTATTTTTTAAAATCCCTTCAATCAAAATAAGATATTACAAGATTCAAGGGCTCTTAGTTTTCCTAAAACCTAGAAGATTTGGCATTGTTATAAGTTACATAACTCAAACTTTCTCCTTGTTTTGCTCTTTGACGACAAAATAGTGACACCCATTCAAAGATTATTTTCTTACTATCAAGACCCTCAATCTGAGTTCTATTTCCATCAACATATTCATCTCTTCATATTGAACATTGTAGTAGATTTTCTAGATTTCTATAATATACCAAAATTTGGAGGTTCTAGTAGCATTTTAGATGTAACTTGGTAGAACCAGTGCATGGAATCTCATGGGAAGTGGTATGGTATAAAGGTACAATTAGGGACTTACATTTATGCTTAGTATAGTTCTTAGTTAAATTTTAGGGAGAGGGGAGATGAAAAGCTATACAAGCCTTGTTGGATAAAGTTTTAGTTATTTATGATTGTGTCATGTCTAATCTTGAATTGGAAGGTAGTTTGGGTTTCTCTTTCCAATGTATAGAGCAGTGTAGGGCAATTTAACTCTTCAAATTGAAGAATTGAAGGTCATAGTTTCAAATATAAGTCCTTGTTCTCTCTAGATTATTATTTTGTTTGATGATGTTTGTATTGGAAATTACTCTCTAATGAATGTGTAGACTCCATTATTACTTATTTATATTTCTTTAGTTATTATTGTGGTAGGTGTCTAATGAAAAGATATATTGTTTTGGTATAAGTGTCTATTATTAAATTATGTATTTTTACCTATTGTTTTATTTTTAAATTCTATCCATTAACTTCTTGGTATTAGGGTGTACCCTTTGATTATTCTATTTTCTCCAATTCATTATTCCATCTCTTATGTCTATATTTTTAACACAAATTTCCACTATCGTCTCATGTTTTGAATATATAGATTTTCCTAATTTTGTTGGTTTTTTGGGGTCTTCAGTTAGTTTAAAGTTTGTTGAAAATCCTTTTAAAAAAGCATCTTTTGCTAGCAAGTTAATTGGAATTGTGTCCAAGTTAATTTATTGTGTAAGTTTCTTTTATAATTTGTGTAAAACAAGAATGGAGTTCTTTTTATGCATGCGAGTTAATTGGTGTTATGTCTAAATCAATTTATTGTATAAGTTGCTTTTATAATTTGTGTAAAACAAGAATGGAGTTGTCAATTAAGTTTTTATTTACATAATTTAATTCATTAATGGCATGTTACCAATATGTACATTATTTAGTGTTATAATAAAAGTGACTGGTTTTGTCTCATTTGGTTATGTTAGCTCGTACCATTTTGGTTTTTCCTCATTTGGTTATTTTAGCTCATAGCATTTTGGTATTGTCTCATTTGGTTATGTTAGCTCATAGCATTTTGGTTCTATGTGCAAAAAAGAGCTATTTAAATAATCTTAAGTCTATATATTGTTAAAATCCGTGAACCTTTAAGTAGTTAGACTTGATAATGGGATTATATGTTCCTTGAGAAGATTTGTTGTGGTTGTGCAAAATTGATTGAATTCTTTGATTTGCAAAGTTTTAGTGTTTGTTTACTTATAGTGATATCTCATAAAAAAAACTAATAGTTTACTTGGTGACATTTCATGATAAATTTGGAGACTTTCTTGTGTTAAGCTTTTTAATTCTTTTGTATTTATTTAAGTTTGTATGATTCTGTGTATATTAAATGTAGCTGTTCATTTATAGGTCATAGTCAATGCTAAAAATGCGTTATCACCTTTTTTTTGTGGATTGTATGAATAAAATCATAGTACAAGAACTTTAAGGGGAAGTGTTTTGCCTACTCTCGATCCACCCATTGTGATCAAATAAAGAACTATTCTACATTTTGGATTTTGAAATTTCCTTTCCATTATATTGTGTATAATAATATTTCTTTGTGGTTTAGAATTTTGATGAGTTTAAAAGATTGTAAATTTCTTTATTTCAACGACATGATGTAGTTATTATTGTCTTTATAATTCTTTTAATATGGTGTGTATATCTAATTATTTTATTATGGTATATATAATTCTTTTTTAATGGTGTTATCCATTTCTATATCATAATGTGGTTCATTTTGAATGTTTTGGGATTGATGTGTATTTTTTATGTCTTCTTCCATGCGTTCCAAAAACTTTTCTCTCTTCCAAGTTCTCCCCAAAATGCCAAATTTGTTTAATTATATCTATGTTTGCTATGTAAGCTAAATGCTGGTATAGTGTAAAGCTAGTTGTTTTTTCTTGCTTTTGAAGATGAATGGTGCAAATAGCATTAAATTTTTCTATAGTACTTGCCCGATTATGATTTTATATTACTTAAAGTGTTGTTAAAATGATTACAGTTGGTGCACAATATTGTGGATCTTTTCTATACAAATATTTAAATGCATCATGTTCACTAGCTTTAATTGTATTTGTATTTAGTTTTTAAAACAATTTATAAGTGGTATCTAGGTTTTTCTTTCACAAGAAAGAGTTTTGCAAAGAGTAATGAAAAAATTGGGTGCCCAAGTTATCACATCATTGCAAATATTTTTTTAAAAGAAAGTGTAATTTATAAATTTGGAAATATTCTTAAGTTTTAAAAATCTTTGTAACCTGAATTAGACTATAATCTATAATATGGTATCTATATTTGTATTCCCAAATACATCTTTAGCATTAATTGCATTCCTTTGCATTGCACCTTTATGAGTAGAGCCCAAATTGAATCAATGAATTAGAAGCTTTGTAAAATGATTTGGTATATTTGTTACAAATACATAGGTCCTATTTCATAATTCCAATCAAGAAATTTATTGATAGTGATGTTTTTTGTATTTTTTTTAAAAATGTGGTTCATAAAAGAATGGTGTGGGATATTGCATTTTCTCATTATATGTAAGCCTTTTTAAAAACCTCAAAGGATTGTTACTTTCACATGGCACAATAACTATACATTGATTTTCTCATTATATGTAAGTCTTACAAAAAGCACAGAGGATTGTTAATGTCACATGGCACAATACATTTACATTGATTCATAATCATTAGCTTGTACAATCTTGGTAGAATGTGTTGAATGTTTAGAATGTTTGGCATGACGTTGATTATAGAACCATGTACACTATATTACTTATCAAATCCTAGTTCTCTTATTTACAAATCCAAAAC
This sequence comes from Cibotium barometz, assembly GCF_041138505.1. NCBI lineage: Eukaryota > Viridiplantae > Streptophyta > Polypodiopsida > Cyatheales > Cibotiaceae > Cibotium > Cibotium barometz. The sequence continues at coordinate 9,168,731 of NC_141064.1, read as the reverse complement.
ATGATGAAATTAAACATTCTTCTAATATTATTAAGAGATTATACATTTTAATTTAATCTAGAGGCAAGAGAAGCTAAAAAAATAACAGTTGTGTATTGCTCCATATCTTGCACAGAATCTATAAATTTTTAAAGACTCACTACAATTACATTTACTTTTGGGTTTTTTTTTCTTGCTAAAGAATAGCATATCACATGATGGGTACACATAATCTATTAATTTTTAAAGAGTTGATATAATTGTATTTACTTTTTGGTTTTACTAATTTAAGATAATTATATTTACTTTTTTTAATAACTAGATCTACTTCTTAGTTTTACTAATTTAAGATAATTCGACATAGTTTCATTAAGAGCTTCCATTTTCCTACTAAAGAATATGATATCACATAATGCTACATAAGCACAACTTGGTGTATCTGATATTACTTTAAAGTATATTTTTAATGCAATGGGAAGTTTACCATATTCCATGATGTAAAAACGAATGTCCTCATTTTCAAGTGTTGTTACTTTATTAGGCTTCTTGCTAGGATTTATTCCTAAATAATTCCTAATTTCTTTTGTGTTATACCATTGAAGGATAGGAAATAATTCCTTAATAGTAGCATGAAAACTTCGATCAGAGTTTTATTTATTTAAAGTAAAGTTGAATTTAGCTCATTATCCAAATGTTAGCTATAGTTCTATGTATAGTGAGATTATGTTTACTCAAGAAAGTGTTAACTCTATCTATAGTTCCATCAAAATGTATGTTATTATGAAAGTGTTAACTATAGTTCGATGCATATAGAGAGGTTTTATATGATGACATAATGCCTTAAAAAGTGTTAACTATAATTCTATGTATATAGAGAGGTTTTATATGATGACAAAATGCCTTGTATATAGAGAGGTATTATATGATGACATAATGACTTAGAAAGTATTCCAAAAAATAAACCTCTTTGATTTATAGTTGCGTGTGTCATTATATTTACTAAAAAAAAGTGTCAAAACTATAGTTCTATGTATATAGAGAGGTTTTATATGATGATATACTACATCAAAAAGTATTCTAAATAAATAAAATTTTTGAATTTATAAGAGTAAAATTTCATAGTTGTGTGTGTGTGTCTTAACAAAAAAACAAAAACAAAAGGTTGTGTGTGTGTCAACAATTAAACAAAACTTAAATTTATATGCATATGATTATCTAAGTGTACTATTTTGTGTGTGTGTGTGTGTGTTAACAAAAAAAGTTTTAAGTTATATGCATATGATTTGTATCTAAGTAGATTATTGTTTTTGTGTATCTTAACAAAAAAAAGTTTAATTTATATGCATATGATTTATACCTTCTTTTAAGTAGTTAAGATTACATTATAGTGTATTTGAAAGTAGTGATCACCAATGTTAAAATTAATGTACATGTGTGGTTTAAATTACTTATAATAAAGTGATTTATCTATTACTTATAAAGTGGTCCATCTATTAAATAATTTATTCTATACTTATAAAGTGGTTTATCTATTACTTATATTAAAGTGATTCTATTACTTATAAAGTGGTTTATCTATTAAATAATTTAGTCTATACTAATATAATCATCATTTAATTAAGCTACTACTTAATTGCGATTGATTTTTTAAAAAAATATTGAATCCACTATTTTACAGTTTATCCTATAAAATAATCTTATAGCATCAAACCCGTAAATATACATTAAATAAATCAAAGAAATTGCTTTGTTATTGCTTGATTTGGATGCTAAGTTATAATCTCCAAAAGATGGCAAATTGAAATTTAAGATTTCTCTTGATACATAAGAGAAATATTGAAACATTTTATAAATTTTTAAATAGAAATGAAAAATAAGTGCACAATGAATGCCCAACATAAGTAAAAAAACAACGACTCAAACAATTTTGTAGTAAATGCCCTATATAAGTAAAAGACAAAGATTCAAACATTTTGTAATTGTTTAAAGAGAAATAAAATTAACAAGGACATTGTTGTACTAATGAATGACCCTACATTAGAAAGAATGAATGCCCCTACATAAGTAAAAAACAAAAGAAATTAATTGCTTGTGTAGTTGTCTTGAATCTACTCAAGTACTTTAAGTCCCAGTAGCTTATTTAGTACTTTGTCCCCACCAAACTCCACTACTTTGTTGTCAAGGGTAAGAACTAAAGTTGTAACCTAGGAAATTTCATTCAATAGTGACACACCACCACCATAATCCATACAAAAACATTAGGAACTTCTTCTACATAATTATCATTAGTGCTTACTATAGGATTATGGTGTATATAAAAGTACAAACTTTGAAAGATAAAGCTCTGGACACCTTACAACAATAAAAACATAAAGTAAACAAGTACATTTTAATCATAAAATATTACAAAAATATATCACATCTAATCTCTTGGTGTGAATTTGGGATCATAAGAGCTTCATATGCAAAGACTCAACATCATTATTTACTTTTTTAGCTTAAAGAGGTACAACAACCCCAATTCTAAGCATCATAAAGTTGGGTTCCCTATAGTACCAATAGCCCATGTTTTGTTTAAATTTGATGGAACTGGAGCTCACATTCAATATTTAGAGAAGTTCAATCAACTTTGTGATTTGCTCATTTAGACATTGGCTTGAAGGCTACCATCAATTTAGATCTCTAAACCCACTTAAAAGGCCAGCTATGAGGTCTTGAGACACACCTTTATGAGGTCAGCTATGAGGTCTTGAGACACACCTTTATCATGGCCTTTGTCATGGGATTCTCACCTAGTGGAGGTATAGGGATCCCCATAGCACACATCTACAACCTCAAGCAAGAGGAAGGAGAGAATGTAGGACTAGTTTGCTAGAACCAAGTATCTCCTCATGAGATGAAAGTCTAGATGACTTATCGCTCATTGATTGATTTATGATTAATCTCAAGAGAAAGAGGGTAGATGACTTATCACTCTTTGATTGATTTATTATTAATCTCAATAGAAAGATGCTTCATGACCATTTTTACAGATCTAGAGACTATATCTTTGATGAGTGTTGGTGTGAGGTAATAGACCTAGTAGACAATCTCCAAGACAGGGATGAAGAGAAGTCATCCACCCAAACCAAGAGATAGGGGAAGCATCATCTAAAGGAGCCCAAATATCAAGATTCCTAGTCAAGGACATGAGCATAGATGAGTTGGACAAAATTTATTTAACTAATAAGTAGTGGGCAGGGCTAGGCCCAAGGGCAACCCCAACCCCATCTAATTCCTCAAGTTGGACACTGACACTTGTTTCCATGAAGAGACATAAGCATGGATGAGTTGGCAAAAATATGTTCAAAACTGATAAACCGTGGGGCATGGCTAGGCCAAGGGTAACTTCAAGCCCCATCCAATCCCTCAAGATGGACACCGACACGTCTTTCCACGAAGAGATATGGTTTTGTGTGCAATTTGTCATCGAAACCATATAAAGCATGGAATGTTTGTTGTTGAGGCCTAAACATCAATAGTTTTGTGCTCGTTTGCTAGCTCCATGTAAACTATGACATAGCTCATTGTTGTACCAACAAGGAAACCCAACCGGGTGGACTCAAGCACCAAGATAAATGCTCCTAGTGCTAAGGTAGCCATTAGCCTTGCTAGCCCCATGAAATGCTCCTCAACTTGCACAAGCTCTAGTGCCTACCTATTGAAAATCCCTTACCAAGAGGTATCCATAATTGCCACATCCACCTCCGGTACTACTACACCTCAACTAGTTCCTCCAAGAACCACACTAAGTACAACAATACTCAATGTGTACTTGGTGTGGTTCCTCCCAAGAACCTAATACATAACAATACTCAGTGTGGTTCCTCCAAGAACCACACCGGTACAACAATACTCGGTGGCTTTACCTACTACACACAAACAAAAACTCATGAACAAGAGAGCTACGAGTCTTATGAACAACAAGATCCATACAAGGCTCATATTAGCAGCAATCCCTATGGGTATCTTGAATAGGCTTGTGACTATAGGTATCTTGAATATGCAATAGCCATTGTGACTATGCCTCTCTATATTCAAAGCCATGGTGTAAAAAGAGTAAGAGACCTCAAAAATATGGTATGTAGCCACACTGCTGATGCAATGCTTTTGATACAAAGGCCCACACCGTATTACGGAGAGTGCCCTCCTTAAAGGACCATGAAAGGGTACCACGCCAACTTGTAATGGCATTCCTTATGGAGGCACATGTTACAAGTAAGAATTTGACCATGATTAAAGGATTGTCCTAACACAAGAGCAAAAGCATCAATTACCACTTCGGTGAACCTTAATTTGTTGAGTGTACAAGGAGCTAGAAGCAGTTGGTAGTGTTGTTGAGCCTTCAAGGGTACAAATTCACTAATTATGTTCATTCTTGCTTAATTACAAAGGAATAATTCAATTGTGGTGGTTGCACGGTTGATAAATGTTTTACTGAACCTTCAAGGGTACAAATTCCATTCTTCTTCTCTCGATTTGTAGAAGACTAGCAAATCATCTCTCACTAATCACTAATCACCCATTAATTACCCTAATATGAGAGCATACATGATAGAGAATATAAAGATGATAGCTAATTATGATAAGCAAGACAGGTAGAAGATCAAGAATCAGGTCCTCATGCACCCAATCTCAGCAAAACCAACCCCCCTAATTCACCTTCTTCTCCACACCTTCTTTCTTGATGATAACTCCCCATTTCCCATGAAATTGAAGGACTCCTTCACACTTACTCATGCCTTTTTACATCTTTTGTACTTGGCAAGCCCAAATTTGGTCCTAAATGCTAAAAATAGCTTATAATTGATCTATTTATGCACTCCCATTAACTCCCCATGAATTCTAGATTTGATAGGGCTTGGCAACACATTTACTGCCTTCTCGTGTCAACTTATTAATTTCTTGCAAAGGTTGGCGCGAGAAATACATAAAATGGCCCAAAAATGAACCATATACCCTAAAAATAGAGAAAGTTACCAAAATAATAAAAGTATAAAATTTCCTAAAAATTTATAATCTTCTTGCCAAAAATAACTAATTTTGCTAATTTTTATATGTCAAAATGACTAAAAATGGCTAAAATAGCCCAATTTAGCTCAAAAAATTTACTAAAAATGGCCCCATAATTAAGGGTTATCATTCCCCCAGACATAATTGTGAAGCATCCTTGCAAGCATCTTCATATTGAACCATCTACTCTGCATCTTTTCTTCGCCATATCTTTATGAAATCTACTATATAGAACTTCTATCAATAAATCGACTTGTGCTTTATCTATTTCTAGACATGAGATTACTATCCTAGCTTCTCTTGACACGTCCTCAATGGTTAACTTCTCTTATTTTAGCTCATCACACAACTCCTTCAACTCATTTCGTTATAGCTCTCAATTTTTCCATTTTATCACACAACTCGTTTATGTTATAGCTCTCAATTTTCCCATTTTATCACCAGCATCCCCTATTTCTTCTATGGCATAGAGCCTTCCAATGCTATTTCCTCCTTCAACTCGTTTACGTTATAGCTCTCAATTTTCCCATGTTTTCACCAGCATCCCCTATTTCTTCTATGACATAGAGCCTTCCAATGAAGCATCTAATAATGCTATTTCCTCCCTATGATAAGCATCCAATATCTCGTTTAATTCTTTGTTAACATACCTCTCGTATAGCTCTCAACTCCTTCAACTCGTTTAAGTTATAGCTCTCAATTTACCCATTTTATCACCAGCATTCCCTATTTTTTCAACGACATAGGGCCTTCCAGCATCTAATAATGCTATTTCCTCCCTATGAGATAAGCATCCAATATCTCTTTTAATTCTTTATTCTAACATCCCTCTCGTATAGCTTGTGCTTTATCTATTTCTAGACATGAGATTAATGCATCCTTTTAGCGGGGATAACTTCTCTTGTTCTAGCTCATCACACAACTCGTTTAACTCGTTTACGTTAGATAGCTCTGAATTTTCCCATTTCTCATTTCATCAACATCCCTTATTTCTTCTACAATCGAGTCTTTGATTCTGCTCACTTGTTAACCCTATGTATAGGGCTTTTACTACAATCTTTTTGCACTATGTACTCATCCCTCTCTACGGTTTGGAATTCTTAAATGATCCAAAAATCTCCCCACACAATTGTTGAATGGACTCCTAACATCTTTCATACTCTAACACTTCATTCTCTTCCCTCTTATACTCTCTTACTTACTCTCTAACACTACAACAGAATGAGGGTCTAGCAGTGAAAATAGAAGCATTTTTATAACTAGAAGGGTAGCTAGGTGTCGGGCCATTTTCGTTGCTAGAAACATTGCTATTTTCGCTGCAAAACGGGTTCGCTCTGCTGAGCAGTGACTTATATCTTTGCTATCCTATTAGAGACAAAAAGCTTGATGCGGTGCTTTTTCTCTCTAATAGAGTCATTGTTGAGCAGTGACTATTAGACAATAAAAAAAGAGCTAGGGCAGACTGGGGAGTCTGTACATGACTCCCCAGTTTGCCCCAGCTCTTTAAAAATTAAAATAAAATAGAGACACAGTTTCAAATTTGTAACACAAATACAAATATAAGAAACACATACATTGTGGAGAATGCAATTGAGCCCAAAGAGTTATTATATTTTAGAAATTGTTGGGCCTTTGGCCATATATACATAAAGTTTTTACAATGAAGAGGTGGGTGTCTAACTAGAATCCTCATCGGATTCTGAGTGATCTTCATCATCCGATTCCTTGTCCTCTTCACTTGCTTCACCGTTGATAATCTGGATCCTCCTTTTCTTCTTCCCCTTCATCCTGCATACATGCCATCAAGCGTAAGGTGAGCAAGAGCATTAAAATACAATCAGACATAGAAAAGAATGGTTTATGCAACACATTACCTCATCAGCTTGAGTCCCCAAAACAGACTCATCCAAGCGTACACCTCGCGTACGCATCCACGCCCACAATTACGGACGGGGGACTTATACCCATAGTCATATTCCTCCTTTGTTGGGTCACGCCCAACAACCTCCTTCTACAAAAAACAATTAAGAAAAGATACAATTATTTCAATAAAACAATATAGTACAAAATGAAATGAAAGGAGAGAAGAAATGATACTTACGAAATGAGCAAGAAAGGAGGATTTCTCGCCGGAGCCGAAGTGCGAAGCCCCTCGCTTCCGTAGTCGGGAAGCACTCGCCGTTGCTTGTTGAGAAGCACTTGGGTGCTTTCTCAGAAAACTGCGGGCATGCCTACACTCCTCATCCATACACACGCTAGGCTTTTCCAAAAAAAAAAATCACTGCTCTCTTGATATTTGTTCTCCTATTAGAGAGAAAAAGCTTGATGCGCTGCTTCATCCACTCCTTGGAGAAGCACAGACCCGTATGTGGCATGGGGAACTCTGACTTAAGCACATCGATAACATATTGCTTATAAAGTTCATCTTGTGCTTTCCACTTTTTGAAGGAGTTTACGAACTCCAAGTTCGCAAGTACATGCATACGATTCATGACTTGCTTTCCTTGTGCATCCATCATTGAGGGCACCATCCACATCCACGGTTTATGGTATGAGGCATGGATCGAGCAGTGGAATGGGTCTCCTGGGGGCTGGCTCATAATGTGTAGATGATGAGTCCCCCTGTTGGGGAGACGCATCGGGAGACCTAGTGCTGCTTTTGCTTTGGCAAAAGTAGCTAGCTCCTCCCCCCCCCCCCCCCACGCTAGCATGTCTACTACGCCCCCGGCGGACTCCCTACTACGTGGTGGTGGTGATGGTGAAGATGGATGTGAGGGAGCGAGGGTGGGTCTAGTAGAGAAAGGTGGTGTAGGCTCATCACAACCATACCCTGATGGTCCCGCACCACTTGGCCCCACGCATATCAAAGGCATGGTCTTCCCCGACTAAGCAAGTGGGGTAGATTGCCCCCCCATAGCGTTGACTGGCAAAGTGGGGTAGTCTACCCCCATGGCATCGACTGGCCCGATTGCAAGCCTGCCTGCATATGAGATTAATATATAAGACAAATAGAATGCATAAAAGATTAACTTTGTGTATGTGAAAAGGTTTGGTGGAACCATACTTGTGTCTATGTAAACTGCGACCAAGCTTGTTGTAGATTGGCCACATCAGGATCTTGTGATGGATCGATTGACATTGCTGTGACATACATGCATAGGCAACAAAACATGATTGCTCTAACCAAAGCCATAATTAAAGCTTAGACAAAGAATACAATATGTGATATTAGAATATTGTTAAGACCTCCTACAATACTGTTTAGACAAGCAGGGTGGACAGTGCCCCCTTTCGAATGATAGCTTCTGAGGACTTTCCACACGCTCCACACTATTAAAGCCAAAGGCAGTTTCTCTTTTGCAAGAGAAGGATAGTGAGAAGATCGAGGGCTCCCCCTCCACTATAACCACCTACTCGCACGGATAATCACTCCTAACCTGACATAAGCAGCATTCTAGATGACATATAACAATGCCCCATATCTCTGTGCATAATAGGCCCTATGCATAAGCCATATGTAAAGGCCGTATTCATACGACATACGGCCTATGCATAAGGCCATATGCATAGGCCGTATACATAAGCCATATGCATAAGACCTATGCATAAGCTGTATGCATCGACCGTATGCCGTATGCATACGGCCTATGCATAAGCCTATATCTAATGGAAGCTCAATGAAAAATCAATATCACTATCATGATCCAATGAAGCAACACATATGGATTTATTACAAGATATAGATTCATGATCTTGACATTGTTTTTCTTCTCAAAAGTTTTCAACCATCTTTTTTTCTTTTGCTTGAAACATGGCTCCAATGGTTTTAATAATGGATGATTTTTAAAAACTATATATCATTTTCTGTGTGCATGTGATATGTATTTTCAGAATTCAGCATCCAACAACTCTCTGGAATTTCATGCAACGAAAATAAGAGCGCAATTTTGCTACTATCTTCTTTGTTCAACAACAAAATCACATTATAGCAGCAAAATTTCGCTGCTTGTTAACCTATGAACGGACAATGAGACGTACTATGTTTTACGTCATGTAATTAGTTTAACTATTTTGAGTCATGGGCCGGGCTTGTCGGCATCATATGCAAAGGATAAAGGGATTGGATGAGAGGCGCACCTTGAATATCAATAGGATAAGGGTTAGGATCGACGGGCCATGTATGGCGCCTATGTGTGAACGGCCAAGTCACCTATAAGAGTCAAATGTAACCCTAAAACCCTCATTCTCATGTGTTGTGAATACAAGAGTGCTCTTGCCTTATCTCCTTGGTTTCCTTCTCCTGCGTGAGAGAGAGAGAGAGAGAGAGAGAGTGAGAGAGCGATCGAGCACTGTGTAGCGGCACGGCAGCGGAGAGGCGGTAGAGCAACGACGGCGGCTCCTTCTTCACTGCGACGCGGGAATCCTTCACGGCGGCGGTTAGAGCGGTGAGTGACACACCCTTGCATTCTGTTTGAGCTTACTTTCCTGGTTGTATGCTTGTAGCCATTCGTGGCTCGCATACGGTGTTCGGCAAGTTCCCAGCTACGACCTGTGCGGCAAAAGCACATATTTTTGGTGTCGCTGCCGGGGAGTTACCCTGCACTAAGCTCCAGTTTGCAGCTCGGGCGCTGCTGCGTGAAGTGAATTTTACACTGTAGGAAAGGCGTCTGTGTGTTTGTTGTTGAGGTGTTTTTGTGTTTTGCAATCTGTTTCTGCAATTTGTCTTCTGCATTTCTGTTTCTTTTGTTATTTTTCCGCTCCGCGTGTGGGCGCACATTCTGTTATCTGGTTTTTTGCGTGCGAGGGGGGATTTTTGAATCCCCATACCTGTGCTGTGTGCGAACTGCACCGCGGCCAAGGCTGGACCCTAGAAAGAAACCCTAGAAAACTTATCCCAAAAAAACGAGGAAAAAAAATTTAAAAAATAAAAAATAAAGAAAATAAATTTTATTTTCAAAGAAAAGAACCAAACGTGTGGAAAGAAAAGATTTTTTATTTGGAGAAAAAATTTTTGAAAAGAAAAACCCCCAATTGACCCCGAGCGCAGCCTCGTGCTTGGTCTCGGTCTTCTGATATATATATATAAGAGAGTGAGCCTCCATAGCTTTCTTTCAAGTGAGAGCTTATGGGAAGTTGTGCCCTATATGTAGCCCACCCCCCAAGGAGTAAAGTGAGCATGTGGGATAAAGCCCTCACCCTTTCCTCCACAAGCAAATAGGCTTTCGCCCCTTCCCCCCAAGGGAAACGAACTGTTTTGAGGACTACAGGAGCTCTGGATAGGCGAACACGGTGCTGTAAAGCACACTAGGACCCTTTGAACGATACGCTTGTTTTGAGCTATCACACGCCCTAGTTCAGGTTTGACTGTAAGTAAGGGGATCAAAAATGGGTTAAAAACAATCTAAAAACAAGTAAAAACGGGGTGCGAAATACCCAAGAAACCACTTGTGTGGGCTTCAAGGGTAGTTACCAACGCACGTAGGGTACCCACGTCACATGCATCTACGCTCTGGTCGGGTGCTGGAGTTTGAGCCACTAGAAAACGTTTCGGTTTACGCAGGCTCACACCCTCCCTCCATGTTGGCATCTTGGCCTTCAGTTGGAACCCAGGGAAGTGCAACCCAAGATCCACGAATAGTGGATAGTGACTCGTCCTCTGATTCAAAAGCCATGGAAGGACACCCTACCAAGAACCCTGAGGAGACAAGCCAAAACATGCCAATGTGGGCCCCACAACCCGGATCTAGCATGTTTAGTCGTCCAATAGAGACCTTTAGTAGAGCTACACGCTCTGAACATGCGACAAGCGAAGTAAATGAAGAAGGAGGGGTAGTGGATTCGCCATTCACATCTTATGTAGACCCTACCCTCCCAAAGAGTGTCCATGTGGATATTCTACCCCGTTCGTTTAATGAGGGCCCTTCTGAGCTACCACTTTCCGATGCTCTTCCTAAAGTAGAGGTCCCTAGAAGCCAATCCATAAGAAGTGACATTGCGTCCACTTCAAGAGAGCCGTTTGGCACACCAAGTCTAGATGGGATATTTCTCAGTGAAAATTGGGAATATGATCTACACACAGAGACTCTAACGGACCTATACACGGGTTACACATACCATGTAGGTTGGTTAGAAGTCCTACGATCTACATCTAACGCCACTAATCTAGAAGAGCAACAGCAAATGATATGTGAGGTTATTCATAGAATTATCCAAATTGAGAGGCAAAATAGGGGAGTGAACCTAGTTTCCACTGGCCCTATGAGGTTTTTAGATATGGGCAAGGCCAAACAACCAACCCTATCACAATTGGAGACTCCCTCGGTGAGTCCCATAGACCCCTCATATGTTGTTTCGCTTGGAGTCTCAATGCAAGTTGAGCCCACGAGCAGTAACTTTAGCTTCCCAACCTTGGCTCAACTTTCCATCAGGGAATCCACAATGCCTACCCCAATGATGAGCATGACTGAAGGCGCACCTGTTACCGCTATAGTTAGTACGGCGCCGCTACCTAGTGGAACAGTACCTACAATAGTGCGTGCCAGTGCCTATCGACCTTATGTACCTATCGCTACTCATGCTCATGTAGCTCCTACGCCTCTTAGTATGCCAATGGCGTATGCTCCACGACCGCCTTATCACAACCCTTATCCAAGAGGAGCCAGGCCTAGTCACATATCATATCCTACGTCATTTGTTAACATACTCAGACCAATGCCAACATATCATATCCTACGTCATTTGTCAACATACTCAGACCAACGCCAACTCCTATCAGACAGGCTATCCCAGAAGTGCCTCCACCAGCTATGCCTGCTCACCTAGGTGATCTCGTAGCGTTTGCTCAGACGATCGGACGATCTATTGCGAAAAACATGCGGGGTATGCGTGAGAGAGAACTTAGAAGCAAGGCAGTACAAGTGGCTAAGCTCACTCAAAACTTCAGTGGTAAAACGAAGATGTCAGGAAGCACATTGAAGTCTTCGAACACGTGTGTGATTCTTTGGAAGAGCATAATGAGCTGCATAAGTGTAAAGCCTTAGGCTTAACCTTGAGTGGGAAGGCCAGAGATTGAAGTCTTCGAACACGTGTGTGATTCTTTGGAAGAGCACAATGAGCTGCATAAGTGTAAAGCCTTAGGCTTAACCTTGAGTGGGAAGGCCGGAGATTAGTATCGAACCTTAAGGGTTGAAGAGCGCACTCACTACCCCACTCTCAAGAGATTGTTCTTGAAAGAATACATACATGAGGGTGTGCTTTGGGGAGTAGCAGCTCAACTCCAAAAAGCTGAACGCGAGGAAGGGGAGTCAGTGAGAGACTTTATAAGTCGATTGAAGCATCTAAATTCTTGCTGCACTCCCGACGATGAGTGCTTCAATAATAACCAACTACTCGATAGATTCATCCGAGGATTACGCCACGTGGATATATACAATGGCCTAGTCATTAGAGGTCTTACAACGTCGGAAGCAGTCACTACCAATGCAATCCAGTTAGAAGACAACTTGATGATTGCAGGTAAAAAGGTGTCTTCGGAGACAAAATCCGTTAGTTCGCAAGTATCTAGGCACGAGCCAATGACGGTGGAACCTATTGCCAAGGAGCCCAAGATATCTAAAATGTCTGCGACCTTACTAAGGCTCTCCAAGAATACTTTAGGGGTAATCGAGCTCCTCAGAATAGCCATATGTACCCAAGGAGAGAGCAACAATGGTGTTCGGTGTGCTTAGGACCACATAGCACGAGTGAATGTCCCACATTCAGAGTTAAATTCAATGGGAATTGCAATGCATGTGGTAAGTATGGCCATCAATCTAAAGATTGCCTAGTACTTAAGCGAATGTTGGCAAATCAGGCACCACTAGCCTGGTCAAACACACCTCAAGTACCCGCGCTAATGCCTGCACAACCTGTCGAGCAACCGTCACAGCACATAGTTCCAAGAAATCCAAATGTAGTCCAGTCTGTGCCATTACCACCGCCAGTGCTAGGACCACAACCTCCACATCCAAGGATTACCCCTGTAAACCAGATGGGTTGTGAGTCACATAGTGCATGTGGGGATTATGAAGAAGAGATAGACCCCACTGTTTCATATGGGATTGATACGTTTGAAATGATTCCCCAGTACTACATGGAGGATCATTTCGGGCAACTCAAGCCTGTATATCAAGCGGCTGCTCTCGCCAACAAGAGGGCAAAACCTTAATCCCATGGCAAGGAGACCACCTCTTCAATGCTACGATTGTGGTGGACCGCATCGTGTAGCGGAGTGCCCTAATAGGCTACAGAAGATCGCTACTCATATGCAACCAAATCAAGGGAGCACATCGGGAATGCTAGTACTTACATGTAATCGTTGTGGCATAGATCATTTGATTGCTTAATGTCCACATAATCCTAATGCACCCAAGATTACGCCATTGAATTTGGTTGAGGTCACCAACCAGGCACGAGGAACCACACCCGCTGTACCCGCGAATGTAGTTACACGGCCAATGCTTCAGGCAAAGAAAAAGAAAGCACGGCGGAAGAGATCGCTTAATGCCACGAGCTCCAAGCCTAGTTCAAAGACTAACATAGGGACAAGAGACGACCCCGTGTATATGAATGATCCAAAAGATGATTCTGATTCAATAGAAACCATGGGGACCAAAGCCACTACCTTAAGGGAGGAACCCACTCGGGAGCTCAACGAAGGAGAATCAAGCGAGTACATAAATAAGGGAAAACAGAAGGAAACTTCCTTGGCCCCACAACTAAGTTAGTTAATGCCCTCTCGACCACCCAAACCGACTGAGACTCCCCAAGACAAGCCACGTGGGCCAAAAATCCTCAAGAAAAAGATTGGAACTTACCCAAACCCAGTTGAGGAGATTAAACAAGTGCAACACTTAAGGGGTTTGGTGGAAGAAACACAAAGAGAACTGGAGCCAAACCCGAGAAAAATCAAAATTCCAGACACAGTGTTTCCTACGCAAGTTCAGCCTCACAGGAACCATAAACCGTTAGCTATACCGAGTATCATTCGGGAAGAAAGTGAGGATAGGACATCAAGAAGTGGGCAAACACCCTTCTTATTGGAAAGAATGTTTAGTGAAGGAATGCCTGACCCCATCGAAAAGGAAGTGATTCCATCTTCACCAGTTGCAAGGGGCGATATCTCAAAAAGTACCATTGAATGTGTCCAAGCTAATGGATTTCATGTCCTCTGAAATCAGAACCACGATCATATCCAAGTTATACGGAGATCTTGAGCTATTCTTAGCTCTTCGGGCATTTCTCAATGGAGGACTAAAGGTGGGATTACCACAATTTGCAAATATGGATAGACCTGACACGCTTCAAGATGAAGGGGAACATTGGAATCTACAACCCAACCTAGATAAAGACTCGATCGTTGAAATACCTGTTAACAAGTTGGGACAGTACTTTGAAGGGGACGAATCTAATGCAACCCTCCCCATTACTACCAAGGGATTAACTCTAAAGGGAATCCTTGATGGTGGTGCTGGCGTGAGCATTGTGACTAAAAACTGTTGGGAATCTATGGGAAGACCTCACGTCGAAGTCACAAACATAGTGGTTAAGCTGGCAAATGGAACCATAGCTAAACCTATTGGAATGTTAAGGGACCTTAAGATCAAGATCCTGGGATACAAGGTAAAACATACCTTCATTGTAATGGATTTCTCCAAGCATCCTATGTCATATCAAATGATCTTAGGACTTCCTTTCATGAGGGAAGCACAAATGGTACATGACTGGTCAAAAAACCATGTCTACCTACAATTCCAGGACTCTGTCATTCGAGTTGATCTTGAGAATGGTCGTGCGCATCCTTTAGGAAGCAAGGTTATCATCGATAATCTATCGGATACCACTATTCACTCCGTCCCATTAAGATATTGCTATACATGCAAAAAAGAGATTGATGATGGGAAAGATTCTCCTTATATGGATGTCCTACCGGGTATGACTGAGTCAGATAACGTGGATTGGGTACACCTAGCGACAACCATAGACACATGGGGGAATAGAGGCACAAGCTGGGTAACACCTGAGGGGCAAGATATGCCATCGTTAGTGCCAATAAACATGATAGGTGTTATGCACTTGACTCCTGATGGCGAGAAAGTAGCAAACTCCACTGACACTGAAAGTAGCGAAGACTCTGACCGGTGTAACTCTGAGTCATCTGAATCTAAAAAAAAAACTAACTCTGAGCCTGATAGGAGGGATGAATCAAATATTCACCCAAGTGGGGAAGCAATGTGCTCAAGACCTAGGACGGTGACCTCCTGCAGCTCATCCGAAAGTGAGGGGGGGGGGACACAAGTGAAGATCGACCAAGTGAGTCCGAATCTAATAGAAACAAAAATCAAAAACTTGGTAAGAAGAAAACGAGACATAAGCGCCAACGCTATCGAGCTAATGTACGAACTGCAATAAACAAAGAGAGATCCACTGCAGAATGGCTTAGTTATGTAGGAGCCATTGATGCTCATCGGAAGATAGCAGATAATTGGGGACAATACCTCCAAAGTGTCATGTGGTATATTCCGCAACCTCATGACGTCGCCCAATTAGAAATCGAAGAGGCGGCGAAACTAAGTCGTACTACAAGAAGGCGGCAAAACCAAGAGTTAGCTCAGCAACACAAGGAGGCGGAATTGAAAGAAAAAAACATGGTACAACAAGAACCAGTAGACTTACACCCCGCACCCAAGCATTTCAAATCGTTTACCACAGGGGAACGTAAAGTGGTCTACACAAAATCCCAACGGACGCCTACCAATGGGAATAGCGGTGTCTACGATGGCCCTGCGGTAGTTAAGGAGATAGACTTAGCAGATTCGGGTGAGAAGTCTAAACCAGTTTTTATTGCTCAAGACCTCACCAAGGAGGAAGAAGCTGCACTTACGAAGCTTCTTAAGGAATCCAAGGACATATTTGCCTGGACATATCATGATATGAAGGGTGTTCCACCCTCGGTGGTGCAACACACGATTCCAATGATTAGCACTGCTAAACCAGTCTAGCAACGTCCCTACCCAATGAATCCTAAGTATGCAAAGATTGTACAAGAGGAAATTGAAAAGCTTGTAAAATGTGCCCTATTGAGCACTCAGAATGGGTTTCTCCGATAGTCATCGTGCCAAAGAAGAATGGGAAACTCAGAGTGTGCATTGATCTCAAAAAGGTTAATGCAGCCACCAGAAGGGATCATTACCTCTTGCCATATTCTGAACATGTGCTTGAAAGAGTGGCAGTAAGGAGGCATATAGCTTTTTAGATGGGTACTCGGGTTACAATCAGATCACAATTGCAGTCGAGGACTAAGCTTAAACAGCATTTATCACGGAGTTTGGAGTGTTTGCCTTTCGCGTCATGGCTTTTGGCTTGACCAATGCACCTGTGACATTCCAATGATTGATAAACACGGCCTTTAAGGAATATCTAAGGGACTTCTGTGAAGCCTTCTTAGATGATCTTTGTGTTCATTCCTCTTGGGACGAGCACTTGATGTGTTTACGAAAAATATTTGAAAGGTGTAGATTATATCGCATCTCATTGAATCCTTTCAAATGCCAATTCTGGGTTAAACACGGAGTTATCTTAGGGCATATAGGGTCCAAATATGGGATTTCCACTGACGAGAGTAAAATCAAGGTCATTTTGGAGTTGCCCCCACCTACCAACTATAAGGGAGTCCAACGCTTTATGGGCCACGTTGGTTATTATCGAAGGTTTATTCTATTCTTCGCCGAGATAGCTTGACCATTGTATAAGCTTCTCATTGAGTTTATTTGGACCGAAGAATGTGACCATGCCTATGAGCTATTAAAGAAGGCCTTAGCGAGTGCTCCAATCTTGAGAATGCCTAATTGGGATTTACTCTTCCATGTGCATATTGATGCATCAAACTTTGCTATTGGGTGTGTGTTAACTCAACCTGGAGAACACAAGCTAGACTACCCCATTAGCTTTGCCAGTCGCCAGTTGAACAATGCAGAGATGAACTACACCACTACGGAATGAGAAGGGTTAGCAATGATATATGTAGTAAGAAAATTTTTTTATTACCTTCTTGCCACCAAGTTTGTTTTCTATGTGAATCATCAAGCATTGTTGTATCTGGTAAACAAACCATGCTCCACAGGAAGAATCACACGATGGCTATTGATTCTTCTTGAGTTTGATTTCACTGTTGTTGTGAGACCTAGCAAAAAATATATTATGGCTGATCATTTGTCTCGCATACCTAATGGTGAAGCTCCTACGGGAGTTGATGATGACTTACCTGACACTTCCCTGTTCATGGTGGTGACAATGCCTGAATGGAGTGAGAAGATTGTTAACTTTTTGGTTAATGGCTTTCCACCCAAGGAGCTTCGTAAAGATCTAGCTCAAAAGCTGATCAAAGAATGCAAACCCTATTGCCTGATAGCCGGGACTCTTTATAAAAGAGAAAAGGATGACGTTATTAGGCGTTGTGCCCGAGAGGATGAGTATCTATACATTTTGCAAGAGGCACATATGGGTGTAGCCGGTGGTCACTTCTCAAGAGACTTAACTACGCGAAAGATCTTACAATCAGGGTATTGGTGGCCCACTATGTTCCAAGATGCATCACTCTTTGTGAAGGGTTGCGATGAATGCCAAAGATACAAGAAACCCCAGCGGAAAGATCAAATGCCCCTACATCCGATTAAAGTAAACCAACCATTTGAAAAGTGGGGTTTAGACTTTGTAGGTCCAATTAGTCCAGCGGCTCGAAACACACAATCTCGCTATATTATTGTGGCCACTGACTATATGACCAAATGGGCTGAAGCGAAAGCGACAAAGGCAGATGCGAGGACAACAGCCAAGTGCCTCTTTGAAAATATAATCACATGCTTCGGTTGTCCTTTTGAACTTGTGAGCGACAATGGGACGCATTTTATAAATGACGTGATTAAGGAGCTCACAACAAATTTCATGATATCCCATCATAAATCTACTCCTTATTATCCGCAAGCGAATGGCCAAGCTGAGAGTACCAACAAGACTTTAATCTCTATTTTGACAAAGACAGTTGAAGCTCATCGCACGGATTGGGATCTAAAGCTTACGACAGCTTTATGGGCCTATCATACTGCGTACAAAGTGGCTATTAACTGCACACCATTCAAAATGGTATACGGCCAAGAAGCAGTCATGCCGTGGGAATTTGTCATTCCTAGTCTTCGTGTTGCTACTCAAGAGGGTTGGGATGGTAATCCCTTAGTAGAGCGACTGTATATCCTTGAGCGGCTAAATGAAGAAAGACAATTGGCTGTGTATAATGCCCTTGTGGAGAAGGATAGAAGGAAAAAATGGTTTGATCGCCACCTAAAGGACAAGGACATCAAGGTTGGGGATAAAGTCCTGATGTATGGAGTGCAAAACGAAAAGAAGAAGCTCAAATATGTTAGTAAGGGACCGTATAGAGTATGTCAAATTACCCTGCAAGCTCCCTGCAAGGTACCATCAGAGTGGAGACTCTCGACGGAGTCGAAATCATTGGATTCCTTAATGGGAGTAAATTCAAAAGATACTATGACCCCCTGAGCCAAGAGGAGTTACATGCAATCCATCAAAAGAAGGCAGCTAAAGAACAAGCTGAGCTTAAAAAGATACAAGCGAGAGTTGAAGCCAAAGAACGTCAACAGCGTGCTAGGCGAGACAACGAGAAGCCAACTTGGGAATTACGCAAGTATTTTTCGAGGAGGCAGAGGAGGATTCATTGGAATCTAACGACCCACCTCTAAGATACCCAATTGAGTTACAGAGTCCTTACGGGGAGGTGCTGTATAATGCATTATTGGATACAGGACCTTAACACAATTTGCTATCATATGGTGTGTGGTGTCAACTTGGAAAACCACCTTTATCTAAGAGCGCTATCCAAGTTCAAGGAATCAACAAGAAAAAAACCCCTGTCTCAGGAATTCTGCACACTCCGGTTGCCTATGACAAGGGGACCGTAATTCAAAGCTTTTTGGTTATGCCTGCGGGTACCATGGAAGGGACTGTAAACTTAGGGCGCAAATGGATGATGGCCACCAAATGCAGTATCGATTGGGCAACCAGACGAGTCATGACGCAAGAACCAACACTAGGTCTGACCGCTCAAAATCCCGCTCTTAAGCCATCGACTCTGGACAAAATGCTGGATAACGAAAAATCACAAAGTCCAGTGGCAAAACCATCTTTGATTGTTTGCCACCCCTCTTACGCTTCAACGCCAAGATTGGAAACATGCAAGGTGGTCTCTAAGGTTCTGCTTACTATGCCAAAGAGTATATACAAATGGGTCCCAAAAGCTTCGTTAACAGCTACTTCCCCTGTTCAATCTTATTCAGACAAGAAGCCTCGTAAAAGGAAAGTAGCTAACCACCCGAGAAAGGGCAATGTAACATCGCGACGATGGATCCCTAAAAAATTATTAGTAGCCCAAGGGTGCTACGAGGGGAATGACCAGATTTGGGTCCCTAAACATAAGCTGAATCCCTCTACATCACCTGTAAAACCTTGCAAACCAATTGTTGCCACCCCAATGACAATTCAAGACCATGGTAAGGGAAAGGTAACAGAGTGCTCCGCACCACTTCTTCCAGAGTTAGTTTGGATTCCCAAACGATATCGATCATTACCACCTAGCTCAGGAAGGGGGGAGCCACATGAAGCTTCTAGCTCCTCATGCCAGGCACACACTCATATAGAAGTTTCTACATGCTCCACACCTACTCTTGCCAACACCCAACAAAAAACCGATGAGTCTACGTCTCCCCTTGTAATAGTATCGTCGGAAACCATTTCCTCCATTCGTCAATGGGAGCGTACACTACCATCTCTGCAATTGGATGTGGCCACAAGGGTCATAAAAAGCTATCTACCCATATCACAACCTATGACCCGCTGGACAAATTGGTTCCAAGAGGCTGCAACATCATTGCAAATAATATGATCTACCCAAGGAAAGGGGGAGCATGTACTCACGCTCGACATTCTATTGCTTCCTCCCTAACCTTCTCCCCTGACCATGTAATTGCCAAATTCAAGGGGATGTATATATATAGCTTCATACATAGAAAAGAAAAGAAAAGAAAAACAAAAAATAGTAAAAAGAGCAAGAGCACAAAAAGAGGAGAAATATCCATATACAATCAGGAACTAGATTGACCTGTCTCATAAACCTACTGATGCTATATCTGTGTTTGCAGATATGGCAAATGCAAGGGCATCACACACTTCATCCACCTTTGGTGAGAGGTATCATCTATACCTTTCTCAGATATTTCACATGTGCTATCCTGTAATTGAAACTGAATGGGATCATATAGATGTACTAGCCAGAGAGGAAAATATTGAAGAATTAGAATGGCTAATTCGCCTATTGACCATGACTGACCCCCTAATCCGAAGAGGACATATCCCCGATAGCCCAATGCTTTCCTTTTCCATAAGATGACTATCCTCGCATGGTTACATTCTTGATGAGTTTATGTGGATGGGAAAATGAAAAGGAAATCTCTGACAATGATGAATGGATGGATGAAACTCATGGCACTACTGAGGTTGACTTTATTTATTTGGATGATGCGGATAGAGGCTTAGCCTTAGGGCTAGAGCCAGGACTCTACAACATCCTCTTACCGTATCCTCAGTAGTAGTGTGATGACTGGTAGGTAGGTTAGTGTTTTCAAGTTGTTTCTAGTTTGGAGTCCTTAAACGAGTCTTTATTTTTTCACACTGATGTGCCTCTCGAGGTATAGTTCTTGTTGATTGATTGTACAGGTTAAAAAGTTTGAGGTGGGTTCGCTTTCAAGTCCTGAGACTGCCGCAACGTTCATCAAAATATATCTACATCACATTGCAAGCTGTCTCATCAAATCAAGGAGATCTCCAATTTCAGGTGTAATTCTTCCATGCCCACTCTCTTTAATTTTTTACTGTTCAATTAATTGCATGAACTATAATGCATGACCACATGGAAATTGTCAATGTACTACTTAGTTTTTGAAGTTGCTTGACGTGCTAGTGTGAATCATTAATGAGTTTAACCTTATTGGATATATTCTTGAGAATGCATGCAGTCTTTAGTTAACCTTGGAATACGATTGTCTTAGGTCTGGGATCAAACCATCTTAATGTTTGACACCTGGCCATGTGTGTGTTGACCTCTAGGACATAGCTTTTACCCCTTTGTCGAAAGGATGCAAGACAAATTATAGTTCAGGAGCGAAGATTAAAAAAAAAAGCCTACAATAAATGGCAATACAAGTCTATGATGTGCTTTAATGTTGGCCTATCGCCTTATTGATACTTGGTAGGCGAGGAGTATTCTACTCCAGACGGATGCCTTGGTTGGTAGGGGGTAGCCTTGCCTAAGGTGAACTAATAGATTCCTGGATAATGCCTTGTGTTAAACATGGTACCAGGATCGATGTTAGTTTTGCCTTAGGAAGGTCGCCATTGTGTTTAAAAATTGTCACGTGCATTAAAAAAATAAAGGCAAAAGGCTCCTGTAACTCTGATGTTTCTTGTGTCCCTAGGCTCGTGGTATTAACTTGTCCTTAGAGTAACACAGTGTGGTCATCTATTTATTTATTAAGCTTGGTTATTTTCCTTGACTTAGGCCAGTTATAAACCTTGATTAACCTTTGACACCTTGCTAACTCTTGATTTACTTTCAATAATTTTAAACTCCTGTTAATTTGCTACACTAGCTCATTCATGTGACCCTTAAACTAAGTTTTCATAGCAACATCCATTGTGGTCTAACATGCTTGAATTTATACACTTTATATCTTTTGAAATCCAGCATACTTTCACTCTACTTCCCTGTTTTGCAGACGATCTACCACAACAACCCTATCGAGCTTACCATACCATAGCTTCCGTGAGGACGAAATCTACATCAGGAAGGGGGGCATGTTAACCTATGATGACAGACAATGAGACGTACTATGTTTTACGTCATGTAATTAGTTTAACTATTCTGAGTCATGGGCCGGGCTTGTCGACATCATATGCAAAGGATAAAGGGATTGGGTGATCACCGATGAGAGGCGCACCTTAAATATCAATAGGATAAGGGTTAGGATCGGCCGGCCATGTATGGGTGCCCATGTGTGAACGGCCAAGTCACCTATAAGAGTCAAATGTAACCCTAAAACCCTCATTCTCATGTGTTGTGAATACAAGAGTGCTCTTGCCTTATCTCCTTGGTTTCCTTCTCCTGCGTGAGAGAGAGAGAGTGAGAGAGCGATCGAGCACTGTGTAGCGGCACGGCGGTGGAGAGGCGGTAGAGCGACGACGGTGGCTCCTTCTTCACTGCGACGCCGTGGGAATTCTTCACGACGGCTTCTTCTTCACTGCGATGCGGGAATCCTTCATGACGGCGGCGGTTAGAGCGGTGAGTGACACACCCTTGCATTCTGTTTGAGCTTACTTTCGTGGTTGTATGCTTGTAGCCATTCGTGGCTCGCATACGGTGTTCGGCAAGTCCCCAGCTACGACCTGTGTGGCAAAAGCGCACACTGCTAAAAGCGCTGCTCATCACTCAGCATCAACGAAATTTCTCGCTGCTATATAAACGCTGTGGGAGCAAAGAAATTTTGCTCTGTGGAGTAGCGAATGGAATCCCGAACATCTCGACAAAAAAAGCACTGTTGAAATGCTGCTAGAAAACGATGTTATTCCTCCGATGTGTTGTAGTGTAGCTAACTCTCCAATAAACTATTTTCACATCTTCTACCTCACTCTCATTATTCTCTAACTGCACTTTCTAACCAAAGACAATCAGTTGTTCTTTCTTCAGATGTTGATAGCCAATTAGTGATATCACTATCTGAATCATTTTCATGCATACGGATATGGCCATGCATACGACTTATGCATACAGCATACGGCCTATGCATACGGCATATGGCATATGCATACGGCCTATGTATATGGCTTATGCATAGGCCGTATGCATATGCCGTATGCCATATGCATAGGCTGTATGCATTACGGCATACGGCCTATGCATAAAGCCCATGCATAGGTCGTATGCATAAGCCGTAATAATGCATAGGCCTTATGCATAGGCCATATGTATAGGCCGTATGCATACGGCATACGGCCTATGCATACGGCATACGGCTTATGCATAAGGCCTATGGATAAGCCATATAAGACCATATTAGGGAGTTTGGAAAAATCCCATTACTTTGGGAATTTTCTTTCCAATCTACTTTTTGGTGTATCTTGAGTATACCAATTCCAAAATTGTCGGAGAATGTGAATTTAGAACCTACTATTTAAGAGTGTTTCAATGATATGTCATATGAGGGGGTTTTGACAAAATCTTAAAAGGGTTCACCATGCCCCCATTTTTTGATCTTGCAAAATGGGAATTGGGATTTTTCTAAACTCTCTAATATGGTATTGTATGCATAGGTCGTATATGCATATGGCCTATGCATACGGCATACGGCTTATGCATAAGGCCTATGCGTATGGCTCTTGACCTAAACCTAATCCCCGGCACCCCCAGTGGAGGTCGTTCTCTTGAATAGACCTACAAAAGATTATCATAATAAATCAAAACATTAGTTCATTATGCATAATAGGGCTTATGCATAATAAGGCTATGCATAAGCCCTATTGCATAAGCGGGCTATGCATAAAGAGGGCTATGCATAGCCTATGCAACAATCTATGCATAAGGCTATGCATAAGCCCTATGCATAAGATCTACGCATAAGCCCTATGCATAAGGGGGCATAAGGCCTATGCATATAAGAGGCCTATGCATAAGCCCTATTGCATATAAGAGGGCTATGCATAGCCTTAGCCTATTGGCCTAACCCTAATCCTTGGCACCCAAGGGTGCAAAAACACAAAGACAAGAAGCATAAATGAAGAAAGAGGGCTTATCATATATATGGAGAGGCTATGTTCAAAGCCTTGCTCACTCGAATAATCCTACAAAAAAGAAACATAATAAATAAAAAAGTTAGTCCTCATTAACACATTGGTAAGCAAGAAG
Source organism: Cibotium barometz (assembly GCF_041138505.1). Lineage (NCBI taxonomy): Eukaryota > Viridiplantae > Streptophyta > Polypodiopsida > Cyatheales > Cibotiaceae > Cibotium > Cibotium barometz. Next base: position 9,144,637 of record NC_141064.1, on the reverse strand, counting down.
AACAAGAGAAAAAAGAGGTGAGTGCCCTAAACCCTACTCTTAATGCATAAGCAAATGGAAAAAGTAGTTTATGTTAAGCCTAAACCTATGCATAATGCATAAAATGCTTCATAGAAAGCTTTGATGGAGAGCTATGCATTAGGCTAGGGTTAGGTAAAGAGAGAGGAAAGAAAGGGGAAGGGAGAAAAGGAGAGAGGGGAAGGGAGAGAAGCTCACATATAACTATTTCCGAGCTTTCCACCATGAAATCTTGGAAGAAGACATGAAACCATGAAAGAGGGAAGAGAGCAAGAAGTGCTTACCTTGGAGAGGGATACTTGATTGATTCAAGACCCTTAAGGGATGAGTTGAGGCGGGAGGAAAACTCGGGCTGCAAGCATAGCTGTGCATGTGCAGCAATAGGGAAGTAGGTAGGTATTGACACCCATCGACGGTGGGTGGGGAGATTTAGGCGGAAGTGACAGTTTCGCAGGTCGCTGCTAGCTCGAGTAGCAAAATTTCACTGTTGAGCAGCGTATTTTCATTGTTGGGCAACGTCTTTTTGCTACTATGTAGCAAAAAACGCTACTGTGGTCACTGTCTAGCAGCGAAAACTTGGGTAAATTTTTGTTTACAGTACTGGATGTTGTTGTGTGTTTTGTATGAACCCTAAATCAGTTTTGGCTAGGTTAAAGATGTCTGACAGTGATCATCAAGGGTCGGAAGTTGGATCTGAGGGCATGGTTGAGAGAAAAAATTTGATGTGTGTGTGATCAATGCAAGGGTCAATATATATATGACAATGTCATATAACAATTGAGCATGTCCAAACATATGGTCTTCATGAGGCAGTGGCACGACCAAACATATGGTCTTCATGAGGTAGTGGCACGACCAAGTGCAGATGATGACATAGAGTAGAACCGTAGAAGAGTTCTAGGTAGCATGCCACACCATTCAGTTGACAGTACACCGGGTAGAGTGTGGAAGGTGGCAAGGCTTCATATGGAAAGCATGGCTGAGACTCGTCTTCCCCAACCAATAAATGAGGTGCCTCCACAATTGCCACATGAGGAGGAAGAGAATCTCATCATGGAAGACATGGTGAATGACTTCTTTGGAAGGGAGGTCATAGATGATACTGAGCAAGCTCCATGTCACAAGAGGAGAAAACCTTGCATAGAGAGGCAAGCACACCTTTGTATGAGGGATGTTCGTACTCCACATTGCGAGCAAACTTGGAGCTATTAAACTTACAAACAACGTATGGATGGAGTGATGCAAGTGTCACAAGTCTTCTTCGGTAAGACCGCCTCATTCTATTGAAAATATTTCATGTTCTATATACTCTCCTTGCTAATATTTTGACATGTGATTTCTGTTGAAATTACAGCAATGTGATGAGCTATGGTGGATCAAATACTAGAATCAATATCATTAACATGATAATTAAGATGTAATTAGTGAACTAATAGTTTAATGTAGGCATGGATAATCAAAAACCAGCAAATTCTCATTAGGCCAATGCCTCAATTTATAGAGTTTACATCCAAGCATCAAATCCCACTGATTTCTCCTTGATAATTAAGACGTAATTAGTGAGTAATTAACTAATAGCTTAATGTAGGCATGGATAATCAAAAACCAACAAATTCTCATTAGGCCAATGACTCAATTTATAGAGTTTACATCCAAGCATCAAATCCCACTGATTTCTTCTTGATTCACTCCACCTCTCCCAGAATATCTCCACCTCTTTTGCTTGATTCTCTCCACCTCTTCACTTTTCCCAAAATATCTCCACACTTCCTAAATCTTCTCATGCTACCCTTTATTCTCTCCCAGCAGATTCTTCTCACCTTTTCACAGGTTCTTTCACATTTACACATTCTCTTTTACAACCTCTAACCAAGGGCTTGTTCCTGCACACACCCTATTCACTTGTATATTTCAACACCTCCCCTCAAGTGAATACTCCTAGCACACCTGGAATCCTATACCAAGTTTCCCTCTTACTTGATAGTCCGTAGCACACCTCCCCTCAAGTTCTCTTACTTGATAGCCCATGACCAGTGCCTTAAGTCCCTAAACTCATAGTCCTTGACACACACACTCTCTCTCTCTGTATGTCCAAGGCTACTACAAGTGCCCGCGACCTTGACTAAAGTGCTCACACATATATCTACCACGTGGCCTACATCATCGGTGGCTCAAAGGTGGTTTTACTTTGTTGGGGTAGGTTACATTGGGTTGTGGGGTCTCTCTCTCTCTCTCTCTCTCTCTCTCTCTCTCTCTCTCTCTCTCTCTCTCTCTCTCAGATATTTTCACATGGCTCCTCACTCTTGGGAGCCTCACATCTTCTCTTGTCTTCAGTCTTCTTGTCGTGTGGCAGCTTCTCTTCACACATCCATGTCTTCCTCTTCCTTCAGTCTTCTTGTGGCGGCTTCTCTTCACGCGTCCATGTCTTCCTTCAATGCTTCCTTTAGATCTTCTTGGTGTGGATCTTCCTCTTGGAAAGAGATGTTCTTCTTCTTTCATGGCTGGGGCCATGAGCTTGTTCGTCAGGTCTTCTTGCTCTATGTGAACAACATGTTTAAATGTTTTGTTGACAGTTCTTTTGGGTTTTTGATGTTTATCTTGTGTCATTATGCAATGCAAACCCAAATTTATGCGGGTGGTCTTACCTCTTGCCTTATTCGGGACAAGGGCAGTGTCTGATCCCGTTTTTACAATGTACCCAATACATAATGCATACAGCATTCATTCTTATGCACATTCCCAAATGCAACTCTAGCTATGAATAATCTTGAATTTGAGTGAGATTTGCAGGCATTAACCAAGGGTTAAATGCAAAATGTGATGATTATCATAAATTTATCAGTATAATTTTACCACTAAAAATTACATTAAATCAAGGATAACCAATTTGTATGGAATGGTTGGAGTATCAAACTAACTCCGAATTGCAATTTGAAGTTATAGGGATCTGTATCAGATACCTAATGGTTAATTTGAACCCTCAATTGTACCAAAATATAATGATTAGTACTTATTAATCGTTGATTAGTAAATTAATCCTCTATTTTGTGTGCAAAAAACAGAGTATGCGGGGAGTCCAGATCTGATGCCTTAGACTTCAAATGAGCTCAAATGCTTTCAAGGTCATCAATAGCAATGAGTCTAGTAGAGGATTAAGCCAATAAATACAAGATTTGACCAAATATTGAAAGCTTAATCTTTGTTTTACCAAAGTCACCTGTAGATTTGATGAAGAGCTTGGATCTCACTGTAGACTTGATCAAATTGAATTCTGACTTCACCAGCTTGTAGAGCATACTTGAAAACCCCTGGAGCTATGAGGAATTAGAGCAATTTGATTGGATGAAGACAAGATCTGCAATTTTCTTAGAAAAAACTATGTTGGCTAAAATCACGATTTCTCCTTCGTCCGGCGGGCGGTTTGCACTTCTGTTTTGACTGGCTGGAGCTCCTAGGGGTGGCTATGTATGGCTAGAAGGCTTTGGCCTAATTTTGAGTATGCAAGGAGCTAGAGCTCCTCCACCAGCTGGGGGTACAGAGGTGAGTTGAAAAATAACTAAAAATTTGATTGATTTTTAATTATCTACTAATCCTAATTAATTAGATAATGGGCTCATAAACTTGATAGATTCTAGGCATGGCTTTGATACCATGTTGAAATTACAGCAATGTGATGAGCTATGGTGGATCAAATACTAGAATCAACATCATTAACAAAGTGATTAAATGATAATGATGTAATTAGTGATCAAATACTAGAATCAATATCATTAACAAAGTGATCAGACGATAATGATGTCATTAGTGAGCAATTAACTAATAGCTTAATGTAGGCATGGATAATCAAAAACCAGCAAATTCTCATTAGGCCAATGCCTCAATTTATAGAGTTTACATCCAAGCATCAAATCCCACTGATTTCTCCTTGATTCACTCCACCTCTCCCAGAATATCTCCACCTCTTTTGCTTGATTCTCTCCACCTCTTCACTTTTCCCAGAATATCTCCACACTTCCTAAATCTTCTCATGCTACCCTTTATTCTCTCCCAGTAGATTCTTCTCACCTTTTCATAGGTTCTTTCACATTTACACATTCTCTTTTACAGCCTCTAACCAAGGGCTTGTTCCCACACACACCCTATTCACTTGTATATTTCAACAATTTCTTACCCTATGTTGTAGGCTTCTCAAGAAGATTCTTTTCCCTCAAAATCTATTATCAAACTCATGAGATGGGTGTCGTAAAATGTTCTCTATGCTAGGTATGGATTACACAAAAATATATGCATGTCCCAATGACTGCATGCATGTTTAAATGTAAGGGGATTGCAGAACTCATGATGTGGCATGCTACTCATCGCTCGACCGATGGCATCATGAGGATCATAGTAGTTGATTCACCGGCATGGCAACATGTGGAGCATCATTGGCTAGAGTTTAAAGATGAGCCTTGTCACTTATGTCTTGGCTTGGGCATGGATGGTGTTGACCGATTTGGCTTCAAGTCCACATCATAGACTACTTGCCCTATTGTATTGGTGAATCACAACCTCCCTCCATGGGTGGCAATCAAGAAAGGTCATATCATGCTTGCTCTCCTTGTACCATGTAAGTATGGGGTGGCAAACATGGATGTATACCTTGAGCCTTTGATTGAGGAGCTTGAGACACTATGGCGCCGGTATCAAAGTACATGACGTTTCAAGGCCAATAAATAGGTGCGAGGTGGAGGTGAAAGGAGTTTTGCTTTGGACGATGTATGACTATCCCAAGTTCTCGAAGTGCTCAGGTACCTACTTGAACCTTATATGCATAAGAGTTTAGCCTTTGAACTTTAAGTTTATATCTCTATCTCAATCATCTCAATTAAAATAGGTTTGGCAACCTCCAGACATCATGCATGTTTGATTTGCGGACCATTACTTATTTCAGAAAGACTCTTTACACTTAAGAAGGTGGTATATAACAAACATCATCAATTTCTCCCTCCTTCACATCCCAAGTATGTGCCACATGATGTCTCACCACTTGTGATGAGAGGTAGAGATTGGTTTGAGGCATGGAGAAGCACTTCCAATCCACCACCAAATGGGATGTTTAGACACTCAATCTTCTTTCAACTTTCATATTGGTGTGACATGAAGATCAACCATCTTTTAGATCCCATGCATATCTTCAAGAATGTGGCAACAAATATTTGGCACCCAGGTTGGCAGCATCAACGTACGGAGTACCACGGAGAGCATCCAGCACATGGTGCGCTTGTTCTCGCGATTGATACCGAGACGATGACCGATGTCGAGGTATTTACACATTTATTACTTCTTAAGTTTTTTCATAGTCATTTATTTACATGTTTACATGTACTTTTCTATATTTTTAAAATGAGCGGCATGGTTGATTGTGTCATGTAGGCTCCCACACCTACCACGAGAGACTCACTCAAGAGTTGGTAGAGGTGAGAGCGGAGATTGACCGCCTTAGAGGAGCTGCAGACGGCCGAGGCAGCTACTACTGTAGAGGCACGACATGCGAGAGAGTCTAACATTCAGCAGAGCAGCATGACATGCGAGAGAGTCTAACATTCAGCAGAGATTGACCGCCTTAGAGGAGCTGCAGACGGCCGAGGCAGCTACTACTGTAGAGGCACGACATGCGAGAGAGTTTAACATTCAGCACAGCAGCAGGTAGGTTTCTCTTGTACGTAGAAGAGTTATAATTAAGGTCCTAAGTTATAAATTTCTTTAAGTAATGTCTAATGAGAGAGACATAAATTATTTGTATGCTTTACTTTTTGTGTAGGCTCGGATTGAGGTAGAGAGTTCTAGAGCGCTGAGGCGGAGCAGCATAGAGGATTATGGAGTGGATTGCACACAGTATAGGGCAGAGCAGTTGATGCTGCATGTTCTAAAGTTTTGTAGAGTCTCAGATGTGACAGTCTTACTTGCCTCTATATCCACGACCTGTTTACATAGGTTTTTCGACAACCTCTCCCTCAGGATGCACCACCATTCCTCCATGATGCCTACTCTACTGCGCTCTCTGTCTTAAGGACATTGATAGTACTAGTGGATATGTTTTGGGATGTGGACATTTTTTCCATTTGTCTTGCATCACCCAAGAGCTAGTACGCTTCTTGGCATGTCCCTCTTACCGCCCACAGTGTCTTACTTGCCTCTATATCCACGGCCTATTACATAGGTTTTTCGACAACCTCTCCCTCAGGATGCACCATCATTCCTCCGTGACGCTTGTTGCGCTCTGTCTCAAGGACATTGATAGTACTGGATATGTTTTGGGATGTGGATATTTTTTCCATTTGTCTTGCATCACCTAAGAGCTAGTACGCTTCTTGGCATGTCCCTCTTACCGCCCACGTGTCGACCTTGCAACATACAGAGTTTTGGAAATTGACGATCTTCACCCAGGCTTCACTCGAGTAGATGCTAGGTGGACTGGTAGGCCTCTTGATTTTACCTCAGCTCCTACTGACTTGGGACTCGATGTCGTCGATGATGACAGAGATCAAGAGCCTGAGGTGGGTCCAGAGATTGAGTGGAGTGCACACGAGTTTGATGCATACCAGAGAGTCCTTCACGAGAGCCAGCTCACAACATACGAGCGTGTGGGTGGTGCTGGTCCTCCTAGTGGCGGGTGATGGTTCTTCATGAGCAGTGTGTCCTTACAAACAACAGAGGAGCTTACATGCGCAGAGTGGCAGTAGGCACGTACCATTGCTGATTACAGATTTTGGGTTTACAGACAAAGACGTCTTGCAGTAGCACAACATAGAGAGAGGGAGAGGGCTATATCAGCTTATGGGACTCGTGAGCTCCCGAGTACACCAGCACAAACTCATGATCCTGACTTTGAGGCAGACCTCCCCATAGATATTCGACGACCCTCACAGCCAACAAAGCCTCCTCGACGTGCACACAGTAGCCTCGACGTGCACCTCGACTACTAGTCAGAGATGACGATATTGATTGGGTTCCCGTTTGTAGTGACTAAACTCAGACTAGCTGGGTTAGCTCACTTACATTGTACTTAGATTTATTGGCAGCAGTGACTAACCTTAGACTAGCTGGGGTAGCTCATTTTCATTATGCCTTGATCTTTTGACTTAGTGGCTAAACCCAAAGTAGCTGGGTTAGCTCACATTCTGATGTACTTATTTGATGTTTATATCATTATGAGTTTTTTCATTATTGAGGATCATTACATTTTAGTTGATGTTCATGGTTTTTTGATTTTTTTAACACTTTGGCTATCATATTGTTTGTTGAAAATCACCATGCCATCATACCTAAACATGCTTCGATTGGGGACCAAAGGGATGACTTATAAAACATTGGACACCTTTAAAGTGCATGGCCAATTGAAAGTGAGAGTGGCAAAATAGTCCTACCAAAGGCACAATGGGTATTAAACCAAGAGGGAGCACAATAAGGTAAAAAGTGTGATCACCTCTTTTCGTACACTGACGGGAGTAATGTATTCATTGAAGGAGTAATGCATTCATTGAAGGGTGCCTTCACAAATACCAAAAAGAAAGGAGAGTAACAATTATATGGCCTCAAGACACAAGATTAGCACAAGATATTATAGGTATATAAATATTCATTTTTTCATTTTCTCTTTGTGGTACATAATTTGTAAGCTCATATACTAACTTCCATTTTTTTCTATGCATAGTTTATTCTTCCAATTCCTATAGTTGGTTGTTGAGACACAAGAAGGTGAGAGAGGCTATTTACAAAATGGGAAGCTTGGTGAGGTATGAATCTTCTCTTCAATTCACTAAGTTATATTGCTTATTTGGAATTCTTATGCACTCACAAGTTATGTATTGGTAAATTGTACACATAATTTCTATGTATGTAGGTACATATCCTTAAAGGAGATAGATCCTACATCCCAATTCACTAAGTTATATTGCTTATTTGGAATTCTTATGCACTCATAAGTTATGTATTGGTAAATTATACACATAATTTCTATGTATGTAGGTACATATCCTTAAAGGAGATAGATCCTACATCCATTGAGATGGCTCGTCTCAATGCTATTGTTGAGGCAATGTGTATGATTGAGGACAACTTTCCTAGAACAATTCTCACTAGCCAATTGCATCTTGTGGTGCATTTGGTTGATGAAGTGGAGTTGTGTGGCATTGTTCATGTTCGATGGATGTTTTTCCTTGAAAGGTTCATCAAAACCTTGAAGGACTTTGTGAGACAAGAGCAAGGCCAGAAGAAAGCATGGAAGAGGGATGGTTGATGCAAGAGTCTCTTGTGTATATCTCAAAACATCTATCTCACATAGATTATTCCATGCCACGATTATGGAGCAATGAGGAGGATGACCGATCACTAATGTGCCTGAGGGAAAAGGAAGGGAACGAAGATTGGATGAAGCATTATGCCACAAGGTGAATACATTCTGCATTCTAAATAGTCCCATCATGGAGAAGTGGATTGGGGGATACAAGGATGCAATCAATAGACAAAAGGATGAGAGAAGAGCTTTCAGAGAATAGCAAATAGCTGCCTGCTTACCATTCCTGCCTAGCTTGGAACCTTTATCAAATGTGATCAATATAGAATGGCTTCCTATTTCAATATCAATGGCAACACAAAATAGAGAGATGATCACAAGAGAAGAGCATGAGGATGTGACCCTCGAGTAAGTACATTCTTCATCTCTATCTCACGTATATACCTTGTTTAATGCACTATATATACTAAATTTCATGCTTTTGTTTAATGTTAGTACAAATATATAATGCAATATGGTAAGAGGGAAGGCACTTTCGCACACGGAGCGTGTGGATTCTAAAAGAAACACGTTTGATTTTGGTGTGAGCAACTTTTGAGCAAGAAAGTCGAGTGATACCAATGTCATAGAGGACAATCTTGAGTATTGTGGAACTATTCAGGATATTCTTGAGGTAACTGGACTTAGAGTATTTAGTCTATTCATGTTTGATGTCAAATGGTTCAAGGTGATATATAGAGGTGCTCAAGAAACCGTGAAAGAAACATCCAAATGGGTTCTTCCAAATTGATTCCACCAAGTTTTGGAATGATGTGAAATATACCTTCGTAGTACCTCAACACTATCAACATGTTAGTAACCCAACCAATCCCAAATTGAATCTTGATGTAGTATAATAAAAGTGTAAAAGTCAATATTAAATAAAGTGGAAAAAATCCCATTCCCATGAAAAAAGTGGGGGTATGGTAAACTCATCCAAAAGTTTGTCAAAACATATTCATGTGACATATCATTGGAAAGAGCTTGAAAAGAAGAATCTAGATCTAGTTTGTCCGACAAATTTGGAGTTTGCATGTTCAAGTTATGGCCAAAACAAATTTTTTAAATACATTCCCATTTTGAGGGATTTTTCCCATTTTATCTAATATTGACTTGTAACCCCTTTGCTTTGTTATATTAGGTTGTGTTTCATGTCGATCGAATTGATCCAAAGTGGTGGTATGTTATACAAGTTTCCCCTCATTCAAGATCAAGATGTGGAGGCCGAATCTTTGGATGAGGTGTAAGTACTACCTCAAATCGGCTCATTGGAAGAAGACAATGAAAAAAACATTTTGGATGGGACCGATGAAGAGCATGAGGAACATCAATCAGAAGAAGATGATGAGTCACCTATCAATCATAACAATGCTTCATTGGATTATGATAGTGATATTGATATTGATATTGATATAGAACCCCATCTTTTCATTGAGCTTAGACATTGATGAAGCAACACATATGGATTTATTACAAGATGGGATAGATTCATGATCTTGACATTGTTTTTCTTCTCAAAAGTTTTCAACTATCTTTTTTTTTTTGGCTCGAAACATGGCTCCAATGGTTTTAATAATGGATGATTTTTTAAAACTATATATCATTTTCTGTGTGCATGTGACATGTATTTTAAGAATTCAGCATCCAACAACTCTCTCGAATTTCATGCAGTGAAAATAGCAGTACAATTTCGTTGCTATCTTCTTTGTTCAACAACCAAATCACATTATAGCAGCAAAATTTCGCTACGGAGTAGAGAATGGAATCTCGGACATCTTGACAAAAAAAAAACACTGTTGAAACGCTGCTAGAAAATGATGTTATTCCCCCGATGTGTTGTAGTGTAACTAACTCTCCATAAACTATTTTCACATCTTCTACCTCACTCTCATTATTCTCCAACTGCACTTTCTAACCAAAGACAATCAGTTGTTCTTTCTTCAGATGTGGATAGCCAATTAGTGATATCACTATTTGAATCATTTCATGAGGAGTAATGCACTTTGTACTCCCCTAATCCTCTTTGTATTGCATAATTCCTTTCATGAACTACATTGACTTCTATCTTGTATTTTGGAGGAGATACACTTAGTCGTAACACTCTAATTAGCCATGAATAGGGATGTTTGTCTTTTGACACTTTGTCCTCACTTGTGCTATGCTTATAATATTGGAAATACCCCACGAGGGTTTATCCATATCCCATCGGGCCCGCTTGGCTATGCAAAAACCCCGATGGGGTCTTAAAGATTCCAATCGGGCTTTTTGCATATCCTAGTGGGCATGGTGGGATATGGATGAACCTCGGTGGGATTACCTACTCAAACAGTTCCAAAAGTTTAACGTGAATATAAACATTATTAATGTAATATGTGAGAGTTAATAACAAGAGTTATTAACGTGTTATCATTTACTCATTACGTCAGTGAAATCCCTCATGGAAACCATATAAGTAAAGTATGACTCCATCTTGAAAAACCACACTTGGGACCTTGTAGGTCGACCTCCAAGACATAAGGTAATTGGCACTCACTAAGTGGGTTTACAAATCAAAATATAGATATGATGGTACTTTGGAAAGTACAAGGCACTACTGGGTTGGCAAAGGTTTTGTACAAGTTGAAGGTTTTGAATTTCAAGAAACTTTTTCTCCTACAGTCAAGTTAGCCACAGTCACACCGTTCTTATTTTTGCTATGTAAGGGAGATGGCATATTCTCCAAATAAATGTAAAATCTTCTTTCCTCAACAAGAACCTCAAGGAGGAAGTATATGTGGAACAATAAACTAGTTTTGTGGTTTTCGATTTTGAAAGAAAAATTTATAGGTTATGAAAGGCACTCTTGGCCCATGAGCATGATACCAAAGGATTGATGCTTCCTTTGTGAGTATCGGTCTCTTATATATATGCAGCCCTTCAGATACACATTTGTATGTCTTTTATCAACGAAAGACTTATATAGTGATTGTTTTCTATGTAGATGACCTCATCTTGATAGGGGATCACCAAAAAAAGATCTCACAAACACATCAGATGATTAGTTCAGAGTTTGAGATGATAGATCTTGACCTCATGCAATTATTTGGCAATTGAGGTTTGGCAAAAGCCAAACCTCAATCTCCAAAGCCTCTTGTCTGGCAGAAGCCATAACACTTTTATCTCTCATAAGAAATATGTAGGTGAGATACTCAAGGCAATTGGCATTGACTAAATGTAAGGCACGTTTGGTACTCCAATGGAGGCTAATCTAAAGCTACCTATCAAGCATGGGATGCGGTGGGGAACGTGTGGAGAATAGGGTTTATTTTCTTCTCATTTCCATGCTCCACAAGCATGCCAATTTTGTACAAAGGATTGAGCATGTGGTGGAGGTGTAAGCCTTCATAGGTGACTAGAAACAGCCTTGCATCATCATTACACATTTTTGCTTGCTTCTTCACGAAGCATTTTCCACTACTACACCTATAGTACCACATACCAGGAAACTAAATATTGTGGTTGCATGGTCCCAAGAAGAGAAACGGATGCAAAACATCACCCAGAGAATTCTCCATAAAATAAAGTATCTATTCAAACTTTGAATATCTACTAAGAACATTATGGAATGTGGCATACCAACATAGGCTCTTTATAGAATGGCGTAAAGAAATGTGGATCATATGATATGTATAATAACTATAAAAGAAATGTTAGAAAAATGATTTCTTAAATAATATAATGTATTGCCCAAATGCCAATGTAGCAAAACCAAAGTTGCATGGCTATTTCTCGGAGTCCTATGTTTCATGCTTGCATGAAACACATTTAGATTCATTATCACTTTGTGCACAATGCTCGATGACAGAGAATTGTGCAGACATCTTCACTAGAGCTCTTAATAGGGATTAGTTAAAGCAACATCTTCATCGACTCGGCATTGGACTACAGAGGTAGTTCACCTTCAGGGGTGTTTTTCTCCACCCTCATATTGTATTGTCTAGGCACCGGCTAGCTCATGTTTCTATAACCCCCATTAATATCTATGGTTGAACATCCTAGGCACTAAGCATCCTTGTGTTCACATAGGAAGGTGGCCTAGGAGATTAGATGGTTTAGAGATAGCTTGGATAAAACTTGGCACATTGCCAAATCAACTACATGCTACACTGGGATGTTATCTGATAACAGTCCACATATGGAGTAGGTAGACTTTACTCTCAGACAACCTATCCTAACATTGTGAGCCCGAATGGAGCCCAAGATGAGCCCATATGGTGGCTGTGGGAGTTGGGGTGACTAATATATAGTTTTTATACATCTTTATGGGTTGATTCTATACCGCAAGACACTAGCACTGACTCTATGATTGCGGACTTACACGGTCATAGTCATAGTTGCCCCACGTATACATGCCTAAATAGATACATGGCCAGTCCCTTCTCCACATAGTTCATCAGTCATTGCTATGAGTTTACTCCCTAGCTTTGGGGATTGAGGTTTGGCAAAATCTAGATCTCAATCTCCAAGCTTGTTGTTTGGCAAAAGCCAGATAATATTTTTATATGTTATTAGAAATATGCAGGTGAGATACTCAAGGCATTTGGCATTGACTAAATGCTCACTAAATGTAAGGCACTTTTGGTACCCTAATGGAGGTTACTCTAAATCTATCTATCAAGCATGGGACATGGCGGGGAACGTGTGGAGAAGAGAGCTTATTTTCTTCTCATTTCCATGCTCCACAAGCATGCCAATTTTGTGCAAGGGATTGGGCATGTGGTGGAGGTGTAAGCTCTCATAGGTAACTAGAAATAGTCTTCCATCATCACTGCACCTTTCTATTTGCTTCTTCACGAAGCATTTTCCACTACTACACCTATAGTAGCACCTAGCCAACATACCAAGAAACTAAATATTGAGGTTGCATGGTCCCAAGAGAAACGGATGCAATACATCACCCAAAGAATTCTCCATAAAATAGAGTATCTATTGAGAACATTAGGGAATGTAGCATACCAACATAGGCTCTTTATAGAATGGCATAAAGAAATGTGTATTTTTATGATATGTATTATAACTATAAAAGAAATGTTATTCTACAAATGATATCTTAAATAATATAATGTATTGACCAAATGCAAGGCAGTTTTAGTACCCCAATTGAGGTTGATCTAAAGCTGTTTGTGTCGAAGAAACCTCAAACATTGTGGATGAGATCTTATATAAGAAACTGGTTGGTATTCTTATCTTCTTGTGTAATACTAGACCAGACATCAATTTTTTGTTGGTGTTTTGAGTAGGTTCTCCAAAAAGCTCTGAGAGAATCATTACAAAGCACGGATGTGGGTATTGTGATACATCCAAGGTACTGAGGAGTATGACATCACCTATTTTGCGATACATCCAAGGTACTGAGGAAGATTACGACATCACCTATGTTGTGGGCAAGACCCTTAGTGGTTTTTGTGACTCAAATTGGGCAGGTGTGACTCGGACAATAGGCACTCAGTAACAAAATGTTATTTTTTACTTGGTTTGGGATTTATTTATTGGATCACTATAAAAAATGATCCATTGGTGCACTCTCATCAACAAAGGTTAAGTATAGAGCTACATGCTTTGCATCATGTAAGGCATTGTGCTTGAGGAGGATTCTACAAGATATGGGAGTGGCGAAGACATAGCCTACAATACTGCAACGTGACACCCAGATTTGCATGGCCATTTTTGGAATCCTATGTTTCATGCTTGCACAAAACAAATTAAAATTCAATATCACTTTGTGCACAATGCTGGATGATAGGGAATTGTGCAGACATCTTCATGAGGGCTCTTAATAGGGTTTAGATTGAGAGACATCTTCATCGATGGACTATAGAAGTAGTTCACCTTTAGGTGGACATTGAGGGGGGGTGTTTCTCCACCCACATATTGTATTGTCTCTAGGCACCAGCTAGCTCATGTTTCTATAACCCCCATTAGTATCCATGGTTAATCATCCCAAGCACTTGTCATCCTCGTATTCACACAAGAAGGTGGCCTAGGAGATTAGATGGTTTAGAGATAGCTTGGATAAGATTCGGCACATTGCCAAATCAACTACATGTTACACTGGACCGTTATTTGATTAACAGCCTACACATGGAGTAGGTAGACTTTACCCTTAGACACCCTATCCTGACATTGTGACCCTGAGTGGGGCCCAAGAACACATATGGTGGCCATGGGAGCTGGGGTAATTGATATACAATTTTTAATACATCTTTATGGGTTGATTCTATACCACAGACAGTGGCATTGACTATGACTATGGACTTACACAATCATAGTCGTAGTTGCCCCACGTATACATGCCTGAAAAGATACATGGCCAGTCCCTTCTCCACATAGTTCATCAGTCATCACTATGAGTTTACTCCCTAGATTCTACTAGGCATATAACTTCCATCTTAGCAATTCTATATCAACCATCAAAGCTCCCTTCATAGGAGCATACACATGTGGAGCTTTGGCATCTATTGTATAACTTCCGTAATACAGTATTCTTCTCTATATTTATTATTGTGCAATTTGAGTTTTAAAGTTTTGTGCTGTGAAAGATCCTTTTATATAACTTTAGTAGTATAGTATTCTTCCCTATGTTTATTATTGTGCAATTTGAGTTTTGAAGTTTTGTGTTGTGTGAAAAATCCTACTTCTTGTGAGTGTTCTCTTGTATACACCACACATTATATCCTATTACACACCTTGCTATCCATGTGTCATCTTTTTCTTTTCAAAAATCGCCCACTTGGCCTTACATCATGCTAGCTCCCTATTCTATGACATATTTACCCACTTCTTAACACCACGGCTTCACCAACTTTAAAAAGGTTTGTAAATGGATTGTTGGTGTCGCCCATTGGCTTTCAAGTGGAGAGAGGAGGTTCAAACCCTTTCCCTGAATATAAAATCCTTAGTACCCATCCTTTGCAAAAAAGTAGCTCTATTAAACAAACATGCCATGAGCAATTTTTGATGAAAATAGCGAGATTTGGGTTTTGGTTGGTGGGCTTGAGAGTCCACACACACACACACACACACACACACACACATTTATGCATGTGCACACATGTGCGCGTGCGTGTGTGTGTGTGTGTGTGTGTGTGTGTGTGTGTGCGCATTTGTGTTTAGCAGTTAAGAGGAAGGGGAGAGGGGCATTGAGAGAGGATGGTGAGGGGAGGGATTTTATGTGGGCAAGCTAGAAGGAGAGGCAAGCATAGGAAAATGTGGGGATTACGTGTGGATGAGAGGGTTTATTTTCTTCTCATTTCCATGCTCCACAAGCACACCAATTTTGTGAAAGGGATTGGGCCATGGTCTTGCATCTTCATTGCACCTTTTCACTTACTTCTTCACAAAGCATTTTCCATTATTGCACCTATAATAGCACATGCCAACATACTAAAGTTTTTAATATTGATGTTGTAGGGCCTCTAAAAGAAACCTATAAACCTATGCAAACATCACTTTAGAATTTTGCATAAAATAGAGTATCTATTGAGAACTTTAAGAAATATAGCATATAATGGCATCTCTTCATAATATGGCATTAAAATTATGTATCTTATGCTATAATGCCTCGTAACTTTAAAGAAAAGTTAGACAAATGATATCTTAACAATATTTAATGCATATAGAAGGGTAGCTTAGTGTGTGTTTTGGAAATCATAAAATAGAGAAAGTTATTATTTGTCTCCCTACAAATCCAATGCAACTACAACCTCTCATCATGCATGCATTTAGCATGACAACATGGAAGCTTTCTTTTTATCGTCGAAGTAATTGCTTTACACCATGCCTTCACTAGCTTGAAAAATGTTTGTACAAACTACAAAAAGAAACACACCATCTAACACATCTGACACCACCCATTTCCCTTTTCATCTAGCATATAAAAGTCAAGCATAGTCACATCAATTGAAGCTAATGTACATAATCATTAGGCGCCGTCATGTGTGCATTCAAAAAAAAAAGTCACTCCAGTTATTTACTTGCTTGCCTTGTGCAACAGTTTCTCAAGATACATGGAGACCTAGGGAAAACAATGTCATCTAGGAGGCCTCAACACTTGTTGATGGATGGAGACATATATGGGTCGGGGTTTGGGGGGCTAAGGGGGTGGGCATGGTGTGTTTGCAAGTTATGAGGAAGGGGAGAGGGACCTTGAGAAAGGATGTTGATGTTGGAGGGGGAGGGATTGCCGGTGGGGAGAATAGAAGTAGAGGTAAGCATGGGACACGGCAGGGAACATGTGTGGAGAAGAGGGCTTATTTTCTTCTCATTTCCATGCTCCACATGCATGCCAATTTTGTGCAAGGGATTGGGCATGTGGTGGAGGTGTAAGCCTTCATAGGTGACTAGAAATAGTCCTGCATCGTCATTGCATCTTTCCACTTGCTTCTTCACGAGGCATTTTCCGCTGCTGCACCTATAGTAGCACCTGCCAGCATGCCAAGAAACCAAACATTGAGGTTGGCATGGCCCGAGGAGAAACGGATGCAGAACATCAATATAGAATTTCTCCATAAAGTAGAGTATCTAAGGAAGCTTTGAGTATCTGTTGGGAACATTAGGGAATGTGGCATGGCAAAAGGGGCTCTTTATGGAATGGCATAAAGAAATGAGTATCATATGATATGTGTTGTAACTACAAAGGAAATGTTAGACAAATGATATGATAAATAATGTAATGCATAGAAAAGGGTATCATGAGGGGTATGTTTTGGAAAACAATGTGAGACATGAGGCATTACTTAAAGGCACATAAAAATAGAGTAAGTTATCATTTTGTCCCTACCAATGCAATGAGGCCCTCACGCACGCAGCACGACTTGACTAGAAAAATGCACAGCTATCGTGTGCGTGTGTACCTTGGAAAGGGGCTGTTTTTTATAGTCTTTTGGCCATACTTGCGCCATCTGTATCCGTCACTCGCTGCATCTTCTTCACTCCTCACCTTCACTCTATACTTGGGCTCTGTACTGTGCAGGTTCCTCTTCTGTAATCTCAATCTCCATGAATCACCTCTGCACACACAACGCGCAGAACTTCACTCTTTATTAGTGATCACACGCAGCTAGATGATTAACATCATCAGCTCGTTTAATTAAGAATTCTACTCGCTCTACCACCCTACCCATATAAGTTAATTACTTGGTAGAGTGAGCTAATTATACCATAACCTCCGCAGCTTAATTATACAATGATATAATGATCTAAGTTTAATTCAAATATCTTCCAATCTAAGTTTAATGCAATGATTTTAAATCTAAACTTTATATCATGATACAATCTGGGTCTAATAGATATAATTAATCCAAGCTTGATGATTGATAAAATCTTACAGCTTATGAGATTGCTCTACCTCCTCCCTGCATAATGCAGCAACCTCATCCGTGAGAAGATGTTGCACATCCAGAGACGATGTCTTCTCTGGCTGCTGATCCCCAACAAGCTGTGTAGAGGAAGAAGTGGAAGAATCAATACAGCTAGTGGAGATGCCTCTAAGAGTATCAATATTAGCAGTATCAATGGGGGAGCAGCTACTGTTTGCCATTAAAGCTAACTCTACGTCCATAAGGGTTGGGCCTGCCCATACTGCAGCTTTGCCTAATGATTTGAAGCTACCAGCAGAGCAGTTTTGTGGAATAATTGAACTCTTGCACCCAGCACCAGCTTCCTGTGATGAAGGTGGTCCTTCTCCTCCACTGCACCTTTCTTGCTCACTTGGTAGCCTCCAGGTTGCCCTAATCTCACCTTGTTCCTCCTGCCAGCTAGCCCTAATCTCACCTTGTCTCTCCTGCCAGCTAGCCCTAATTACTTCACCTTGTCTCTGCTGCCAGAAGCTTGCCTCAGGTCCTCCTTTCTGCTGCCAGCTTGCCCTCATTACTTCACCTCCTGGCTTCATCTGTGCCCCCATCTCCAAGCTAGAATATGGATCACCACCCAATGCATTAAGCTGATTAGACTTAACCGGTACCTCAAACGCTTCGTCGTTAGACTCATTAATTAACCCGTATTTCCAATCTAATCCAAAGGTGCCGCTCAGGAGTGAAATATCCATAGCAGACACTGATCTTGCTGAAGCTGTCTCAGCCTCCTCTAGCAGAATATCAAGAACCTCTTCAAGGTCGCTGCAGTCATTAGCGCCAGTCTCTGCTATATCAGGTGAATAATCACCATTGATTAGCACCAGGTCTTGCAGAATATCACCACTGATTAGCATCTGCTGTTCATGCAGCAGTTCAGAACCATGGATCATTAAATGATCTGGTAGATTAGCGATAATCTCATCAGGGCAGCCGTCATCGTGAAGAGCAGACATAGCTTTCACGAGCTCACTCCCCGAGGAATTAGCGCTCATCTCACAGTTATTAAGCTTTTTGGGGACTGATGAGCGTTGCAAATCTTGTGGGCTTGAGTCGTCCTGCAGATCAGTATCAAGTGGTGGTCTTTTTCTGTTGAAGCTGGAGGAGGAAGATAAGTCAAGAGGGAGTAAGGGGATATCAAAGGCTTCTGCAAGGTGGCTGATGCAGCTATTTGTGGATAGCTGATCTAGTAACAATGGAGATGATGTATTGGTTATGCATGGAAGCTGCTCGACAGGGTAGAGCAACTGAGGTGCTGCAGAAGGGCTTGTTATGTTGAAGAGGAGGCCATCAACACAGGGGTCAACAATAATACTGTTCTTGTTGTAGCTCATCATGAAGGAGAAGCAGCAAGAAATGCAGAAAGAGAGGGAAAAAAAAAGCAGCAGAATGCTGCAAACCAACAATATTCAGGTGGGGTGTGTGTGTGCGCGTGTGTGTGTTTGAGAGCTCGAGTCAACCCTCGTCCGTTTACTCACCCCCCCTACACACACACACACACACACACACACCCCAAAGTGGCCCCACCCATAATAGCCCTCTAATTTACCTAGATATATTATTGAAGATAGCACCAGAGTTAAACATAAGGGCTCTTTTTTCATTATCAATTTCATAAAATCAAAGCAAACTTTACATATATAAATGATTCTCTTATTAAGAAAGTGCTTTTTGGGGGGGGGTTTAAAAAGGGGAGATTTTATTATTTTTAAACTTACACATGGGACATTTTAAAAAGTACTTAAAAAACACA
Source organism: Cibotium barometz (assembly GCF_041138505.1). NCBI lineage: Eukaryota > Viridiplantae > Streptophyta > Polypodiopsida > Cyatheales > Cibotiaceae > Cibotium > Cibotium barometz. Next base: position 9,125,160 of record NC_141064.1, on the reverse strand, counting down.
CAAAATAAACGGTTTTTAAGATACTCCTTGAATGCACGCTAGATATCGGGTTCTCACATGAAGTCCTATCAAGGAGAGTACCTAATTCTCCAAATATCCAAACTCAACTATTTTGAGAGAGGGGGGATTGGGTGTACATCCTAAGGTTACTAAAGCTCAGGTGGGCATTTTGAAAACTCTATATATCATGGCTTAATTTTGATGTCGTGATGAATATACCCTTTATGTAAATTCATAGGTATAATAAACCATCCATTTTTGGTACCAAGCTTACAAATTTTTTATCCTATTGAATCAAAAAAGTCCCTCATCTATGTAAAGCACTATTATGTAATATTATGAGGATAACTTTTTTTTCTAAAGAATTCATGTGCTATCTTACATCTTCTAAGGTGAACCCCCAAGTGAAAACTCTTAAAAGTTTTATTTTATTTCCTCTCAAAGCCAAGAAATATTACAACGGTACCTTGAATTCTAAATCTATTATCATTTCACATGATTAGACAAAGAAATTAAAAATTACACATACACTAGTTCTAGGTTATTTTTGGATAAATTGATGGATACACATTACACTAGTTCTAGGTTATTTTGGGATAAATTGATGGATACACATTACACTAGTTCTAGGTTTTTTAAAAATAAATTGACGAATACATGTTGGACACACATTACAAAGTTTCAAGAGGATTGCCCCCATTTTATAAAAGTAACATATACACTTTTCAAATGTACTATGTAACTAAGTCTATATGGCATCCTTAGATTATATGTTTATATACACTTTTCAAATGTATTATGTAACTAAGTTCCTTAGATTTTATGTTTATTATATGCATGATGCTAGTCTCTCGTGTATATCCAAATCATCAAGTTTTTACCTATGTGAAGTAGCATTCATTACTAGTGCACACTATAATTGCCTATTTGGGTACAATGTGTGAAGGAGGTGTGAAGTAGCATTCAATAACAATGCCACACTACATTACCAATTTGGGTACCCTTTTATCTCTTCCGTGTGTGTGTGTGTGTGTGTGTGTGTGTGTGTGTGTGTGTGTGTGTGTGTGTGTGAGAGAGAGAGAGAGAGAGAGAGAGAGAGAGAGAGAGAGAGAGTTAAAAAAGACACAAGCTTTCCAAAACAACAAATGCTATTCTTTTCAAATTTATTTCTATTTATTTTTCATGCAATTTCCTCCAATTATCATATTGTTTCATTTTTTAAATCTAGGGGCATGTGTAATTGAGAAACCGCATTCAAGGGACGTGAGAGAGATGATTAATGATAGAAATATCGACAAATCTTCCATGGACTTGGACATGAAGGATTATTGTGCACAGAGATAAGCATGCCTGCACCTTTTGCAAGGACAAAGAATTCTCTCAGAAAGAAAATCTCCCTATGCTTTTGAGGCTCGATCACCCTTCATTGTTGTTAACATAGATTGCGGTTATCAACAATGGAGCTTGAGTTTTAAATACCATATTGCAATCAATGTCAAAGATAATATGGGGCATTCAAAATGGCATGTGTGTGTGTGTGTGTGTGTGTGAGGGGGGGGGGGGGAGAGAGAGAGAGAGAGAGAGAGAGAGAGAGAGAGAGAGAGAGAGAGAGAGTTAAAAAAGACACAAGCTTTCCAAAACAACAAATGCTATTCTTTTCAAATTGATTTCTATCTATTTTTCGTGGAATTTTCTCCAATTATCATATTGTTTCAATTTTTAAATTTGGGGGCCTATGCAATTGAGTGATCACATTTAGGGATGATAATCATAATGTTGTGTTGCATACTTAGCAAGTGTATGCTTCCAAGCTTTGTGCTGGTGGTCTTAAAAGAAGCTTCTGATGTGCCCTCATGAAGTTCTCAGGAACGTGTTCCCTTGAAGTTGTCCTCAAAATCCATAGCACTCCTGTAGCAGTGCTCATCAAAGGAGGTATGGCCCAAGGCGGCATACAATGAGTTGTGTAAGGGCACATCATCAAGAGTCTCTAGAAATCTCCCTATTAATCTTTCGTTAGAGAACTTGTCTCTAGCACTTCAATGTGAGTGGAGATATCTGACTCTATTGATGTAGTCTCTAATGGTTTCTCCTTTCTTTTGTTTGATGTTATGGAGCTGCGGCTCCATCTGGTGCCTTGGTGAGAATATCCTACCTTGAAGGCCTCTTTCAAAGCTTCAAAGGTGGCTTGTCGTCAGCTTTCAAGGACTTGAACCATTGGCCTACTTTGCCGTCAAGGGTGAGGCCGAAGGCACTCACCTTGACTTGATCTTTTACATGGCCAAAAGCTTCGCAAATTTGATTAAACATCTCTAGGTGTGGGATGGGATCTCCAATCCCATCAAACTTAGTGAGATGGGCTTTGAGATGTTAGCAGGTTTGTTCTCCTCTAATCTTGGTGCAAGTGCAGGTTGTACTGGTGCTAGGGGCATGATGCTCGGAGTCACTCCCTCCCTATTTCCATGGCTAATCTCAACATTTCTAGTGTTAGCCCTACCATGGCTGGAGCGGGTGTAGTTTGAGGAAAGGTTGGTGGAGGAGCGGGGCTGGGAGAATAATATACCATTGGAGGCCCTTGTCTGATAGGAGGATTAGCATGTACCCCTTGTGGTCTTATGTGGTACCGAGGGTAAACTCCTTGTGGTGGTGGGTACTACTGATATATAGGCGAACCAAGTTGATGTGAAGGGCTTGGGTAGACCCTTTCTCTTTGGTGCGACGTTTCTGGTCCTTGGGATGATGGACCTTTGTTTTGTACAGGTCGTTGGGCCCTATAAAGATCGGCCACACCTAAGACAAGCACGCCTCTCCAGAATGGTTGTTCAGTTTGCCCTACTTCTGCTCTAGGATCTAGAGGCGGAGTGGGCTTGCTTTCTTGTGGTTGGTCCATACCTCTTACCTTGGGTTGCGGTTCTTCCAACTGTGCATTTCCTAGGATAAAATTGCAGAGCCTCAAAGCAAGGCTTCTCTGTGAATGTGTGGGAGAGGTAGGAGCTTGCTCTTGGACAAATGGTCTATCAATGCATTGATGTTCAGGAGGCTATCTTGTCTCTCGAGGTCAAGAGTTTCTCATCTTGTGCTGGGGTAGTCTTCGCTTTCGCTGGTGCTGTCAAAGACAAGTACCGTTTGACTCCACTCGGTATTGTCTAATGGGTCCGACCTTATAAGCGAGGGAGCTTCAGGAGAGTTCACTTCGTTGAAAAAGGGGTTATTTCACACCAATCTACTTGATCATAGGTGCATGGAAGGTGAAAAGAGTGTTTTTTTTGGGAAGTGGTATGGCCGTACACTTTAAAGTGCAATGGGCGTACACTTTCAAAATGAGAAGAGAACGAACGTATGCTTCTCAAAGAAAGAGGGCACGGACGTTCGCTTCGAGAAGGGGAAGGAACAGGCCTTCGCTCTCAAGTATGGAAAGGAACGGGTGTTTCGAGTTGGGTCCAGAATGGGACGGGCGTGGCAAAGATGCCACGGACATTCGCTTCTTAGAAGCAGAATGGGATGGGCGTGCACGGACATTCGCTTCTTAGAAGTTGAATGGGATGGGCGTTCGCTCCCAAAAGCAAAAAGACACGAACGTTTGCTTCCAAAGGCTGAATGGAACGGACGTTCGCTCTCAAAAGGAGAAAGGAACGGGCGTACGCTTCTGAGAGAAAGATGGAACGAACGTACGCTTCTTAAATCTAGTGGCAAAGGAAATGGCATGGGCATGGCATGTTTGAAACGGTTGTGGCACTATCAGATTTGGGAATTTTTAAGATTTGTCTGGGAATTTAGGGCTGCAGGTCTCATAACACCCCAGAATATTCTTTTGACAATTCAGTTACACTCACTTAATTGAATGCAGTTAAATGCACTTAATGCTGAATTTAATACAAATATTCCAATTTTAATGCAATTGCCACATTCAGCCATAAAATCTTACTAGATTTGGTCAGCTGAGGAAGGGAATGGATGTGGCAGATGTGCCACAGTCGTGGCCTCTAAAGCAAACGGGCGTTCACTTCTTAGAACAGCTAGCAGAATGAAATTTTACCTGGTTTTTTCCAGGTGTTCTCCCATTGATTTTTTTGTGTGTTTTTTATCCAATAGAGAGCTAGAGCTATTCTGTAGCTATCTATTGGTGCCTATTTTTTCCTCAAATTCCAACTGATTCAGGTGTTTTCCCATTGATTTTTTTGTGTGTTTTTGATCCAATAGAGAGCTAGAGCTATTCTGTAGCTATCTATTGGTGCCTATAATGCATAATTGAAACCTGCTAAAATTAATTTTTAGATTAAACTAAGATGCAAACTTAAAGAAAAAAGAACCAAAAATCAAGGTTTTGCATGAATGTTAAGGGCAATCGAAGAGCACTTACTTGCTCCTCATGTGCTCGGTGAAGATTTCAATGCTCCAATGCTCGATTAACCTTGAATGCTCCAGGTAATCACCATAGAAAATAGAAACAAACGCAAAATCAAGCAACCAACCGGTGGATTTGCACTCCAACTGAGCTAATCAAAGACACTGGCAAATGAATAGAGTGGAGGACCCTAAGCCAAATGCATTCCCCGATAATGACGCCAAGATGTTAAGGATAACATGCTACCATGCACATAAGAAGGAAAGAGGAGAGAAGAGAGATACATGTAAGGGTCGAGTCCGGAGAGTTACACTTGGCCAACCCTAAGAGGGTTAACTCCTCAATGTGAAGCCGCTAGGGGCTCACTCTACCTCTTCTTGTGTCACCCAAGAAGAGATCCAATGGCTAGGTATAGAGCAAGAAGGAAAGAAGCTATGGAGAGATCAACCTTCACCTCATGCAACTAGCATGCAAAAGGGACTTGGTAGATAGCAAAAAGAGGGTAAAGAAGAAGAGAAAGGAGAGCATTACCATCCCTACTTACATACACCAACAATAAAAAATGTAAGCAAGCAAGAACCCAAGCTAACATGCCTCCACAAGCTCAAATGAGAGAGAGAGAAAGAGAGAGAGAGAGAGAGAGGCAAGCTCAAATGAGACAAATAGGATTGTCCCTTTTCATATTTCATAAAATGACTTATATACAAGAGCTCATAGTTACAATGTCCAGCTGTCCATTTATGTTACCATATTATAGTAGTGATGTGTGTGAACACACTTAGGACCGCCGGGGCACTTTTTCCCTCACTAGGAGGTTTTTTCCCCCGTGCATTGTATATACGCCCATTATCTTCTAGGGCTAGTTATCTTTCATTTTTGGCACTCATAATACACTACTGTGTTGTGCTCAAGCTTCCTCATCTTCTTGAAGTTGTGTGTGCATTCCTGCAACCCTAATTCCAACAATTGGTATCAGAGCAGGCTTCCTCCTCCCGGGCAGCATCACCGGCACCTGCCGCTTCATCTCCTCCGATTGCGACGAGGTTTCACGAGCGTCTGCAAGTTAGTATATGCCGTGGGAAATCCCGTAGGGCTCGTTCGTTTCAGAATTTTGATCTGAAGTCATTTCGCCCTCCGTTTTTGCATTCCAAGTGCTGCGCAGGCAAAATCGTCCTACTGTGCAGATTTTCTCTCAAGATTAAAATCTGCAGGACAGGTGCCCATTCGTTTGTTTTGGGCTGTGCTACATAGCACAGGTCGATTTTATACAGGTTTACCTCTTACAGACAGCATTTACATCTAGTAGTACAGTCATTGGCCATGGCTGACAACAATGATGTATTCCGCATGTTGGCTGCTGAGGATAAGTTGGATGGCACCAACTATCCATTGTGGGCATATATGATGCGACATGTATTGGTAGCAAAGGGGTTATGGAACATTGTGCAGGGTATTGATGCACGTCCTATTGTGGCTGGGAATGCTGCAAACACATCAGAAACAGGTACTGTTGATGATGGTGCAGGCACAAGTGCTGTAGCAGCTGTTCGAGAACCACCACTTTCAGCAGAGCAGATTCGTTGGGATGGTAGAGATGCGCAGGCTCATGCCTTGATTGCGCTGTCTGTCAAACGTACCATTATCCCACATATTCGCTCCTGCAGGACTTCTAAGGATGCTTGGGATGTACTTGCCACATTGTATCAGGCAAGAAATGAGGCTCGTGTTGCTTATCTCCGAAAACAGTTGGAGAGTGAGCATATGAACGAAGGTGATTCTATGGATAGCTTTTTGACAAAGATCAAGGATTTCAAAGAGCAGCTCATTTCTGCAGATGAAATCCTGTCAGACAGTTCACTTGTGTAGACTGTTTTGAATGGTCTACCAGATTCTTATCAGGGTTTTGCTTCCACTCTTCGCTTGATGATGAAAGGCAATCCCAATGCCTTATCATTTGAGGAGTTAGTTTCTGTTTTGCTGCAAGAAGACCAGTCAAGGCAAAACAGGAATATTATGCGTGTCGCAGATCAAGCTTTCGTTGCTAGTCAGAGAAGCGGGAAAGGTAAAGCTGGCTTTTCTTCTAGTAAGCAGAAATCTGCAAATGCTGCGCAACCAAAGAAGGAAGACAAAGATGAGAAGAAGGGTGACAAACAGAAGACATTTTGCAAGTACTGTAAGGGAAATGATCATGTCATCAAAGCGTGTCCTAAGCTGGCTGCGAAAGAGGCTAAGAAGAAAGAGGCTGGTATGGCTGTTGCAGATGCCTCTCCTTCTAACAATGAATCTGCTAATGTTGTGCTAGATACAGAATGGGCATTCAATGCGCAGTGCAGTTATGACCCATCTTTGCATGACACATGTATGTCTGCAGTAGATTCAGATGTATGGTACTTTGACAGTGGTGCCACTAAGCATATCACCTCGCAGCGCAGTTTATTCACTTTCCTTGAGTCTGCTCCCACAGGGAATACTGTCACTTGTGCCAATAACTCCTCTTATCCCGTTGAAGGAGTTGGACAGATTGTGCTGAATGTTGCAAATGGCAACACCTTTACACTTTTTGATGCATTGTATGTGCCAGGGATCAAAAAGAATCTGCTGTCAGTCTCCGCATTTGCCAAAACAGGTTTGGTTGTAAAATTTGTGGATGACAGATGTACTGTTCATGATCTCTCTTGTGGTGACATCATTGTAGCATCTGGTTCACTATGTCGAGGGCTGTATAAGCTCAATATGGATGGCAAATGTGTAGAGGATTCAGCATGTGCTATTATGGATACGCAGGCTATTTCAGATGCAAAACTGTGGCATGCACGTTTTGGTCATCTGAATTTTGCAAGTTTGCTGCGCCTGCAGAAATCTGAAATGGTGTCTTCTTTGCCTAAGCTTGAGGCACCTGTCAAGCATGTTTGTGAGGGCTGCATATTGGGTAAAATGCAGCGTGCTTCCTTTCCCAAAGATGGATCAGTGAGAGCTAAACGCAGATTGCAGCTTGTTCACAGTGATGTTTGTGGTCCCATGCAAACTCCATCATTTGGAAACTACCTTTACTTCGTGACTTTCATTGATGATTTTACCAGGCATGCATGGGTATATCCTTTGAAGGCAAAGTCCGAAGTGTTTTTGTGCTTCAAACAGTTTTTGGTTATGGCTGAAAATGTGTCAGAAAGTAAGATGGGCACCCTTCGTTCAGATCGAGGGGGGGAGTATATGTCTTCAGAATTTAATGCATTTCTGGCTGAGCGTGGGATAAAACACCAATGTACAGTGCCGTATACACCACAGCAAAATGGTGTGGCTGAGAGAAAAAACAGGTCTCTCATGGAAATGGCAAGATGTATGGTTAAGAGTCAAAGTCTACCACATGGTTTTTGGCTTGAGGCTGTCATGTGTGCCACTTATGTACTAAACAGGTGTCCCACCAAAGCATTACAGGTTGTCACTCCATATGAGGCTTGGCATAGCCGCAAGCCATCTGTTGGCCATTTACGTGTTTTTGGTTGCCTGGCATATGCATTAGTGCCTGTGCAACATCGTAGAAAATTGGATGACAAAGCTGTCAAATGTATTTTTGTTGGATATAGTGCTGAGAGCAAAGGCTATCGTTTGTATCATCCACAGACAAAGCGTATTTTGGTTAGCCGTGATGTTGTATTTGTGGAAGATGCAGTTCAGCCCTTGGTTTCATGTACTAAGGAGACAGATATCAGCTCACGTGATGTCTATGATACATTGTTGCCTCTTTTCAGTGGTGCACAGTCAAGTGCAATACCTCATGAGGCAGTTTTTCAGCCTATGCAGGTTTTAAATGATGGCACAGATCAGCCTATATCTGATGCAGATGTGCATGATGCACTTGAGGATGAGAGACAAGAGATTGAGGGCTCTAGGAATATGCCTAGATGGCTGGTGCAGACTTTGCGTGACAGCAAGTTGGATGCCCCTTTGTCTAGTCGCACTCGTTCTGGCTCTCATGGTACCTCTTATGCGTCAGATTGTTATGCATTGGCTGTTTCTAGTATGTGCGATGAAAGTGAGCCTGTTTCATTTGATGAGGCACAAAGTTCAGAAAATTGGATGGCTGCTATGCAAGCAGAATACGATGCTATTATGAAGAATGGTACATGGTCTTTATGTGACTTGTCCCCTGGCAAGAAGGCCATTGGCACTAAGTGGGTATACAAATTGAAGCGTAAGCCTGATGGCACAGTGGATCGCCATAAGGCTAGGCTTGTTGCAAAAGGTTATGCTCAAGAGAAGGGCATTGATTTTGATGAGACTTTTGCTCCCACATGTCGTATGACCACTGTTCGTAGCATCTGTGCATTAGCAGCTCATAATGGTTGGAATGTACATCAGCTGGACATAAAGACTGCGTTCTTAAATGGAGATTTGCATGAGGAGGTGTATGTATCGCAGCCTCGTGGTTTTGTTCAAAGAGGGCAGGAAAACAAAGTGTGCAGGTTAAAAAAGGCTTTATATGGTTTAAAGCAAGCTCCACGAGCTTGGTATGAAAAAATACATGCATATTTGACTGCACATGGGTTTCAGAATAGTCCAACAGAAAGCACTTTGTATGTTAAACGTGTGGATGGTGTACATCTAATCATTGCTCTCTATGTCGATGACATGCTGCTCACAGGACCAAATGAGAGTCATATTGCTGATTTTAAGGCTGATTTGAATGCCTCTTTTGAGATGTCAGATTTGGGGCATTTGCATCATTATTTGGGGATACAATTTAAGCAGTGTGATGGAGGTATTGCTTTGTGTCAGACAAAGTATATTGAAACATTGTTGCGAAGATTTGGCCTTGAAGACTGCAAGCCTATTGCTACTCCAATGGAGACAGGTTTGAAGTTGAGTCTTCATGATGCTGGAGATCACTTTGATAACACACTCTATCAGACAGCTGTTGGTTGCCTCATTTATGTATGCATTACGAGGCCAGACATTCAGTTTGCAGTCTCACAGGTGAGCAGATTTATGCATAGCCCAGGCATTAAGCATTGGCAGGCAGTGAAGCGTATCTTTCGCTATTTGAGTGGTACTCGGCATCTTGGGTTGTTTTATCCTAAGGGGGTATCATTGCCGCCAGATTTACATGCTTTTTCAGATTCTGACTGGGCTGGTTGTTATGACACACGCGTGTCCACGAGTGGTTTTTGCTTCATGCTTGGAAGCTCATGCATATCATGGTTGAGCAAGAAGCAGCCTACTGTGGCCACTTCTAGTTGTGAAGCTGAGTACAGGGCAGCTTTCACAGCTACGGTTGAGTGTGTGTGGCTCAGACGCCTTATGGCTGATTTGGGTGTTGGGCAGCCATCTGCCACCACCATCTTCACTGACAGTCAGAGCGCATTGGCAGTTGCGCGGAACCCAATGTTCCATGCTCGTACGAAGCACATTGAGGTGCACTACCATTATGTCAGGGAGAGACTCTCTGCAGGAGAGATCAGTTTGGCTTATGTGCCAACACAGGATAACCTTGCAGACCTTTTCACAAAGGCTCTGCCTCGTGAGAAGTTCGAAGCTTTTCGCAAAGCTTTGGGCTTACTCCCTTTTGTGGATTCGTCCACATAGCTAGACACTTCCCTATACATGAGTGCTAGCTCTTGTTCACCGCATCACTCCAGGGGGGATTTGTTACCATATTATAGTAGTGATGTGTGTGAACACACTTAGGACCGCCGGGGCACTTTTTCCCTCACTAGGAGGTTTTTTCCCCCGTGCATTGTATATACGCCCATTATCTTCTAGGGCTAGTTATCTTTCATTTTTGGCACTCATAATACACTACTGTGTTGTGCTCAAGCTTCCTCATCTTCTTGAAGTTGTGTGTGCATTCCTGCAACCCTAATTCCAACAATTTACAATTAGGGGCCCAAAATACAACTATTCCTCATGAGTAGCATTACACAAGCCATAAGCTCGGTCATCCCAAGTCTCATATACAATAAGCGCATTGCGCGGATACAAAAGATAGATCACAAAGATTGTACCCACGCCAAAGTAATGTTAACCAAAGTGGTTCACACACACACACACACACACACACACATACGGGGGTGCTAGAGAGCTCTGTTTTCAAGTCCAATCCCATTACTTTATTTACATAGGTTTAAAGCTACAAACTCAATAGATGCCCCTAAATTATTAAATAAAAAGCCATTATATAAATAGTACTTTGAATAGAATAGTATTTATTTATTAATTTTAACTATAGTATAAAAGGTTTTTTCTGAAAGTTAACATTGAGCGTATTAAAAAACATAAAAGTAACAATTGAGGATTTGTGGTTCTCACAAAGTTCCAAACAAAAAAAATTTGGAACCTCCCTCCCTCTCTCTCTCTCTCTCTCTCTCTCTCTCTCTCTAATCCTCTCATCATGGGAGTGATAGTGTAGTGATTTACGCATTAAACTTTGTAAGACAATTCGGTTTTCTAGTCCCATCCCCTTACTTTGATGCGTTGTATGAACCGCATATTGTCCACTCACTTGGATATAACGTTAAAACTCCTCCTCACTCTCTCTCTCTCTCTCTCTCTCTCTCTCTCTCTCTCTCTCTCTCTCTCTCTCTCTCTCTCTCTCTCTCCCTACTTTTTCATATATTTATATGTGTGTGTGTAGCAGGTGTTGTGTGTATGTCTCCCCAAGCTGGCCGCTCTAGGGGGAGGGGGCTACCTCATACTACGATGGGGTGGAGGGAATAAACTATAAGATACACACTAGTGGAAGCTGGATCAACGTAATACAAAGCACTAAATTGGAGAAATAAGAGAAGAGTAAACAATATTATTGCTTGTAAAACTTGATTACAAATCGATGGCATGCCCACCCACGTGTGCTCTGAGTAAAGAGCTTTGATGGCAATCTAAACAAACTTTGGATGGAGGATGCCTTGCTTACAACAGTGCTTGAACACATGAACTCAATGATGAACTAGGGCTCCCAAACCACGTCGGTATGGATGTAGGTTAACCACATAGGCAAACCCACTACTTGGTCGAAAATGACCAAGTGACCACATACTCTGACTGGGTTCATATTGGACTATAACTAAAACCATCTAGACCCTCAAATGGACCTCACAACCTAAGAATAGTGTGTCCTCAGATGTTGTGTCCAACACTCACTAATGCGGTGACTTAGCCCACACAAGCATGCATCGTACTTGGCAAAGTGCCAAGTCTACATAAGCCGTCTCTCCTAATCATTTGGACACACTTTGGCCATCTAGTGTCTAAACTAGGAAGTGCCAGGGGTGCCCAAGTGCTTAGCACAATTCTACTTTTCATAAAGGGGGCCTTACAAAATAGAGCACATCCATCACCCATAAAAACAACACTAGGGTGGAGCATTGAGCAAATGCTTTTCAAACCCCTCCCCCCCATATCATGAACTCAATGATATCATAACTTGTTGAAATTTTTAAATATTTTTTTAAAATGAATTTGCTTATCAGTCTCAAGAGGTGTGAAGCAACTTAGAAAATTTGCACATTTTCTAGTTACGATGTTTAAGGAAAATCCTTAGCATATTTAAACATTTTTTAAACTTATGGTTAAGGTATAAAAATAAGTAAAGAAGATGCCATTTTCTAGTAGTTAAATTTAAAAAATAAATTATCCTAAAATAATCTCCAAATCGATGAAAGTTCATAGTAAAATGTACATAATTTATAAAAGCATTACTTTTGAATTTAAATGGAAGATTAAAGAAATAATGAATTAAGAACAAGAATAAGAACTAAGAGAAGTGGGGAAGGGAGATAAGAATTAGATGTTCTTGAGATGAGTAATGGGTCCATGTACAGCAAGAAGCATTACTTTTGAATTTAAATGGAAGGTTAAAGAAATAATGGATTAAGAACAAGAATAAAAACTAAGAGAAGAGGGGAAGGGAGATAAGAAATAGATGTCCTTGAGTAATTGGTCCATAGGATGTTCCTGATGAGTGATGACAATTATGCGATCTCCTAATCGAAGTACTGTAAGTTGCAAGCATGTAATACTAGTGGGAATGCACTTGCAAAAAGTCAATGCCTCTTTATTGTTGACTAAATTAGTTCATTTATTTTATTGGATCTCATAGTCTCATAGTGCAACTCAACCTCAACCTTAGTTTAGAACTTAGTGAAAGAACTCCACAACATGCATTGGTGCCTACTGGTGTTTGTATAGATTCAAAATCTCCAGACTTTAATGGTGATAAAAAAGATCAAAATAAATATTTTGTTAATGCCTTTCTATAAAAGTGGTAGGACCACCATAGGTTAAGGAGAATATGACCAAAGAATCAAATGATGAAGTTACTCTATCACTAGTAAGTAGAGGATGGTTCTAAAAGAGGGTGACAAGCCTAAAACCTGGGAAGAGTTTCAACAAGCCCCATACAAAGAATTCTTGCTAGAGAATGAGAAAGCTAGGGCATGTATAGCTAAGGATGAATGTGAAATGAGGGCTAAACTCTTAAATCAATTTATTTACCACCTATAGAGAAGTAATCCTTAAACTAAAAACATTGATGACTTTCAAAAAAAGCGGATTCATAAAGGATCCTAACTATGATTTCAAAATGGAGGTCAAGAAGGACTCTCCCAAATCTTTGGAAGAAGCCATAAAACTTGATAATAAAATTGATGATAAGGGCAAAGTTAGGCAAGGTTCAATGAAGCATTAGCCGACTCTTTAAAAGGAAATCCACCTTTAAAGAACATGAAAGAACCTCTCATGGAAAACCTAACAGGTTTAAACCGAGGTATCTTACTCTTTTATTAGAGGATTATCAAAAGGCCAAGGAACAAGATATTTGCTAAAAACATAGATGAAGGTGCATCCCCAACTGTTAACCTATGACAGACATTCAGACGTACTATGTTTTACGTCATTAATTTAAATATTCTGAGTCATGGGCCGGGCTTGTCAGCACCATATGTTAAGGATGAAGGGATTGGGTGATCGTCGATGAGAGGCGCACCTTGAATATCAGTAGGATAAGGGTTAGGATCAGCCGGCCATGTATGGGCGCCCAAGTGTGAACGGCCAAGTCACCTATAAGAGTCAAATGTAACCCTAAAATCCTCATTCTCATGTGTTGTGAATACAAGAGTGCTCTTGCCTTATCTCTTTGGTTTCCTTCTCCTGCTTGTGTGTGTGTGTGAGAGAGAGAGAGAGAGAGAGAGAGTGAGAGGGCGATTGAGCACTGTGTAGCGGCACGGCGGCGGCGGCGAGGCGGTAGAGCGGCACGACGGCGGCTCCTTCTTCACGGCTGCGACGTGGCAATCCTTCAAGGTGGCGGTTGAGCGGTGAGTGACACACCCTTTGCATTCTGTTTGAGCTTCCTTCCCTGGTTGTATGCTTGCAGCCATTCGTGGCTCGCATACGGTGTCCGACAAGTCTCGAGCTACGACCTGTGCGGCAAAAGCGCACATTTTTGGCGCCGCTGCTGGGGAGTTGCCCTGCACCAAGCTCCAGTTTGCAGCTCGGCTACTGCGTGAAGTTTAATCTGCACTGTAGGAAAGCGACTGTGTGTTTGTTGTTGAGGTGTTTCTGTGTTTTGCAATCTGTTTCTGCAATTTGTCTTCTGCATTTCTGTTTCTTTTGTTATTTTTTCGCTCTGCGTGTGGGCGTGCGTTCTGTTATCTGGTTATCTGCGTGCGGGGGGGGGGGGGATTTTTGAATCCCCAGATCTGTGCTGTGTGCGAACTGCGCCGCGGCCAAGGCAGAACCCTAGAAAACTTATCTTAAAAAAATAAAAATTAAAAATTAAAAAATATATATATATAAATAAAAAATTAAATTTTATTTTTAAAGAAAGAACCAAACGTGTGGAGAGGAAAGATTTTCTAATTGGAGAAAATTTTTTTGAAAAGAAAGAACTCCAATTGACCCACGACCCCGGCCTCAGTCTCTTGGTATATATATATATAGGAGAGTGAGCCTCCATAGCTTTCTTTCAAATGAGAGCTTATGGGAAGTCATGCCCTATATGTAGCCCACTCCCCAAGGAGTAAAGTAAGCATGTGGGATAAAGCCCTCACCCTTTCCTTCACAAGCAAATAGGCTTTTGCCCCTTCCCCCCAAAGGAAACGGACTGTTTTGAGGACTACAGGAGCTCTAGATAGGCGAACACGGTGCTGTAAAGCACACTAGGACCCTTTAAACGATACGCTCGTTTCGAGCTATCACACACCCTAGTCCAGGTTCGACCATAAGTAAGGGAGTCAAAAACGGGTTAAAAACAATCTAAAAACAAGTAAAAACGGGGTGCGAAACACCTAAGAAACCACTTGTGTGAGTTTCAAGGGTAGTTACCAATGCACGTAGGGTACCCACGTCACATGCATCTACGTTCTGGTCGAGTGCTAGAGCCTGAACCACTAGAAAGTGTTTCAGTTTACGCAAGCTCACACCATCCCTCCACGTTAGCATCTTGGCCTTCGGCTGGAACCCAAGGGAGTGCAACCCAAGATCCACGAATAGTGGATAGTGACTCGTCCTCTGACTCAGAAGCCATGGAAGGACACCCTACCAAGAACCCTAAGGAGACAAGCCAAAACATGCGAGGTTGGGCCCCACAACCCGGATCTAGCATGTTTAGTCGTCTAATAGAGACCTTTAGTAGAGCTACACGCTCTGAACATGCGACAAGCGAAGTAAATGAAGAAGGTGGGGTAGTGGATTCGCCATTCACATCTCATGTAAACCCTACCCTCCCAAAGAGTGTCCATGTGGATATTCTACCCACTTCGTTTAATGAGGGCCCTACAAAGCTACCACATTCCGATGCTCTTCCTAAAGTAGAGGTCCCTAGAAGCCAATCCATAAGAAATGACATTGCATCTACTTCAAGAGAACCGTTTGGCACACCAAGTCTGGATGGGATATTTCTCAATGAAAACTGGGAATATGATCTACACACAGAGACTCTAACTGACCTATACACGGGTTACACATACCATGTGGGTGGGTTAGAAGTCCTACGATCTACATCTAGCGCCACTAATCTAAAAGAGCAACAACAAATGATATGTGAGGTTATTCATAGAATTATCCAAATTGAGAGGCAAAATAGGGGAGTGAACTTAGTTTCCACTGGCCCTATGAGATTTTTGGATACGGGCAAGGCCAAACAACCAACCCTATCACAATTGGAGACTCCCTCGGTGAGTCCCATAGACCCTTCGTATGTTGTTTCGCCTGGAGTCTCAATGCAGGTTGAGCCCACGAGTAGTAACTTTAGCTTTCCAACCTTGGCTCAACTTTCCATTCAGGAATCCACAATGCCTACCCCAATGATGAGCATAACGGAAAGTGCACCTGCTACTACCGTTGTAGTTAGTACGATGCTGCTACCTAGTGGAACAGTACATACAACAGCGCGTGCCAGTGCCTATCAACCATATGTGCCTATCGCTACTCATGCTCATGTAGCTCCTATGCCTCTTAGTATGCCAATGGCGTATGCTCCACAACCGCCTTATCACCACCCTTATCCAAGAGGAGCTAGGCCTAGTCACATATCATATCCTACGTCATTTGCCAACATACTCAGACCAACGCCAACTCCTATCAGCCAGGCTATCCCAGAAGTGCCTCCACCAGCTATGCCTGCTCACCTAGGTGATCTCGCAGCGTTTGCTCAAACGATTGGACGATCTATTGCGGAAAACATGCGGGGTATGCCTGAGAGAGAACCTAGAAGCAAGGCAGTACAAGTGGCTAAGCTCACTCAAAACTTCAGTGGTAACGAGGATGTTAAGAAGCACATTGAAGTCTTTGAACACGTGTGTGATTCCTTGGAAGAGCACAATAAGTTGCATAAGTGTAAAGCCTTAGGCTTAACCTTGAGTGGGAAGGCCAGAGATTGGTATCGAACCTTAAGGGTTGAAGAGCGCACTCACTACCCCACTCTCAAGAGATTGTTCTTAAAAGAATACATACGCGAGGGTGTGCTTTGGGGGGTAGCATCTCAACTTCAAAAAGTTGAACGCGAGGAAGGGGAGTCAGTGAGAGACTTTATAAGTCGATTGAAGCATCTAAATTCTCGCTGCACTCCCGATGAACGCTTCAATAACAACCAACTCCTCGATAGATTCATCCGAGGATTGCGCCACGAGGACATTTACAATGGCCTAATCATTAGAGGTCTTACAACGTGGGAAACAGTCACTGCCAATGCAATCCAGTTAGAAGACAACTTGATGATTGCAGGTAAAAAGGTGTCTTCAGAAACAAAATCCGTTAGTTCGCAAGTATTTGGGCACGAGCCAATGACGGTGAAACCTATTGCCAAGGAACCTAAGATATCTGAAATGTCTGTGACCGACCTTACTAAGGCTCTCCAAGAATACTTTAGGGGTAATCGAGCTCCTCAGAATAGCCATATGTACCCAAGGAGAGAGCAACAATGGTGTTCGGTGTGCTTAGGACCACATAGCACGAGTGAATGTCCCACATTCAGAGTCAAATTCAATGGGAATTGCAATGCATGTGGTAAGTATGGCCATCAATCTAAAGATTGCCTGGTACTTAAGCGAATGTTGGCAAATCAAGCACCACTAGCCTGGTCGAACACACCTCAAGTACCCGCGCTAATGCTTGCACAACCTGTCGAGCAACCGTCACAGCACATAGTTCCAAGGAATCCGAATGTAGTCCAGTCTGTACCGTTACCACCGCCAGTGCTAGGACCACAACCTCCACATCCAAGGATTACTCCTATAAACCAGATGGGTTGTGAGTCACATAGTGCGTGTGGGGATTATGAAGAGGAGATAGACCCCACGGCTCCATATGGGATTGATACGTTTGAAATGATTCCCCAGTACTACATGGAGGATCATTTTGGGCAAGTCAAGCCTGTATATCAAGCGGCTGCTGTCGCTGCAAGAGGGCAAAACCTTAATACCTTGGCGAGGAGACCACCTCTCCACCCAATGCTACGATTGTGGTGGACCGCATCGTGTAGCGGAGTGCCCTAATAGGCTACAAAAGATCGCTACTCAGATGCAACCAATTCAAGGGGGCACATCAGGAATGCCGGTACTTACATGTAATCGTTGTGGCATAGATCATTTGATCGCTCAATGTCCACATAATCCTAATGCACCCAAGATTACGCCATTGAATTTGGTTGAGGTCACCAACCAAGCACGAGGAACCACACCCGTTGTACCCGCGAATGTAGTTACACGGTCAATGCTTCAAAATCAAAACTACATTCTTGAAGAGAGGGATACTGCATCAATCGCTCAGGCAAAGAAAAAGAAAACACGGTGAAAGAGATCGCTAAATGCCACGAGCTCCAAGCCCCCAGTTCAAAGACTAACATAGGGACAGGAGACGACCCCGTGTATATGAATGATCCTGAAGATGATTCTGATTCAATAGAAACCATGGGGACCAAAGCCACTACCTTAAGGGAGGAACCCACACGGGAGCTCAATGAAGGAGAATCAAGCGAGTACATAAATAAGGGGAAACAGAAGGAAACTTCCTTGGCCCCACAACCAAGTCAGTTAATGCCCTCTCGACCACCCAAACTGACTGAGACTCCCCAAGACAAGCCACGTGGGCCAAAAACCCTCAAGAAAAAGATTGGTACTTACCCAAACCCAGCTGAGGAGTTGAACAAGTGCAACACTTAAGGGGTTTGGTGGAAGAAACACAAAGAGAACTGGAGCGAAACCCGAGAAAAATCAAAATTCCAGACACAGTGTTTCCTACGCAAGTTCAGCCTCACCGGAACCATAAACCGTTAGCTATACCGAGTATCATTCGGGAAGAAAGTGAGGATAGGACATCCGAAAGTGGGCAAACACCCTTCTTGCTGGAAAGAATGTTTAGTGAGGGAATGCCTGACCCCATCGAAGAGGAAGTGATTCCATCTTCACCAGTCCCTAGTCAAGGGGCGATGTCTCGAAAGGTACCGTTGAATGTGTCCAAGCTAATGGATTTCATGTCCTCTGAGATCAGAACCACGATCATATCCAAATTATACGGAGATCCTGAGCTATTCTTAGCTCTTTGGGCATTTCTCAATGGAGAACTAAAGGCGGGGTTACCACAAATATGGATAGACCCGACACGCTTCAAGATGAAGGGGAACATTGGGATCTACAACCCAACCTAGATGAAGACTCGGTCGTTGAAATACCTGTGAACAAGTTGGGACAGTACTTTGAAGGTGACGAATCTAATGCAACCCTCCCCATTACTACCAAGGGATTAACTCTAAAGGGAATCCTTGATGGTGGTGCTGGCGTGAGCATTGTGACTAAAAACTGTTGGGAATCTATGGGAAGACCTCACCTTGAAGTCACAAACATAGTGGTTAAGATGGCAAACGGAACCATAGCTAAACCTATTGGAATGTTAAGGGACCTTAAGATCAAGGTTCTAGGATACAAGGTACGACATACCTTCATTGTAATGGATTTCTCCAAGCATCCTATGTCATATCAAATGATCTTAGGACGTCCTTTCATGAGGGAAGCACAAATGGTGCATGACTGGTCGAAAAACCATGTCTACCTACAATTCCAGGACTATGTCATTCGAGTTGATCTTGAGAATGGTCGTGCACATCCTTTAGGAAGCAAGATTATCATCGATAATCGATCGGATACCACTGTTCATTCCGCCCCATTAAGGTATTGCTATACATGTAAAAAAGAGACTGATGATGGGAAGGATTCTCCTTACATGGATGTCCTACCGGGTATGACTGAGTCGGATAACGTGGATAGGGTACACCTAGCGGCAACCATAGACACATGGGGAAATAGAGGCACAAGTTGGGTAACACCTGAGGGGCAAGATATGCCACCGTTAGTGCCAATAAACATGATAGGTGTTATGCACTTGACTCCTGATGGCGAGAACGTGGCAAACTCCACCGACACTGAAAGTAGCGAAGACTCTGACCAATGCAACTCTGAGTATGAATCTCAAGAAGAAACTGACCCTGAGCCTGATGGGGAAAATGAATCAAATATTCACCCAAATGTGGAAGCAAGGTGCTCAAGGCCTAGGACAGTGGCCTCCTGCAGTTCATCCGAAAGTGAAGATCGACCAAGTGAGTCTGAATCTGATAGAAACAAAAATCAAAAACTTGGTAAGAAAAAAACGAGACATAAGCGCCAACGCTATCGAGCTAATGTACGAACTGCAATAAATAAGGAGAGATCCACCTGCAGAATGGCTTAGTTATGTAGGAGCCATTGACGCTCATCGGAAGATAGCGGATAATTGGGGACAATACCTCCAAAGTGTCATGTGGTGTATTCCGCAACCTCATGACGTCGCCCAATTAGAAATCGAAGAGAAGCCAAAACTAAGTCGTACTGCAAGAAGGCGGCAAAACCAAGAGTTGGCTCAGCAACAAAAGGAAGCGGAATTGAAAGAAAAAAGCCTGGCACAACAAGAACCAATAGACTTACACCCCGCACCGGAGCATTTCAAATCATTTACCACAGGGGAACGTAAAGTGGTCTACACAAAAGCCCAACGAACGCCTACCAATGGGAGTAGCGGTGTCTACGATGGCCCTGCGGTAGTTAAGGAGATAGACTTAACAGATCCGGGTGAGGAGTCTAAACCAGTTTTTATTGCTCAAGACCTCACCAAGGCGGAAGAAGCTGCACTTACGAAGCTTCTCAAAGAATTCAAGGACGTATTTGCTTGGACATATCATGATATGAAGGGTGTTCCACCCTCGGTGGTGCAACACACGATTCCAATGATTAGCACTGCTAAACCAGTCCAGCAACGTCCCTACCCAATGAATCCTAAGTACGCAAAGATTGTACAAGAGGAAATTGAAAAGCTTGTAAAATGTGGATTCATATATCCTATTGAGCACTCAGAATGGGTTTCTCCGATAGTCATCGTGCCAAAGAAGAATGGGAAACTCGGAGTATGCGTTGATCTCAAAAAGGTTAATGCAGCCACCAGAAGGGATCATTACCCCTTGCCATATTCTGAACACGTGCTTGAAAGAGTGGCAGGCAAGGAGGCATATAGCTTTTTAGATGGGTACTCGGGTTACAATCAGATCACAATTGCAGTCGACGACCAAGCTAAAACAGCATTTATCACGGAGTTTGGAGTGTTTGCCTTTCGCGTCATGGCTTTTGGCTTGACCAATGCACCTGCAACATTCCAACGATTGATAAACACGGCCTTTAAGGAATATCTAAGGGACTTCTGTGAAGCTTTCTTAGATGATCTTTGTGTTCATTCCTCTTGGGACGAGCACTTAATGTGTTTACAAAAAATATTTGAAAGGTGTAGATTATATCGCATCTCCTTGAATCCTTTCAAATGCCAATTCTAGGTTAAACACGGGGTTATCTTAGGGCATATAGTGTCCAAAAATGGGATTTCCACTGACGAGAGTAAAATCAAGGTCATTCTGGAATTACCCCCACCCACCAACTACAAGGGAGTCCAACGCTTTATGGGCCACGTTGGTTATTATCGAAGATTTATTCTATTATTCGCCGAGATAGCTCGACCATTGTATAAGCTTCTCATCGAGTTTATTTGGACCGAAGAATGTGACCGTGCCTATGAGCTATTAAAGAAGGCCTTGGCGAGTGCTCCAATCTTGAGAATGCCTAACTGGGATTTACTCTTCCATGTGCATATTGATGCATCAAACTTTGCTATTGGGTGTGTGTTAACTCAACCTGGAGAACACAAGCTAGACTACCCCATTAGCTTTGCCAGTCGCCAGTTGAACGATGCTGAGATGAACTACACCACTACGGAGCGAGAAGGGTTGGCAATGATATATGCAGTAAGGAAATTTCGTTATTACCTCCTTGCCACCAAGTTTGTTTTCTATGTGGATCATTAAGCATTGTTGTATCTGGTAAACAAACCATTGTTGTACCTCCTTGCCACCATTGTTGTTTTCTATGCTCCACAGGAAGAATCACACGATGGCTATTGATTCTTCTTGAGTTTGATTTCACTGTTGTTGTGAGACCTGGCAAAAAACATGTTATGGCTGATCATTTGTCTCGCATACCTAATGGTGAGGCTCCTACGGGGGTTAATGATGACTTACCTGACACTTCCCTGTTCATGGTGAAGACAATGCCTGAATGGAGTGAGAAGATTGTTAACTTTTTGGTTAATGGCTTTCCACCCAAGGAGCTTCGTAAAGATCTAGCTCGAAAGCTAATCAAAAAATGCGAACCCTATTGCCTGATAGCCGGGACTCTTTATAAAAGAGGAAAGGATGACGTTCTTAGGCGTTGTGCCTGAGAGGATGAGTATCTATACATTTTGCAAGAGGCACATATGGGCGTAGCCGGTGGTCACTTCTCAGGAGACTTAACTGCGCGAAAGATCTTACAATCAGGGTATTGGTGGCCCACTATGTTCCAAGACGCATCACTCTTTGTGAAGGGTTGCGATGAATGCCAACGATATAAGAAACCCCAGAGGAAAGATCAGATGCCCCTACATCCGATCAAAGTAAACCAACCATTTGAAAAGTGGGGTTTAGACTTTGTAGGTCCAATTAGTCCAGCGGCCCGAAACACACAATCTCGCTATATTATTGTGGCCATTGACTATATGACCAAATGGGCTGAAGCGAAAGCGACACGTAAGGCAGATGCAAGGACAACAGCCAAGTTCCTCTTTGAAAATATAATCACATGATTCGGTTGTCCTTTTGAACTTGTGAGCGACAATGGTACGCATTTTATAAATGAAGTGATTAAGGAGCTCACAACAAATTTCATGATATCCCATCATAAATCTACTCCTTACTATCCGCAACAAGCGAATGGCCAAGCCGAGAGTACAAACAAGACATTAATCTCTGTTTTGACAAAGACAGTTGAAGCTCATCGCACAGATTGGGATCTAAAGCTTACGACAGCTTTATGGGCCTATCGTACTGCGTATAAAGTGGCTATTAATTGCACACCATTCAAAATGGTATATGGCCAAGAAGCAGTCATGCCGTGGGAATTTGTCATTCCAAGTCTTCGTGTTGCTACTCAAGAGGGTTGGGATGGTAATCCCTTAGCAGAGCGTCTGTATATCCTTGAGCGGCTAAATGAAGAAAGACAATTGGCTGTGTACAATGCCCTTGTGGAGAAGGATAGAAGGAAAACATGGTTTGATCGCCACCTAAAGGACAAGGGCATCAAGGTTGGGGATAAAGTCCTGATGTATGGAGTGCGAAACGAAAAGAAAAAGCTCAAATATGCTGGAAAGGGACCGTATAGAGTATGTGAAATTACCCCGCAAGGTACCATCAGAGTGGAGACTCTCGACGGAGTTGAAACCATTGGATTCCTTAATGGGAGTAAATTCAAAAGATATTATGACCCCCTAAGCCAGGAGGAGTTACATGCAATCCATCAAAAGAAGGCAGCTAAAGAACAAGCTGAGCTTAAAAAGATACAAGCGAGAGTCGAAGCCAAAGAACGTCAACAGCGTGCTAGGCGCCAACGAGAAGCCAACTTGGGAATTACGCAAGTATTTTTGGAGGAAGCAAAGGAGGATGCACTGGAATCTGACCCACCTCTAAGATACCCAATTGAGTTACAGAGTCCTTACGGGGAGGTGTTGTATAATGCATTATTGGATACAGGAGCTCAACACAATTTGCGATCATATGGCGTGTGGTGTCAACTTGGAAAACCACCTTTATCCAAGAGTGCTATCCAAGTTCAAGGTATTAACAAGAAGAAAACCCCTGTCTCAGGAATTCTACACACTCCGGTTGCTTATGACAAGGGGACCGTAATTCAAAGCTTTTGGTTATGCATGCGGGTACCATGGAAGGGACTGTAAACTTAGGGCGCAAATGGATGATGGCCACCAAGTGCAATATCGATTGGGCAACTAGACGAGTCACAACGCAAGAACCAACACTAGGTCTGATCGCTCAAAATCCCGCACCTAAGTCATCCACTCAAATATTAGATAATGAAAATTCACAAAGTCCAGTGGCAAAACCATCTTTGATTGTTTGCCACCCCTCTAACGCTTCAACGCCAAGAGTGGAAACATGCAGTGTGGTCTCTAAAGCTCCGCTTACTCTGCCAAAAAACACATACAAATGGGTCCCAAAAGCTTCGTTAATAGCTACTTCCCCTGCTCAATCTCGTTCAGCCACCAAGAAGCCTCGTAAAAGGAAAGCAGCTACCCACCCGAGAAAGGGCAATGTAACATCGCGATGGATCCCTAAAAAATTATTAGTAGCCCGAGGGTACTACGAGGGGAATGACCAGATTTGGGTCCCTAAACATAAGCTGAATCCCTCTACATCACCTGTAAAACCTTGCAAACCAATTGTTGCCACCCCAATGACAATTCAAGACCGTGGTAAGGGAAAGGTAACAGAGTGCTCCGCACCACTTCTTCCAGAGTTAGTTTGGATTCCCAAATGATATAGATCATTACCACCTAGCTCAGGAAGGGGGGAGCCACATGAAGCTTCTAGCTCCTCATGCCAGGCACACACTCATATAGAAGTTTTCTACATGCTCTACACCTACTCTTGTCAACACCCAACAAAAAACCGATGAGTCTACGTCTCCCCTTGTAATAGTATCGTCGGAAACCATTTCCTCCATTCGTCAATGGGAGCGTACACTACCATCTCTGCAATTGGATGTGGCCACAAGGGTCATAAAAAGCTATCTGCCCACATCACAACCTATGACCCGCTGGACAAATTGGTTCCAAGAGGCTGCAACATCATTGCAAATAATATGATCTACCCAAGGAAAGGGGGAGCATGTACTCACGCTCGACATTCTAATGCTTCCTCCTTAACCTTCTCCCCTGACCATGTAATTGCCAAATTCAAGGGGATGTATATATATAGCTTCATACATTTTAAAAAAAACAAAAAACAAAACAAAGAAAATAAAATTAAAAAATAGTAAAAAGAGCAAGAGCACAAAAAGAGGGTAAATATCCGTATACAATCAAGAACTAGATTGACCTTTCACAAACCTACTGATGCTATATCTGTGTTTGCAGATATGGCAGATGCCCGATCATCATACACTTCATCCACTCCTACCTTTGGTGAGAGGTATCATCTGTACCTTTCTCAGATATTCCACATGTGCTATCCTGTAATTGAAACTGAATGGGATCATATAGATGTACTAGCCAGAGAGGAAAATGTTGAGGAATTAGAATGGCTAATTCGCCTATTGACCATGACTGACCCCTACTCCGTAGAGGACATATTTTCCGATAGCCCAATGCTTTCCTTTTTCACAAGATGACTATCCTCGCATGGTTACATTTTTGATGAGTTTATGTGGATGGGAAAATGAAAAGGAAATATCTGACAATGATGAATGGACGGATGAAACTCATGGCACTACTGAGGTTGACTTTATTTATTTGGATGATGCGGATAGAGGCTTAGCCTTAGGGCTGGAGCCAGGACTCTACAACATCCTCTTACCGTATCCTCAGTAGTAGTGTGGTGACTGGTAGGTAGGTTAGTGTTTTCAAGTTTTTTCTAGTTTAGATTCCTTAAACAAGTCTTGAAATTTTCACACTGATGTGCCTCTCGAGGTATAGTGCTTGTTAGTTGATTGTACAGGTTGAAAAGTTTGAGGTGGGTTCGCTTTCAAGTCGGAGACTGCCGCAACGTTCATCAAAATATATCTACATCAAATTGCAAGCTGTCTCGTCAGATCTCCAATTACAGGTGTAATTCTTCCATACCCACTCTCTTTCGTTTTTACTGTTCAATTAATTGCATAAACTATAATGCATGACCACATGGAAATTGTCAATGTACTACTTAGTTTTTGAAGTTGCTTGCATGCTAGTGTAAATCATTAATGAGCTTAACTTTATTGGAAATATTCCTAGGCAGCATGATGTCTTTAGTTAACCTTGGAATACGATTATCTTAGGTCTAGGGTCAAACCATCTTAATGTTTGACACTTGGCCATGTGTGTGTTGACCTCTAGGACATAGCTTTTACCCATTTGTCGAAAGGATGCAAGACAAACTATAGTTCAGGAGCAAAGATCAAAAGAAATAGAAAAAAAAAAACCTACAATAAATGGCAATACAAGTCTATGATGTGCTTTAATGTTGGCCTATCGCCTTATTGATACTTGGTAGGCGAGGAGTATTCTACTCCAGACCGATGCCTTGGTTGGTAGGGGGTAGCCTTGCCTAAAGTGAGCTAATAGATTCCTGGATAATGCCTTGTGTTAAACATGGTACCAGGATCGATGTTAGTTTTGCCTTAGGAAGGTCGCCATTGAGTGTAAAAATTGTCACGTGCATAAAAAAATAAAGGCAAAAGGCTCCTGTAACTCTGATGTTTCTTGTGTCCCTAGGCTTGTGGTATTAACTTGTTCTTAGAGTAGACACAGTGTGGTCATCTGTTTATTTATTAAGCTTGGTTATTTTCCTTGACTTAGGCCAGTTCTAAACCATGATTAACCTTTGACACCTTGCTAACTCTTGATTTACTTTCAATAATTTTAAACTCCTGTTAATTTGCTACACTAGCTCATTCATGTGACCCTTAAACTAAGTTCTCATAGCAACATCCATTGTGGTCTAACATGCTTGAATTTATACACTTTATATCTTTTGAATTCCAGCATACTTTCACTCTACTTCCCTGTTTTGCAGACGGTCCACCACAACAACCCTATCGAGCTTACCATACCATAGCTTCCGAGACGGAATCTACATCAGGAAGGGGGGCATGTTAACCTATGACGGACATTCAGACGTACTATGTTTTACGTCATTAATTTAAATATTCTGAGTCATGGGCCGGGCTTGTCGGCACCATATGTTAAGGATGAAGGGATTGGGTGATTGCCGATAAGAGGCGCACCTTGAATATCAGTAGGATAAGGGTTAGGATCGGCCGGCCATGTATGGGCACCCAAGTGTGAATGGCCGTCACCTATAAGAGTCAAATATAACCCTAAAATCCTCATTCTCATGTGTTGTGAATACAAGAGTGCTCTTGCCTTATCTCTTTGGTTTCCTTCTCCTGCGTGTGTGTGTGTGTGTGTGTGAGAGAGAGAGAGAGAGAGAGAGTGAGAGGGCGATCGAGCACTGTGTAGCGGCACGGCGGCGACGGCGAGGCGGTAGAGCGGCACAACGGCGGCTCCTTCTTCACGGCTGCGACGCGGGAATCCTTCAAGGCGGCGGTTGAGCGGTGAGTGACACACCCTTTGCATTCTGTTTGAGCTTCCTTCCCTGGTTGTATGCTTGCAGCCATTCGTGGCTCGCATACGGTGTCCGGCAAGTCCCCAGCTACTACGACCTGTGCTGCAAAAGCGCACACCAACCAAACAAGATATTTGCTAAAAACAAGATGAAGGTGCACCCCCAACCAAACAAGTGTACTTGATGCAACACAAGTGTACTTGATCTCAAAATTGAATGAAGACAACCTATTGACCTAGTCCAAAAATTAGATATCGGCTATAAATTTTTGCATGACTTAGACCAAAAACTGGACATCTACTATAAATTTTTGCATGATAGAGTATAAATAAATACATTACTTATTAGAATCCCAAAAATTAGTCCATTTCTACCAATGTATCGAATTCCCCACAATTGTGTAAACCTAATATAGCTCCAAATAGTGACTTCTAAAGAGCTTATATCCTTCGCTAGAATCTGTTGAGAGTTCATGATGATGTTCTTTGTCCCAAAAGTGCAAAAATCTATCTACTTAACTTAGTCTAGAGGCATCTAATAGCAAGGCAATACTAGAATAGGTGCCAAGTATATTCCACACGTTAGGGATTTGCATCTCATGCACATACTAGAGTTAAGGTTCCTTCTCAATAGCTAGCATCTTCCATAGGCTAGCAATTTGCATCTCATACACCTACTAGAGTTAAGGTTCCTTCTCAATCCCCATTGATATTGCACCAAACAAAACTTTCCTTTGAGGATGTATTCATTCTCAAAGGGAGTTTGAGCTCCCAAACTTTTCTACATGTGGGAAGCCAAACCTCCTCCCCCCACTTTAAGTTCCAAGTTTTGGTTGAGATAGATCTCAAGTTGATCTCCCTTGACCAACTTCAAATACAAATTTGGAGTCTTGAGTTTAGAGAGAAGAACTCCTTTAGGCTAGACCCACAAGCCAAAGAGGTGAACAACCTATTTATTATTAAGTCTCTTGGCCACCAAATAGAGGGTAGAAATTAAGTCTCTTGGCCACCAAATAGAGGGTAGAAATTAAAGAATCAACAAATATAGAGACTCTAGAGGGAGTTAGCTGTCACTCTAGTGTCACCCTTCTAGTCTACCAAGTAAAACAACTCCTTCCAATATTGGTAACAAATAGAGGGATTAGAGTAAACACTCTATCAATCCAAGATAGGCCTTTTCATACACCTATCATCTTAATTTGGGAGTAGGGTTGTGAGTTGCAACGATGCCCATGGTTGACCTTGTAGTATAAATTTTCCAAGTTGAGAAGTCACCCTAGCTTTAGCATGTATCTGCATATCGAATAGGCCAACTCCACCTTGATCCTTTTTGGACACACATAGACTTTTCCAAGCAATCTTTGACATCTTTATCCTTCCACCAAAAGGTCCTAAATGGGCTTGAAAATTGCCAAGCTAAGAATCACCCTAGCTTTAGCATGTTTCTTCATATCCAATAGGTCAACTCCACCTTGCTCCTTGGACACACATAGACTTTTCCAAGAAATCTTTGACATCTTTATCCTTCCACCAAAAGGCATTAAATGGGCTTAAAAGTTTGTAACCAATACGTAAAACTGAATGTAAGCTTGTAGAATGTGCTAAAAAAATAAAAATAAAAATAAAAATGTGCTTAATCATTGAATTGAGGGATCTACCATGACTTATAGTTCTTTTCCACCCTCCCATAAAAGATTATGAAAGCCTTATTTCTTTTGATCCCCTTCCCAAATAAGTTATGTTCCTGATGGCCCATACTGTACATTTTTTGTCGGTAACATGACTACAAAAAAGACCTCTCTCTTTACTTTATCCTTCAATGTTTTAACATCCTAAGTAACACCATCCATGGAAGAAACTCAAAAATATACACCAAATTCTCTGGTAGGGTCTCTTGTACTATCTTATCTCCCTTGTTGTTTGAAGGTTCATGCTCATCAAAATTGAATTGTATTAGCATTATCTGCTTGCGAGAATTAAATCCCCAAAAGAAGGTTAATCGATGCATTTAAAGATAAATTTTAATGAGGACTTGCCTAGTGGTTTTCCTCCTAGATGTGAACTAGATCATTGTATAGATTTTACTTTTAGTAGTGCACTTGTATGAAAAATCCTTATAGACTAAGTAAGGTAGAACAAGAGTGTATGAAAAAACCCGTATAGATTAAGGTGTAGAACAAGATGAAGTAGGATGAATATCTAAGGAAAGAAAAAACCAAATAGCCCTTCTTGGGCTTTTCTAGTCTTGTTGGTGAAGAAGAAGGATGAATATTTAAGGAAAGAAATAACCAAATAGCCCTTCTTGGTCTTTGCTAGTCTTGTTGTTGAAGAAGAAGGATGGTACTCTGCATTTATGCATAGACTATCAAGACTTACATAATATTACAATAAAGAATAAATATCAAGCATTAAATAAGATTATACTAAAGAATAAATATCCAATGCATCACATTGATGAGGTCTTTGTTTAGCTTCAAGGGGCTAGATACTTTCCAAAAATAGATCTAAATTCTAGGTATCATCAAGTGCGGATATACTTGGAAGGTCATTTAAGACTCGATATGGACATTGAGTTCAAAGTTATGTCTTTTAGAAAGAAAACTCATTGAATATTTAAGGAAAGAACAAATATAACCCAATATCTCTTCTTTTGCCAATCTTATTGGTGGGGATGGTACTACGCATTTATGCATTCATGCATAGACTATCAAGCCTTAAATACAATAAAAAAATAATTATGAAGGTCTTTGATTAGCTTCAAGAGAGCTAGATATTTTTCAAAAATAGATCTAAGGTCTAAGTATATCAAACATACCCAAAATGTCATTTTAGGACTCGATATTGACATTTTGAGTTCATGGTTATGTCTTTTGGATTAATCAATGCACTAGCCACTTCTATGACACTTATGAATACTGTCTTTAGAACATTTTTTAGGAAATTTTGTGGTGATTTTTCTTGATGATAATGTTGATTTACAATAGGTCAAAGAAAGAAAATATTGAACATCTAAAGAAGGGATTTGAATTATTTTGCTTCTTCTCTAGGGAATATACTTATATGTAGGAAATTGTATGGAGAATCTAGATACTTGTATAGAGAATGAACTTGTATGTAGAGAATCCATCTAGTAAATAGGCAATCCTTTTCTTTTTTGGTTTTGCAAAATCGCATTTTATGTATATAGATCAAATATTTTTATTTACATAGATTCATAGCTACAAACTCAATAGATGGCCCTAATTTATAAAATCAAAAGGCATTACATAAAAAGTACTTTGAATAGAAAAATATTTACTTATTAATTTTAACTATGGTATATAGTTTTTTTAAGCTTATTTTTAATGCATTATTGAGCATATTGAGAGAGAGAGAGAGAGAGAGAGAGAGAGAGAGTGAGAGTGCTAGCATAGTGATTTATGCATTAAGCTTCTTAAGAGAGCTCAGTTTTCTAGTCCAATTCCCTTACTTTGATGCATCGTATAAACTATATAAGGTCCACTCACTTGGATATAACATTAAAACTCCTCATCCTCCTCACCCTCTCTCTCTCTCTCTCTCTCTCTCTCTCTCTCTCTCTCTCTCTCTCTCTCTCTCTCTCTCTCTCTCTACAGAGGTGAGTTTGGACTTAGCCTCCTGCATGGTTGTTCTTTTTGGTAAATAACTAATAGAAGTTGAGAGAGAGAGAGAGAGAGAGAGAGAGAGAGAGAAAGAAGAGCATGTTTTTTTCCAAAAAAGAGACCATTCTATTAGTTACTAAAAAGAACAACCACGTAGGCTAAGTCCAAACTCACCTCTATAGAGGAAGTGATAATCAAAATGAAGAAAGGGGTGGTGCTCTACTCCAAGATGGCCACTCTAGGGGGAGGGGGGGAACAAAACCTGTAAGAATACACACTGAAAGATGGATCAACAATGGGGTGGGGGGGAACAAAGCCTGTAAGAATACACACTAGTGAAAGATGGATTAACATAATATAAATCACTAAATTGCAGAAAGAAGTGAAGAGTAAATAATATTACTACTTAAAAAACTTGATTATAACCTGATGGCATCAGCCCACCTGTGTGCTTTGGTAGGTAAGGAGCTTTGATGGCAATCTAGATAGACTCTAGACAAAGGATGTCTTGCTTATTATAAGAGTGCTTGATCACAATGAACTCAATGATGAACTAAGGTTCTAAAACTAATTTATATATAGTACCCAAGGTCAGCATGGATGTAGATCTTGGTCACATCAGCAAGCCCACAACTTGGTCCAAAATAACCAATTGACCACATCATCTCACTGGGACCATATTAGATTGTAGTTGAAATTGTCTAGACCCTCTAATGGGCCTTGCCAATGTCCTCAATTTTTTGTGTCCATCACTGACTAATGCGGTCACTTAGCATCATGCATCCTACTTTGTAGAGCATCAAAACTATAAAATAAAGCACATCCGTCACCCATCTCTCTCTCTCTCTCTCTCTCTCTCTCTCTCTCTCTCTCTCTCTCTCTCTCTCTCTCTCTCTCTCTCTCTCTCTCAACGTGATTAATTTAATCACAAGCTGGCGTTTCCTTCTTAGGGACATGGCCTCATCTAAGGAAAGTGCATTGCTTAAATATTCAACAATCTCATAACTCCACATTAGCACTAAGCTTATCTGAAATAGGGACGCATTTGTAATAGCATCCTCTAGATGGTCCCTCCCCATTGGAAATTCAAGACAAATGATCAACTCCAACATGTGCCATTCCTTTGTAAACTAACACCATGAAATCGGCTCAAGAAGAAGTAGTAACCACTGAGTAATTCACCCTATGGCACATGGTTTGTTCACAAGGTAGAGTAAAACCTGATGGTCCATAAAGAAAATAAATTTATTTGCCAAAAGATAATGGTTAAACTTCTTAACCGTATAAACCATTTCTAAACCTTCCCTCTTTATAATGATATATTTCTTCTCAGGATTGTTGAGTTGTCTATTGGCATAAGTTATAGAAGATTCCATGTTCTTTTTTCCAAGTTGAGCTAATATGTATCCTATAGCATAAGTTGATGCATCTATGTGTACATGGAAGATGGCATCTCACCTTGGCACTCTGAGAATTGGAGCTATTATCAAGGCCTTCTTAAGCTTATGGAATGACTCTTTGCATTCTTCAGGCTCCATTTGAAACATACCAAAAACAGTGGTCTTACAATTTCTACATACATAAATATGAAGCGTCTATAATACCTTATGTTTCCCAAGAATATTTGGAGTGCTTTCAGTGTTTTTGCTCTTTCGAGCTCTTCAATCACTTGAATATTTTCTTCCTCAATGGCTATTTCATTTTTAGACACCACATTCCCTAGGATTACACCCTATGTCACCATGAACTTATACTTTGCACAAGGTTCAAGCACAGTCTATATCATTGACACCTTTTCAACAGTAATCTCAAATGGATTATGTGCTCTCATCTTAATTTTGAGTTTATACAGAGATCATCTATGAAGATCCCTAACAATTTCCTCAGGAAATCCTTGTATACTATACACATGAGCCTTTGAGATGATGTAGTTGGTATGTTGGTTAAACTGAATGGTGTCACCTTATAGGTAAACGTTTCCCATTCTATAGCAAAGGCTATTTTATGTTGATCTGTTGGGTCTATGGATACTTGGTTGTACTCAAAAAATCCATCTAAGAAGTTGTAAGCTTCTTTTTCTACCACTCTCTCAAGCACATGTTCCATGTATGATGGCAGTGGGTAATGATCTCTTATTGTGACTATATTTGTTTTTTTTCACATATACGTGGATCTTACCATTATTCTTGGGCATAATGATGACTCTAGCAATACTACCCACTCTATGTGCTTGATCTCATAAATGAACCCTTCATTTGGTAAGTCTGGCGACTTCATCTATGATCCCTTTATACATGTAAGGTCTGAATTTGTGTGACCAGCCTAGTACCATCCACTAAAGGAATGGTGTGTTGGCATAATGACAACTCTAGTGATACTACCCACTCTGTGTGCTTGATCTCATAAATGAACCCTTCATTGATAAGTATGTCGACTTCATCTCTAATCCCTTAATACATGTATGGTCTTCATTTGTGTGATCGGCCTAGCACCAACCATTAAAGGAATCGTGTGCTAGAAAACTTTTGGAGGGACTCCTTTTAAATCTGCATAGCTCCAAGAGGACACATCTATGTATTCCTTGAGAACTTTTATAAGCTCTCTCTCCTCCTCTTGGGTTAGGTCTGTTAATCCACAATAATTTGGACTCCTCTCCAAGTAATGCTAGCTCTATCCACTTGTTTTGCATCTTTTGGTCCATCATAGGACACTCTTAGTTCCTCAGGTTTTTCCCTCTTTTGGTGGTGGGTCACACACCTTTCAGTTTTCAATTTTACAATTCTTGAATCAAGAAGGGACTTGTTTAGCTCCATCTTGACTTAGTCTTTTTGGATTCCACTGAAACCGTACCATAGGGGTAGTCATGGGCATTGGCTATTGTTTATGCAAATCCATGCTACAAAAAAGAAATACACCACCTTTCCTTAAAAGAATATTTCAAATATATTACCAACATCATGGATGGAGGATCATTAAGAGTATAATCTCGTATATAAGCAATGTCGTCCATTGATTAAAACTTCAGAGAAAACATACAAGGGAGATCCTACAAATTTCGCATTATTGTTACATGGGGATGGTTTTCAAGCATCTAAGACAATAAAAATATTGTGGAGCTATTAACATGAAGATTTTAAATGCTACATATGGCTCAAGCTTA
This sequence comes from Cibotium barometz, assembly GCF_041138505.1. NCBI lineage: Eukaryota > Viridiplantae > Streptophyta > Polypodiopsida > Cyatheales > Cibotiaceae > Cibotium > Cibotium barometz. Next base: position 9,091,826 of record NC_141064.1, on the reverse strand, counting down.
GGAGTTTTACCATTTTTTTATACCTTTTAGTCGTAAAAAAATATTTGTAATTCAAGTGATGTTTTACATTTTTTAAGCCATTAGTACAAGAACTTGAAAGTTTATTCATTGATGGTATTGATGTTTTTGCATTATTGTTACATTGGGATGGTTTCAAGCATCTAGGACAACTCAAAAAGATTATGGAGCTATTAAAAAGATTATGGAGCTATTAAAATAAAGATTTTAAATGTTACATATGGCTCAAGTTTAGGAGTTTTACCAATTTTGTTTATACCTTTTAGTTGTAAAAATTTTATTTGTCTGGTGAATCTATCCTATGGAGGCTATATGATCTCTATGGTTTTGATTTGTCACTTGATCTAAGTTATGACATCATGCATATATTCTCTTTAAATATTTTTTAAAAGTATATATCTTCTTAATTTTCAAATCATTATAGTAATTCTATGAAGAAAGAAATCAACGATGCAGTGTTCAAAGTGTCCAAAGTAGTACCACCTACAATTTCGTATGGTCGATGGCCTAAGTCTCCTAGCAAGTACTTTGAGAGTTCCAAAGCTGAACAAAAAACAAAAGTTTATCCAATGGTGCTTGCCTTATGTCCTGCATCGTGTTGTGGAAGGTATTTCATAAACATCATAGAGACATGGATATTGATTGATATTGCATATAGAGTTTATAACTTCAGCTTCTGAGATAATGTATGGTCAAAAGAAAGTATAAAAGTTGTGATACAATCATGGAGAGTCTGAAAAGAAGAGCATACAAAGCCAAAATTCTTCTCCTTTGAAACATGTTGCAAGTATATCAATATCAAAAAAATTTATAGTTTTAATTTCTTTTACATGTTGCAAGTATGCCAAAAATAAACTTTTTTAATAGTTTTAGAATCTTTTACATGTTAATATTAAGTCTAATTAATTTAATTATATTTGTACAAGTAATGGAGAGATCTTAGATGATGTTGTAAGAAGGCATGGTTTACATGATCCCTTTTGGTGTTATGCCTTTCAGTGTAATGTCTCTTCTTATGTTGCGATTAAAATTAACAATCTCAATAATGAGGTGACTCATGTAGATCACTACACCTGTGTTCTTTTCACCAAAGCCTATAAAGCCATGAAATTTGATAGAGATCATATATTACCTAATGAAAGATTACTACTAAAAATGCACGAGGTTCTAGTTACCCCAAGTGGTTTTGTGGTGCTGACCATGAAAGGCACGTGTTTGTCATGGCATAAAGATGAGGTTTCAAGAGCTATTAAGACTAAAACTTTATGCAGTGAGATGAGAAAGTACATACAAGATTGTTACTATGAAAGCGTGATAAAGGATAAGGGCATTGCAATGACAAGATAGAGGCATGAAATTCGTGATGCAAGCTTAGATGAGATGAGATATACAAGACACTTTTGGAATATTATCAATGAAATCTTAGATGCACTCTAAGTAACATGCTATAAAATGATATTTCACAATGGAGCGCTATACAATATTGGCCAATGACTTGGTAGTTAAGGTGGATGGAGAACAAACACCACAAGATAGTGTAGGCTATTAGAAGGCACACATTACTTCTTTGCTTATAGCCCTAACGCATGGATTCTTGGACTTGTGCCTCGCTAGCTTACTTAACTTGTTCCTAAACCCTCTATGACCTCTGTGTATTTGTAAAAGAAGGAGAAAAGGGTTTCTTGAATACCTGCTTAGGGTAGCTTGGTCCTTTTGTAACAGTCTTAAACCTCGTCTCCCCGCTTCATAAATGGCGATCTTCTTAGCCCTGGTGGGCTATTCTTTTTTTTGCCTCGACTCTGTTTTCGCACATAACTCTCACCGGATCCTAAGTTCTCTCTTACTCTCGGTGATGGAAATGACCTCATGCACTCAATCTCTCTCTCTCTCTCTCTCTCTCTCTCTCTCTCTCTCTCTCTCTCTCTCTCTCTCTCTCTCTCTCTCAAATTCAAGAAAAATTGGAGTTTAGAATGTGTGGTGGTGAGAGAAGTAAACCATAGTGGAGAAGAAGTGAAGTTAACATTCTTGAAATGTGATGAAAAAAATGACAAAACATGGAAGGTTCAAGTGGAAGAAAGATCTTGGAGGCATTGGAGTTTTTGTGTAAAAAGAATTTTGGGGTGGACAGTTATAAAACGACAAAGAGTTCTTCAACAAGGCCAAGTGAAATGGCTTCCCATAACACGGTAGTCTTAAATTTTACTTTGTTTCCAAGTATGAATATTATCACAAATATTTTTTATTTATAAGGTCTTTTTTTGAACATATCAAGCTAGCATCCCTCCAAATAAAGCTACTCATTCTGATAATAGTTTACTCTCTTTAACACTCTGCATCCTTAAGTGCATTGGTGTTTTTTCACTTTTTCTTAATTTGAAGTGCTTGTGCATAGTCTTTATGCACAAGAGTCAACTCTCTCATACATTAACTCTTACGCATAAGAGCTAAGGAAAAAGCACTTGTGCAAAGACTGTGTAAATTCTTAAATAATATGCATATTGTCTCTTTTGGTATTTGTAAGGTCTATTTTTTCCTCTCATCAAGTCAACCTCTCTTAAAGAAGTCTCTACACTCATCAAGTTAGCCTCTCTTAAAGAAGTCTCTATAGATTAAGTCAGCCTAGACTCTTAAAGACGTCTCTACACATCAAATAAACCTCTCTCAAACAAGTCTCTACATTCATTCTCTAGTAACAATCCAATCCTTCTTAACTCTCACTTGGCATCCTCCAAATACATTGGAGTTTTCTATTTTTTCCTCAATTTTAAGTGCTTAAGTCTTTTTGTGCTTGTTATAAATGACACAAAGACACACACGCGCATATGCACACACAGAGAGAGAAATTTATATTAACATCTTTTAAAAACCCAAAGGGTCTACAAGACCAAAATGATGCGTACATAGTGTCCATGAAATATCATCATGGATGAAGTAGGAAAAAGCAACAGTAAACTAAAATTGAAAACTAAAAGATAAGATCTCAGACTTTGAGATTACACAAGACGAAAATTCTAGATCCTAGGAATAGGGAACAATACGTGTTGGGATTTGGGAGAGCTAAAAAAAAACTACCAATCAACCTTGTACGTCGCAAGGTCCCATCCACGATGTCCATCATGGGTGATGCAAGAAAGCGAGAGATATCGATAGTCGAGAGAGAGAGAGAGAGAGAGAGAGAGAGAGAGAGAGAGAGAGAGAGAGAGAGAGAGAGATTATCTAGACTCGTTAAGTTTTTAACACAATCTTATATGTATAATTTCAACTATATATGGCAAGGATGTCATATGTGGTTCCAGAGAGATTGAAGGGGTTTGTGCATAGGCCACATTTAAAACCAACTCTTGTTTTTAATTGTATCAACTCTTTCCATCCTAGTGTACTAGTGTGTCCAAAGACCTTTCAAGACCATGTTCAAGAGAATATGGGAGATAATTAAGTTATTGCACTAGATAAAAATGGAAAGAGGCATTCTATGACTTATGGAATCATGCCTTGTTACTCTTGACCATTCCATTCCAAAACGCAATTCTATGATTTAAGATCTACATGGATGAGTTTAGGGATGATGTATATCTTGACTTCCTAGACTCTATTAAAAGAGGAAAGCATGATTCAAAAGTTTACATCATTTACAGTAATAAAGGATTCTTTATTCCATCATACATAGATCCCATGTGCACTCTAGGATCAATGGGATTAGTGGAAGGAAAAGAAACTTGGTATTTTTAGGACCCAAATGATGTTACCACTATGGTTAGGGATTGGTGGATCCATTCTCACTTATGAGAGTCTTCATCATCCATTCTCACTTATGAGAGTCTTCATCAAATCTCTAAAATCAATGGAATTGGTTGGTGGATTTGTATCCTCAAGACAAAGTACCTTTGTTTTAGGATATTAAGGGAATTCTTAGAATATTACATGGCTTATCCTCATTAGATGTTGACTCTGAGTGTTTAGCTTGTAATGCATACTTAAATATGATGACCAAACACACAATGTTATGGTACTTAGTAGTAAGAGAGGGTGGAGCCAAGAAAACGGAAGACATTAACCACATATGGCATTTTCAACTTGTATTATTTAAGCTTGAGTTCATTTAGCACATGCAGGAAACAAATAAGAGACATTACCAAGATCTTGAGCATGACCCTACAAAGAGCAAATGTTGTAACAAAAAATTATCTTCGTATGCATATGGATTTCTACTATCTCTTGTTTGTGGAGTATGTTACAAGAGAAACCATGTAAATAATTATTTTCATGCTCTATAAATTATAACAAAACTATTTTCTTAATTATTATAGTGTTTAAGTTTATTTCAATACTTATAGAAATTGCACTCTCGTGAAAGTACATCTTTGTGCCTTTTAGATTTTTATTGTGTTTCACTTTACAAAAAAAAAAGTGTATTCTTGTTTTCTATCATAATTAATTAACTACACTCCATCCTTTATTTGCACTTGTGGGAGAAGGACACTTCTTTTCCAATAATGTCTAGAGGGTTCATGGGATTAGCCCGAGGTCATTGTGTCTTATGGATTTCTCATGTTTCACTTAGGTAAGTTTTTGTATACTTTTTTGGGTGATTATTCAACCATACGACACCATTAAATTTTCACTTATGAAAGTATTTTTTTGTGCATTGTAGATTTTTCTTGTGTTTCACTTAAGCAAAATTTTATGTACATGTTTTTTGGGATAATTATTTAACTACACTCCACCCACCATTAATTTGCAACCATGAAAGTATATCTCTATGCCTTGTGCATTTCTCTTGTGTTTCACTTAAGCAAAATATATATATATATATATATATATATATATATATATATATATATATATATATACTTATCTTTTTGAGATAATTATTTTAACTACACTCCATTTTTTAATTTACACTCGTGAAAGTACGTATTTGTGCCTTATGGATTTCTCTTGTATTTCACTTATGTAAAATTTTGTATCTTTTTTTGGATAATATTTAAGTAAACCAACTTTTAATTTACACTTGTGAAAGTATGTATTTATGTCTTATGGATTTTTCTTGCATTTCACTTAAGAAAAAATTTATAGTTTTTTGGATAATTATTTAATTAAATTGCACTCTTTAATTTGCATCCATGAAATTACATCTTTGTGCCTTACGTAATTTTCTTGTGTTTTACTTAAGCAAAATTCATATGTTAGTTTTTTGAACTCTACTCTTTAATTTGCATCCATGAAAGTATGTCTTTATGCCTTATGAATTTCTATTGTGTTTCACTCAAGAAAAATTTTTATACACCAAATTTTTTGGATAATTATTTAACTACACTTTATCCTTTGATTTGCACTCAAGAAAGTACATCTTTGCACCTTATGGATTCCTCTTACATATTTCCCTTAAGAAAATTTTTGTATTTTTTTTAAGATAATTTTTTTAATTACACCAATCCTTGCACTTGTGAAAGTACGTCTTTGTGCCTTATGGATTTGTCTTATGTTTCACTTAGGAAAAAATATGTAAAATTATTATTGGATAATTATTTAACTACACTCCATCCTCTAATTTACACTTGTGAAAGTATGTCTTTCTGGCTTATGGATTCTTGTATTTCACTAAAGAAATGTATACTCATTATTTAGCTGCACTCCCTTTAATTTACATCCATGAAAGTACTTCTTTGTGCCTCATGGATTTCTCTTGTGTTTCACTTATACAAAATTTTGTATGCTTGTTTTACTTGGATAAAATTTTTAATTATAATATATTCTTTCATCATTTTCTCTCGTGAAAGTACATCTTTGTGCCTTATGAATTTCTCTTGTGTTTCACTTAAGCAAAATTTTATTTACTTATTATTTTAGGAATAAATATATAACTATACTTGTTTTTTTAGAGATAGATATCTAACTATACTTAACCCTTTAATTTGAACTCATGAAAGTACATCTTTGTGCCTTATAGATTTCTCTTATGTTTCACTTAAGCAAAATTCTATATACTTTTTTTTAAATAATTATTACACTACACTCCATCCTTCGATTTGCTCCCGTGAAAGTATTTCTCTTCTATTTCACTTAAGCCAAAATTTAGTTACATTTTTTTGGGATAATTATTTGGCTACACTCCATCCTTTAGTTTGCACTTATGAAATTATGTTTTGTTCCTTGTGGATTCCTTTTGTGTTATATACTTATTTTGCTTGGATAATTATTTTACTACACTCAATCCTTTAATTTGTACTCCTGAAAGTATGTCTTTATTCCTTATGGATTTCTCTTGTGTTTCACTTGAGCAAAATTTTATATACTTGTTTTTGTGGATAACTATCCCCAACTATACATGATCCTTTAATTTGCACTCCTGAAAGTACATCTTTGTGTTGTGCCTTATGGAATTTTTTTGTGTTTTAATTAAGCAAAATATTTGTTTACTCATTTTTTTGGGATTATTTTTTAACCCTACATTGATCTTTTTTTGTAAGATTCCAATCCTTCTCTACGTTCTTGCTTTTGGTATCCTTGAGTACATTGATGTTTTTTACTTTTTTGTCAAATTTAAGTAATTATGCCTTTTTGCATATAAGCATGTACGCACTAATAAGAGTCCACTAACACATAGCTCTTATGCATTCTCCACAAGAGTGTATGCACAAGAGCTATTCATTTTTTAAAATACCATTAATTTTATGCTATTAATAGCTTTTTGTATATACCTGCATATAAAAGCATAATGGTCTTTACACATAAGAGTTTGTGTATAAGTATTTTTTCATATAGATTAAAGTGGAAGAGTGCTCTTACATATAGTGTTATGCATAAAGTTACTGGAGCTTATTTATTTTACTTGACATGTTTTATAACGCTTTATTTCATTAGGGATATTTGGTGATGGAATATTTCAGAGGTGTTGAGATTACCTCATATTTTCAACAAATGATGACACAAACTCCTGATGAAACAATAAAAATGCTTCATCAGTTTTAAGAGATATGAACAGAGTATCAAGCATCTCCAATGATAAAATGACTTCTAAAGAGAGTGAAACTCCTTACATGAGTCCTCTTAGCATGCCTTATAGCACTTTGGATACCCCAATGTATGACCAAATATTTTGTGCTCCTAAACTTATCCAGAGAGACAACAAGAAGTTATATGAGAGATCTTGCCTTAAAACGCTATATCCTGTGATCAACATCATATCTTACAAACCAGTTATCACCTTGTGCATAGTTGGTTTAAGGATATAAAAGGTATTTCATATTTATGACACAACAAAGAGGAAAAAGCCTTAACACTTTCAGTTATTAAGGATCATTATCATGAGATAAAGCCATTGGATTTTCACAGTGCATCTACTCATGGAAGATAGAAGCTGTGTTTGGGTATATCTTTAGTCATTTTAATCCACTCAAAATAATACGAAGAAAACAATATCTCAACCGGCATCCTCTCAACCATGGATGAGGTATGCTCTTGAAATAATTCATTCTTTTGTTTCTCTTGCTTAAGTAAATTTAAAGTCATTCTAATAATAATAAAATTAAATGCTAGGATAATATGAAACTAACAAAGGATGATCATATGAATGAGGAGAATAACAATGGTATCGATACATTATAGGTAATATAACTTTCAAATGTTTCTTTCATGCTCTGTTTGAGAAAAAAAGATTTATTATTATTCATGAATAAAAAATATAATACAATATTAATATTATTGACTTATTCATATTTATGATCTTAGAGTGATAGCACAAGCTAAATTTCTACTCCAAAGATGCTCTTGAACAAGGTTACAAATGTTGATGATGAGGTATGTTTCAAGTTGTACAAATATGGGTGTATTTTTCTGGCAAGCATTTTTTGAGCAAGCACTTTTTGGTGTTGAGGCGAGCAGTTTCTCTCTCTACCCTTCTTGTATCTGTCTACTCCTCTCCTTCTACTTTTATTTACAAAGAGAATTTATAAGACCACAGCATTACATGACAAACAGCTCTATGAGATGTTGAACACATGCAACAATACATGAAAGCGTGTGTGTTTACAATGTTCTTTACTTCCATGGGCCACTATCATTGCAACTCATTTACAAAAACAACATATTATGATTTAAAACTTTCTTTGTATTCTAAAGAAAATTTACAAAACCACTTCATTTCATGACAAACTCTCGTCGAGATGTTGAACACATGCAACAATACATGAAAGCGTGTATGTACACAATGTTCCTTACTTCCATGGGCCACTATCATTGCTACTTCTTCACAAAGACACCATAGAGAGATGCAACTTTCCTTATATTTCAAAGAGAAATTGCATCCATGAAATTACATCTTTGTGCCTTATGCAATTTTCTTGCGTTTTACTTAAGCAAAATTTATATGTTAGTTTTTTGAACTCTACTCTTTAATTTGCATCCATGAAAGTATGTCTTTATGCCTTATGAATTTCTATTGTGTTTCACTCAAGAAAAATTTTTATACACCAAATTTTTTGGATAATTATTTAACTACACTTTATCCTTTGATTTGCACTCAAGAAAGTACATCTTTGCACCTTATGGATTCCTCTTACATATTTCCCTTAAGAAAATTTTTGTATTTTTTTTAAGATAATTATTTTAATTACACCAATCCTTGCACTTGTGAAAGTACGCCTTTCAAGTGCCTTATGGATTTGTCTTATGTTTCACTTAGGAAAAAATATGTAAAATTATTATTGGATAATTATTTAACTACACTCCATCCTCTAATTTACACTTGTGAAAGTATGTCTTTCTGGCTTATGGATTCTTGTATTTCACTATAGAAATGTATACTCATTATTTAGCTGCACTCCCTTTAATTTACGTCCATGAAAGTACTTCTTTTTGCCTTATGGATTTCTCTTGTGTTTCACTTATACAAAATTTTGTATGCTTGTTTTACTTGGATAAATTTTTTAATTATAATATATCCTTTCATCATTTGCTCTCGTGAAAGTACATCTTTGTGCCTTATGAATTTCTCTTGTGTTTCACTTAAGCAAAAATTTATTTACTTATTATTTAGGAATAAATATATCACTATACTTGTTTTTTTAGAGATAGATATCTAACTATACTTAACCCTTTAATTTGAACTCATGAAAGTACGTCTTTGTGCCTTATAGATTTCTCTTATGTTTCACTTAAGCAAAATTCTATATACTTTTTTTTAATAATTATTACACTACACTCCATCCTTCGATTTGCTCTCGTGAAAGTATTTCTCTTCTATTTCACTTAAGCCAAAATTTAGTTACATTTTTTGGGATAATTATTTAGCTACACTCCATCCTTTAGTTTGCACTTATGAAATTATGTTTTGTTCCTTATGGATTCCTTTTGTGTTATATACTTATTTTGCTTGGATAATTATTTTACTACACTCAATCCTTTAATTTGTACTCCTGAAAGTATGTCTTTATTCCTTATGGATTTCTCTTGTGTTTCACTTAAGCAAAATTTTATATACTTGTTTTTGTGGATAACTATCCCCAACTATACATGATCCTTTAATTTGCACTCCTGAAAGTACATCTTTGTGTTGTGCCTTATGGAATTTTTTTGTGTTTTAATTAAGCAAAATATTTGTTTACTCATTTTTTGGGGATTATTTTTTAACCCTACACTGATCTTTTTTTGTAAGAATCCAATCCTTCTCTATGTTCTTGCTTTTGGTATCCTTGAGTACATTGATGTTTTTTTACTTTTTTGTCAAATTTAAGTAATTATGCCTTTTTGCATATAAGCATGTATGCACTAATAAGAGTCCACTAACACATAGCTCTTATGCATTCTCCACAAGAGTGTATGCACAAGAGCTATTCATTTTTTAAAATACCATTAATTTTATGCTATTAATAGCTTTTTGTATATACCTGCATATAAAAGCATAATGGTCTTTACACATAAGAGTTTGTGTATAAGTATTTTTTCATATAGAATAAAGTGGAAGAGTGCTCTTACATATAGTGTTATGCATAAAGTTACTGGAGCTAATTTATTTTACCTGACATGTTTTATAACGCTTTATTTCATTAGGGATATTTGGTGATGGAATATTTGAGAGGTGTTGAGATTACCTCATATTTTCAACAAATGATGACACAAACTCCTCATATTTACATCTTTGTGCCTTAATTTGCATCCATGAAATTACATCTTTGTGCCTTACGCAATTTTCTTGTGTTTTACTTAAGCAAAATTTATATGTTAGTTTTTTGAACTCTACTCTTTAATTTGCATCCATGAAAGTATGTCTTTATGCCTTATGAATTTCTATTGTGTTTCACTCAAGAAAAATTTTTATACACCAAATTTTTTGGATAATTATTTAACTACACTTTATCCTTTGATTTGCACTCAAGAAAGTACATCTTTGCACCTTATGGATTCCTCTTACATATTTCCCTTAAGAAAATTTTTGTATTTTTTTAAGATAATTATTTTAATTACACCAATCCTTGCACTTGTGAAAGTACGCCTTTCAAGTGCCTTCTGGATTTGTCTTATGTTTCACTTAGGAAAAAATATGTAAAATTATTATTGGATAATTATTTAACTACACTCCATCCTCTAATTTACACTTGTGAAAGTATGTCTTTCTGGCTTATGGATTCTTGTATTTCACTATAGAAATGTATACTCATTATTTAGCTGCACTCCCTTTAATTTACGTCCATGAAAGTACTTCTTTTTGCCTTATGGATTTCTCTTGTGTTTCACTTATACAAAATTTTGTATGCTTGTTTTACTTGGATAAATTTTTTAATTATAATATATCCTTTCATCATTTGCTCTCGTGAAAGTACATCTTTGTGCCTTATGAATTTCTCTTGTGTTTCACTTAAGCAAAAATTTATTTACTTATTATTTAGGAATAAATATATCACTATACTTGTTTTTTTAGAGATAGATATCTAACTATACTTAACCCTTGAATTTGAACTCATGAAAGTACGTCTTTGTGCCTTATAGATTTCTCTTATGTTTCACTTAAGCAAAATTCTATATACTTTTTTTTAATAATTATTACACTACACTCCATCCTTCGATTTGCTCTCGTGAAAGTATTTCTCTTCTATTTCACTTAAGCCAAAATTTAGTTACATTTTTTGGGATAATTATTTAGCTACACTCCATCCTTTAGTTTGCACTTATGAAATTATGTTTTGTTCCTTATGGATTCCTTTTGTGTTATATACTTATTTTGCTTGGATAATTATTTTACTACACTCAATCCTTTAATTTGTACTCCTGAAAGTATGTCTTTATTCCTTATGGATTTCTCTTGTGTTTCACTTAAGCAAAATTTTATATACTTGTTTTTGTGGATAACTATCCCCAACTATACATGATCCTTTAATTTGCACTCCTGAAAGTACATCTTTGTGTTGTGCCTTATGGAATTTTTTTGTGTTTTAATTAAGCAAAATATTTGTTTACTCATTTTTTGGGGATTATTTTTTAACCCTACACTGATCTTTTTTTGTAAGAATCCAATCCTTCTCTATGTTCTTGCTTTTGGTATCCTTGAGTACATTGATGTTTTTTTACTTTTTTGTCAAATTTAAGTAATTATGCCTTTTTGCATATAAGCATGTATGCACTAATAAGAGTCCACTAACACATAGCTCTTATGCATTCTCCACAAGAGTGTATGCACAAGAGCTATTCATTTTTTAAAATACCATTAATTTTATGCTATTAATAGCTTTTTGTATATACCTGCATATAAAAGCATAATGGTCTTTACACATAAGAGTTTGTGTATAAGTATTTTTTCATATAGAATAAAGTGGAAGAGTGCTCTTACATATAGTGTTATGCATAAAGTTACTGGAGCTAATTTATTTTACCTGACATGTTTTATAACGCTTTATTTCATTAGGGATATTTGGTGATGGAATATTTGAGAGGTGTTGAGATTACCTCATATTTTCAACAAATGATGACACAAACTCCTCATATTTACATCTTTGTGCCTTAATTTGCATCCATGAAATTACATCTTTGTGCCTTACGCAATTTTCTTGTGTTTTACTTAAGCAAAATTTATATGTTAGTTTTTTGAACTCTACTCTTTAATTTGCATCCATGAAAGTATGTCTTTATGCCTTATGAATTTCTATTGTGTTTCACTCAAGAAAAATTTTTATACACCAAATTTTTTGGATAATTATTTAACTACACTTTATCCTTTGATTTGCACTCAAGAAAGTACATCTTTGCACCTTATGGATTCCTCTTACATATTTCCCTTAAGAAAATTTTTGTATTTTTTTAAGATAATTATTTTAATTACACCAATCCTTGCACTTGTGAAAGTACGCCTTTCAAGTGCCTTCTGGATTTGTCTTATGTTTCACTTAGGAAAAAATATGTAAAATTATTATTGGATAATTATTTAACTACACTCCATCCTCTAATTTACACTTGTGAAAGTATGTCTTTCTGGCTTATGGATTCTTGTATTTCACTATAGAAATGTATACTCATTATTTAGCTGCACTCCCTTTAATTTACGTCCATGAAAGTACTTCTTTTTGCCTTATGGATTTCTCTTGTGTTTCACTTATACAAAATTTTGTATGCTTGTTTTACTTGGATAAATTTTTTAATTATAATATATCCTTTCATCATTTGCTCTCGTGAAAGTACATCTTTGTGCCTTATGAATTTCTCTTGTGTTTCACTTAAGCAAAAATTTATTTACTTATTATTTAGGAATAAATATATCACTATACTTGTTTTTTTAGAGATAGATATCTAACTATACTTAACCCTTGAATTTGAACTCATGAAAGTACGTCTTTGTGCCTTATAGATTTCTCTTATGTTTCACTTAAGCAAAATTCTATATACTTTTTTTTAATAATTATTACACTACACTCCATCCTTCGATTTGCTCTCGTGAAAGTATTTCTCTTCTATTTCACTTAAGCCAAAATTTAGTTACATTTTTTGGGATAATTATTTAGCTACACTCCATCCTTTAGTTTGCACTTATGAAATTATGTTTTGTTCCTTATGGATTCCTTTTGTGTTATATACTTATTTTGCTTGGATAATTATTTTACTACACTCAATCCTTTAATTTGTACTCCTGAAAGTATGTCTTTATTCCTTATGGATTTCTCTTGTGTTTCACTTAAGCAAAATTTTATATACTTGTTTTTGTGGATAACTATCCCCAACTATACATGATCCTTTAATTTGCACTCCTGAAAGTACATCTTTGTGTTGTGCCTTATGGAATTTTTTTGTGTTTTAATTAAGCAAAATATTTGTTTACTCATTTTTTGGGGATTATTTTTTAACCCTACACTGATCTTTTTTTGTAAGAATCCAATCCTTCTCTATGTTCTTGCTTTTGGTATCCTTGAGTACATTGATGTTTTTTTACTTTTTTGTCAAATTTAAGTAATTATGCCTTTTTGCATATAAGCATGTATGCACTAATAAGAGTCCACTAACACATAGCTCTTATGCATTCTCCACAAGAGTGTATGCACAAGAGCTATTCATTTTTTAAAATACCATTAATTTTATGCTATTAATAGCTTTTTGTATATACCTGCATATAAAAGCATAATGGTCTTTACACATAAGAGTTTGTGTATAAGTATTTTTTCATATAGAATAAAGTGGAAGAGTGCTCTTACATATAGTGTTATGCATAAAGTTACTGGAGCTAATTTATTTTACCTGACATGTTTTATAACGCTTTATTTCATTAGGGATATTTGGTGATGGAATATTTGAGAGGTGTTGAGATTACCTCATATTTTCAACAAATGATGACACAAACTCCTCATATTTACATCTTTGTGCCTTAATTTGCATCCATGAAATTACATCTTTGTGCCTTACGCAATTTTCTTGTGTTTTACTTAAGCAAAATTTATATGTTAGTTTTTTGAACTCTACTCTTTAATTTGCATCCATGAAAGTATGTCTTTATGCCTTATGAATTTCTATTGTGTTTCACTCAAGAAAAATTTTTATACACCAAATTTTTTGGATAATTATTTAACTACACTTTATCCTTTGATTTGCACTCAAGAAAGTACATCTTTGCACCTTATGGATTCCTCTTACATATTTCCCTTAAGAAAATTTTTGTATTTTTTTAAGATAATTATTTTAATTACACCAATCCTTGCACTTGTGAAAGTACGCCTTTCAAGTGCCTTCTGGATTTGTCTTATGTTTCACTTAGGAAAAAATATGTAAAATTATTATTGGATAATTATTTAACTACACTCCATCCTCTAATTTACACTTGTGAAAGTATGTCTTTCTGGCTTATGGATTCTTGTATTTCACTATAGAAATGTATACTCATTATTTAGCTGCACTCCCTTTAATTTACGTCCATGAAAGTACTTCTTTTTGCCTTATGGATTTCTCTTGTGTTTCACTTATACAAAATTTTGTATGCTTGTTTTACTTGGATAAATTTTTTAATTATAATATATCCTTTCATCATTTGCTCTCGTGAAAGTACATCTTTGTGCCTTATGAATTTCTCTTGTGTTTCACTTAAGCAAAAATTTATTTACTTATTATTTAGGAATAAATATATCACTATACTTGTTTTTTTAGAGATAGATATCTAACTATACTTAACCCTTGAATTTGAACTCATGAAAGTACGTCTTTGTGCCTTATAGATTTCTCTTATGTTTCACTTAAGCAAAATTCTATATACTTTTTTTTAATAATTATTACACTACACTCCATCCTTCGATTTGCTCTCGTGAAAGTATTTCTCTTCTATTTCACTTAAGCCAAAATTTAGTTACATTTTTTGGGATAATTATTTAGCTACACTCCATCCTTTAGTTTGCACTTATGAAATTATGTTTTGTTCCTTATGGATTCCTTTTGTGTTATATACTTATTTTGCTTGGATAATTATTTTACTACACTCAATCCTTTAATTTGTACTCCTGAAAGTATGTCTTTATTCCTTATGGATTTCTCTTGTGTTTCACTTAAGCAAAATTTTATATACTTGTTTTTGTGGATAACTATCCCCAACTATACATGATCCTTTAATTTGCACTCCTGAAAGTACATCTTTGTGTTGTGCCTTATGGAATTTTTTTGTGTTTTAATTAAGCAAAATATTTGTTTACTCATTTTTTGGGGATTATTTTTTAACCCTACACTGATCTTTTTTTGTAAGAATCCAATCCTTCTCTATGTTCTTGCTTTTGGTATCCTTGAGTACATTGATGTTTTTTTACTTTTTTGTCAAATTTAAGTAATTATGCCTTTTTGCATATAAGCATGTATGCACTAATAAGAGTCCACTAACACATAGCTCTTATGCATTCTCCACAAGAGTGTATGCACAAGAGCTATTCATTTTTTTAAATACCATTAATTTTATGCTATTAATAGCTTTTTGTATATACCTGCATATAAAAGCATAATGGTCTTTACACATAAGAGTTTGTGTATAAGTATTTTTTCATATAGAATAAAGTGGAAGAGTGCTCTTACATATAGTGTTATGCATAAAGTTACTGGAGCTAATTTATTTTACCTGACATGTTTTATAACGCTTTATTTCATTAGGGATATTTGGTGATGGAATATTTGAGAGGTGTTGAGATTACCTCATATTTTCAACAAATGATGACACAAACTCCTCATATTTACATCTTTGTGCCTTAATTTGCATCCATGAAATTACATCTTTGTGCCTTACGCAATTTTCTTGTGTTTTACTTAAGCAAAATTTATATGTTAGATTTTTGAACTCTACTCTTTAATTTGCATCCATGAAAGTATGTCTTTATGCCTTATGAATTTCTATTGTGTTTCACTCAAGAAAAATTTTTATACACCAAATTTTTTGGATAATTATTTAACTACACTTTATCCTTTGATTTGCACTCAAGAAAGTACATCTTTGCACCTTATGGATTCCTCTTACATATTTCCCTTAAGAAAATTTTTGTATTTTTTTAAGATAATTATTTTAATTACACCAATCCTTGCACTTGTGAAAGTACGCCTTTCAAGTGCCTTCTGGATTTGTCTTATGTTTCACTTAGGAAAAAATATGTAAAATTATTATTGGATAATTATTTAACTACACTCCATCCTCTAATTTACACTTGTGAAAGTATGTCTTTCTGGCTTATGGATTCTTGTATTTCACTATAGAAATGTATACTCATTATTTAGCTGCACTCCCTTTAATTTACGTCCATGAAAGTACTTCTTTTTGCCTTATGGATTTCTCTTGTGTTTCACTTATACAAAATTTTGTATGCTTGTTTTACTTGGATAAATTTTTTAATTATAATATATCCTTTCATCATTTGCTCTCGTGAAAGTACATCTTTGTGCCTTATGAATTTCTCTTGTGTTTCACTTAAGCAAAAATTTATTTACTTATTATTTAGGAATAAATATATCACTATACTTGTTTTTTTAGAGATAGATATCTAACTATACTTAACCCTTGAATTTGAACTCATGAAAGTACGTCTTTGTGCCTTATAGATTTCTCTTATGTTTCACTTAAGCAAAATTCTATATACTTTTTTTTAATAATTATTACACTACACTCCATCCTTCGATTTGCTCTCGTGAAAGTATTTCTCTTCTATTTCACTTAAGCCAAAATTTAGTTACATTTTTTGGGATAATTATTTAGCTACACTCCATCCTTTAGTTTGCACTTATGAAATTATGTTTTGTTCCTTATGGATTCCTTTTGTGTTATATACTTATTTTGCTTGGATAATTATTTTACTACACTCAATCCTTTAATTTGTACTCCTGAAAGTATGTCTTTATTCCTTATGGATTTCTCTTGTGTTTCACTTAAGCAAAATTTTATATACTTGTTTTTGTGGATAACTATCCCCAACTATACATGATCCTTTAATTTGCACTCCTGAAAGTACATCTTTGTGTTGTGCCTTATGGAATTTTTTTGTGTTTTAATTAAGCAAAATATTTGTTTACTCATTTTTTGGGGATTATTTTTTAACCCTACACTGATCTTTTTTTGTAAGATTCCAATCCTTCTCTACGTTCTTGCTTTTGGTATCCTTGAGTACATTGATGTTTTTTTACTTTTTTGTCAAATTTAAGTAATTATGCCTTTTTGCATATAAGCATGTATACACTAATAAGAGTCCACTAACACATAGCTCTTATGCATTCTCCACAAGAGTGTATGCACAAGAGCTATTCATTTTTTAAAATACCATTAATTTAATGCTATTAATAGCTTTTTGTATATACCTGCATATAAAAGCATAATCGTCTTTACACATAAGAGTTTGTGTATAAGTATTTTTTCATATAGATTAAAGTGGAAGAGTGCTCTTACATATAGTGTTATGCATAAAGTTACTGGAGCTAATTTATTTTACCTGACATGTTTTATAATGCTTTATTTCATTAGGGATATTTGGTGATGGAATATTTGAGAGGTGTTGAGATTACCTCATATTTTCAACAAATGATGACACAAACTCCTGATGAAACAATAAAAATGCTTCATCAGTTAAGAGATATGAACAGAGTATCAAGCATCTCCAATGATAAAATGACTTCTAAAGAGAGTGAAACTCCTAACATGAGTCCTCTTAGCATGCCTTATAGCACTTTGGATACCCCAATGTATGACCAAATATTTTGTGCTCCTAAACTTATCCAGAGAGACAACAAGAAGTTATATGAGAGATCTTGCCTTAAAACGTTATATCCTAATCAACATCATATCTTACAAACCAGTTATCACCTTGTGCATAGTTGGTTTAAGGATATAAAAGGTATTTCATATTTATGACACAACAAAGAGGAAAAAGCCTTAACACTTTCAGTTTTTATTAAGGATCATTATCATGAGATAAAGCCATTGGATTTTCACAGTGCATCTACTCATGGAAGATAGAAGGTGTGTTTGGGTATATCTTTAGTTATTTTAATCCACTCAAAATAATACGAAGAAAACAATATCTCAACCGGCATCCTCTCAACCATGGATGAGGTATGCTCTCGAAATAATTCATTCTTTTGTTTCTCTTGCTTAAGTAAATTTAAAGTCATTTTAATAATAATAAAATTAAATGCTAGGATAATATGAAACTAACAAAGGATGATCATATGAATGAGGAGAATAACAATGGTATCGATACATTATAGGTAATATAACTTTCAAATGTTTCTTTCATGCTCTGTTTGAGAAAAAAAGATTTATTATTATTCATGAATAAAAAATATAATACAATATTAATATTATTGACTTATTCATATTTATTATCTTAGAGTGATGGCACAAGCTAAATTTTTACTCCAAAGATGCTCTTGAACAAGGTTACAAATGTTGATGATGAGGTATGTTTCAAGTTGTACAAATATGGGTGTATTTTTTTGGCAAGCATTTTTTGAGCAAGCACTTTTTGGTGTTGAGGCGAGCAGTTTCTCTCTCTACCCTTCTTGTATCTGTCTACTCCTCTCCTTCTACTTTCATGTACAAAGACACCATATTATGATCTAAAACTTCCATTATATTCCAAAGCAAATTTATAAGACCACAGCATTACATGACAAACAGCTCTATGAGATGTTGTGAACACATGCAACAATACATGAAAGCATGTGTGTTTACAATGTTCTTTACTTCCATGGGCCACTATCATTGCAACTCATTTACAAAAACAACATATTATGATTTAAAACTTTCTTTGTATTCTAAAGAAAATTTACAAAACCACTTCATTTCATGACAAACTCTGGCCGAGATGTTGAACACATGCAACAATACATGAAAGCGTGTATGTACACAATGTTCCTTACTTCCATGGGCCACTATCATTGCTACTTCTTCACAAAGACACCATAGAGAGATGCAACTTCCCTTATATTTCAAAGAGAAATTGCCTTACTGTAGCATATTATGACAAATACCTACGAGATGTTGAACACATGCAACAATATATGAAAGCATTTTAGGCCTCATCTTGGCCTTCTCCGTCTATCCTAAATTTGCAATGAAGGTGGCAACTTCTCCTCGAAGAGGAGCCTCTTTGGCCTCTCTTCAATGATGCGAAAAGCTCTCCATATCCCAATGGCTGTTCTGCTTTCACCTCTAGCATGTTCTTGTCTGCAAGGTCTACTTTCTATTTTGTTAGCTTCTTGTAGATCTCTTGCACTTCAGACATTGTTGTCCATGCTCTAGGTTCCTTTTCTTTGAGGTGCATGAAAGATTGAAGAGCTTTACTTTAAGATACTTGCAAGCATAGTAGTCTTAGAGAGATTGCTGGGGATGAACCCATGATAATTGAGTTTATGCCCAACCTATTTGCAATATAAAGATATAAGGGGAGGGTGGGGGGGGGATGTGTGCCTAGAAGAAGAGTACTGGAACATGGAAATCTCTATTGTATTTATAAGTTCTCAGAAATAGAAATAACTATTTTCAACATAAAAATAACTATTTGAAGCACAAAAATAATTATTTTAAGGTCTCACTCAAATTTTCTTTCTCTTTCACTCACACTCTCTCTCGTGTGGCCTTGAGATCTCTATCCATCTAGCTCTATCTCTCTTAATTTAATTACCTGAATGGTCATAGCAAAAGCTAAAACCAATGCCATTCACATAATTTGAGTGTGCAATAGTGCATCACAATAATTTGAGTGTACAAGAGTGCATCACAATAATGTCTAAAACGATATACTGCTTTCATTACAAGTGAGTAAAATACATCAGTAAGGACATCGCGGGTGCTGGTGGAAGAAAGAAGGTGGCTACATGTAGGGAGCTCTACCAAATGGTGTAGGTGCGGGTGGGAATAGAGCCCTCACAAGTTTGGGACATGGTGCCCATGATGAGGGCATTGTAAAAGAACCCATGGGGAATTATTTGTGGCATGACATGTTGATATTGGGGCGCCCTTGGAACACTAGTAGGTGGCCATGATGAGGAACTTAACTGTGTTGGGCTAATCGGTACTGGAGCGGCAGGTGAAGGATGTGGGTGAGGAATGCGTGATGATGCTCCCATGTCCCTCTGTTGCTCTCGTCGATCATACTTACTGACCTCACCCTTGAAAAACGGTTGACCCAAATCATCAAGAACGTACATAAGTGGTCGTAGATAGAAACTAAGGCACACCTCATCGCTATTCACACTGATGCAATGTCAATGCAGTATCTTGCACGCTCTAGCAAGGGTCCCAATCCTGGCAAAGCAATCTAGGACTACATCCCCTCGATCGATGAACGTCTCAAGTAACCACCTGCCATAGTAAAAGCTCATAATTGGCATATATAAATGGACGATAATATAAAAAACAATGACTATATATCAATTACACTACTGGAATCGAATTGTAATGAAGTGAGTGTTGTAATTACCTTGCCGAAAGGCTCGCTACGCTCAACATCTCAAATGGGATTCCTGTCCCCATTATGGTGAGGTTCCCTCTTGCAGTTTCGGCTTGAGGAAGATATCCTCACGGGGGTGCACCTCCAAAACTATAAGTGTATCACATGATTTCATCTCAGGAGGGGTTTTTTAATTAGCAAAATTTGGGTAAATTTATAAAAATACATTTAAAAAAGGGGGTTTTTAATTGCACTTTGAAAAAAAAATCCGTAAGTTTCTTAAGAAAGAGGGGTCATTTTATTAGTTCATAACCTATAGGTAAAGGGGTTTTTTTTAAACCTCTTGAACGCACGTGATATGCAATGTTTTTTACAAGTGCACCCCTCGAGAAGATATTGTCATCCAGCTTGAAACCTACAAAATCTATAGCTACCTCACCTCCCTACCTGTCATACTTTGGACGACTAGACGCACTCTCACTGGGGTGCATAAAGATAGCGATGACCAAAATAGTGAGCTATGTGTACACACTAAGTAAAAGTACGCTAGGGAAATCATTGAGCTTTACTTTAATAAAAACCACTCCTTCACTCACTTCTTCTTGGCCATATTTTGACATGACATACAAGTATCGCAGGAGGGGAAGTGCAAGAACAAAGTCCTTCACCATGTGAAGTTCCAAGTCCGTGCCTCTCGCACAGCAATCCCCAAGTGCTCTGCACGTAGGGTACACACCATAGTGCCATCGACCTATAGGAACTCTGCAGCAAGTACAAAAGTTGACTCCACAAGTACCTCCCTAAAAACATTCCATCGAGGAACCACAACCTCGTCCTTATAGATATATATATATATATATATATATATATATATATATATATATATATATATATATATATATATATATATATATATAGGAAAATCAGCCCACACCAGGTGCACACCTCCAAGGCTATCGAAGGTGTCCATGCTTCCCCACCTTGTCAAAGATCCCATGAATTATTGCAATACTGCAAGATTTCTGGAACAACAAAACATATAAGTGGGCCGAAAACTATATAATGATGACAAATGGAGAGAGTCACTAGCACGGGTTAGAGATCATACCTGTGTTTTCACTTTCCCAAAAGTGCGAGACGGATCAATGTTGAAGCTAAGAACTAAGGGTAGAGGGTCCACCACATGTGGACGGTAGTCTTCATTTAGACAAGACCAAATACATGTTATTATTGTTGTTCAATAAATGAACTAATGAATGTTCAAACATGTTAAGTTCACTTACTGGATCCCAAGAGGGTTGCGTCATCTTCTTTTGAACTCTCCAACCCTTGCTCTTTGCTCTCACCTTGCGGGCTCACCTACTCATCGCCCTTTTTGTGCAGGATTCATGCTTATCGTCCTTAGAGTAGCTATCCTCAGTATCCTCATCAATGTCATCCCCTTCCCCCTCGTTTGTGACCTCTTTTTAGGCATTTCTATCACGGTCGTGGATGATGGAGGCTCCTCGTTTGCTAATTTCTTGCCCTTCTTCTTCTCGGGGATCAATTGCTACTCGGTGCTAGGCTTCTTGCCCTTCTTCGCTCTTGCATTCAACCAACATAGGAACTTTAAACTCCCAAAAAACAAGCTTCATAGTTCATACAAATGTGCTACCCTACACAATGAAACGTACTCTGAAACTACTTAGCCTCCTCTAGAGGAAACTCCCCTTCTGGGTAGTCTATCCACCATTTGCACACTATCCAAGTGTCCTTGCCCTATAGTTCATCAATCCACTCCTCAGGTTACAATCATGTCTCCTCTGTCTCGGACTACACCCATGAGTCTGAGGGCGCTCGAGAATATATACTCGATTACACATAGTACTTCTCCACCACCTAATACAAAAACGATAAAATTCTCTAACAAACCAATAAAATAACAATAACAACTTCTCCACCACCTAATGTGATAATATAACAATAATAGTATTGTGGCATGCTACTATATACCTATACAAGAGGTGTCGTGCCATGCACGGTAGGTGTGGTTGCTAGTTAGGATCTGAGGTGGCACGTATTTTCCCTCTCCACCTTACGAATGCCTTCTCAAAGTGAGTCTTCTTGAAAGATTTGAGGGCACCTACCCCATAATCCAATGTGGCTCTCTCACGCATGTAGGCTACTATGGTTGGTGAGCTTGTCTCCAACTTTGCGTGCAATTATAGTGTGTACTAGGCCAATTGGAAATAGTACACATGACAATGGATCCACACAAAGAACGCTATGTCTGATGGCAGAATGTGGGCATCCCTCATAGCAAACTCGCCACCCATCAATATGTCAAGGAGCCTACATTTCCTGCATTATGAACATGTTATGTTTCTACCTACATATAAAAAATATTTTGATGCACCAAGAGAGTTAGAGATCTTGCTCTCCATTTCGAATATGTGCTCGAGCGATCCCTGCTAGCTTGGGAGTGGTGAATTCACTAGCCTTTTCATCCCAGCCTTGGTAGGAGATCACTTTCTTGAAAAACTCTTTGCCACAGTCAGGGTTGGCAATTTGTGCCAGCTCATGTCCCCTCTTTGTAAATAGCACCTCCATCTCCTTCAAGGCATCTTTGTAATTCTTGTCGAACATTTCTGCATTCAAAAGATATTCTCTACTCCCTCGCTCAAGCAAGCCACTGACCTTGGCTTGGAGCATGGCATCAAACTCTGACTGTAATGCATTTATGTTTAAGAAACATATTTCGAAATCAAATCATCGCTTTATTATGGTTTGAGAACGAGGCGCGCACATACCTTGAAAACCAATTATGAGAGGAGTGCCATGGGAAGCTTCAGTCACTTTAATCTATTAGGTCCTTGATGAGTAATAGCTTTCTCGGCCCATACATGATCCATGTCATTGAACTTTGACAACAACGATTGTGGATCGGCAAGACCCACACGCTGCATCATAAATATATCATGTGCCGTTGTGTTCAACACATGAATGGTAGTGACCCTTGCCATTTTACATGCATATAAAATAAGGTAAATGATGACATATAAAATGCTTATTCATTTGAAACAGAAAAAAACAAGATACAATCTACTTACTTGTTTATCATGCGCAGCGCCAACAAGAACTCTACCTCCTCCTCCTCAAGGAATCGGACCACTCTACAAATCACATTGGGAACCTTCTCTCTTTCAACGTGATTAGTTTTGGCCCATTCTTGCCATGCTTTGAGTCAATGGTCTCCATCCCAGACAACAAACATCTTCCCACCACAACCATGTGTTGCCATCCTTCAATTTGCTCATGTATCATGTCAAACTCTACTGACAACGATAGGTCGTGACCGACTACACTTTGATGGTCGAATAGAAAAGGCTCTTGGTAGCCAGGTGGCCAAGGAATCCCTTAGAGACAATGAACGCCACCACTATCGATGCGACTGGTATGTGCTCTATTCCATGCTTTTAATTAACCCTTCAATGGAATCCTCATTCGTACGGATTTTTGGGTTTGCAAGGAGGCAACAAAAAGGCACTCTAGGAAGGTGGTTATGATTATCAACCAAGTGGTCCTTCACCCAATCCGTGGAGATGTGTCGCTTGACCAAAACTCTCCTTTATGGACTCCTCTTCTTCAGCAATCCTGGCATTACTGGCAACACGATTGTTGGCAGGCGTTGTGGAAGAAGCCATCACAACCAACTGCAATTGAGAGGTGTTGGTTACCTCGCTTGATGTGGCCACTTGTGACATACCACTTCCTGCGATACTACAATCTCATCTTGATTTTCAGTGAAGCCCTTTGATTGCAATCGCGTCCGGGGAGGCATTTTGTTTTCAAGGTAAGAGAGAGCATGGAGGAGGAGGGCACGTTGAGGGGGGGCACATAAAGGAGAGGATGCATTGAGGAGGGGCACATAAAGGAGAGGATGCGTTGAGGGGGGGAGGCGCGTTCAGGGCGAGCGCTCATTGAAGGGCTGGGGTGCATTGAGGGGGGAGTGCTGTTTATGAGGCCTTGTATCATTGTCTAATGGCTTTTAAAAATATTAGACAGAGATAGGAAGCGCCGCGTTCCTGGCATGCACATGCCACGCGACACTGCCACATGTAATGCCCAAGTGTGGGCATTACACGTGACGGTGATTATACGTGGCATGGGGCAATTCATTGGTATGCACCGTATAGTATAAACAAGAGAAGTCTGTAATGGATAGGAACTTGGTTGGCTGGCTGATGATTGGACAGCGTAGTCCACGTAGGCTTGCCACATGTAATGCTCGAGCTCGTGCATTACAAGTGGCATATTTCCATGTGGACTGTGATGTCCACGTAGGCAATGGAGAGAGAGAGAGAGAGAGAGAGAGAGAGAGAGAGAGAGAGAGAGAGAGAGAGAGAGAGAGGGAGGGAGGGAGGGAGGGAGGGAGGGGGAGAGAGAGAGAGAGAGAGAGAGAGAGAGAGAGACACAGTACAAGAAGTTTGATACTTCCACGAGGCTACAAGATAAAGTACCATCACCCAACAAAACACAAGGAGGTAATATTCTCCAAAATTCCTCCATTTAGTTGTTTATATGAGGGTTTTAATGGTTGTTATTATATACAATAAGTCTTTTACATTTGGAGATATGCATATTGTTTGTTTTCTAGATATGGATTTTCTTTTAGAATTGCATGTGAAAAACCACAACACCAAGGTTGCCTTCAAAGGGAGGAAGCCCATGCGAAGATGAAATATCCTTAGTATCTTCTTTCCTTCTATTATTTTTATGATGTGGATGCCATCATTTATGGAGATGTTATTGATATGGAAAAGATTTCAAAGCTAACATGGTTTGACTCACCAGATTTAGTAAGAACACTAAGGGGCATCAAATGTAGGGATGCTAATTTTTGAATATATATATATATATATATATATATATATATATATATATATATATATATATATATATATATATATATATATATATATATATATATGGCAAACTTATTTAAGGGTGTTAATCACCATTCATTTTGTGTTTACATAGATTTATGCAGCCCCATACAAGATAACAACAAAACCGGTGCATCATTCTCATCCACTGTTGCAAGAGGAGATGGTAAGAGCATTTTGGAATACCTTTGGAGCATGAAGAAGGGAAACACATGAACAAAGATTTTGTTGAATGCCAAAGAGGTTATCCACGGCCATAGAGATTCCTAGGCAATATAATGGTGATATTGCATTTGAGTTCCCACCAACCATGGAAACAGGTTCAGGAATGGACTCCATGGAGCATAAGTATAATCCCCAAGGTGGTCAAAGCCGTAAACCTCTAACATTTCCTAGGTAGTTTGAAGTGTATGAATGAACTTTGCCTACATTTAAAGAACCACAGGGTGTCAAATACATCACATTTTACTGGTAAAGGCACTGACCACACTGGAGAGGAGTGTAGCAATGCATTTGGAAAGCTCCTTTAAGTGTGTTACATCATAAATGACTAGAGTCTTCACGTAGCATACAGGATCTTCTAAACGATTGCGACATGTGAAATGAAAGAGGAGGATATGGAGGCCCAATGTCTGTTCTGGGAATGCATTAATGAAGTGATGGCAAACCATGGTTGTGAAAGGGCCGATTTCTTTGGTTTAATGGCAGGTGAGGCTCAGGCTAATTGGAATGCAACTCAACATGTGTTCAATGGTGGGAAAAATAGCGTCCTGGCAGATAGGAACAGGTCTTGCCTATTTCATCATTGTTGGGAGCAGAGCATGGTTTCCCACACAAAAAAGTATGTTTGCATTACATCTCAACGAGAGCACAAATCAATGTGCGGGAAGTGGTACATGGCTTACCAGTGAAGCTACATCAATGGAGGCTTGATTGATACATCAATTGTAGCACAATGGCCATGTGATGGATAGGAATATGTCAACAATGGACTCTTGGTTGAGCTGGTGAGAGAGATGTGCATAAAACATTGGAGTTCAATCATGACAACAATAGAGAGAAGCGGAAAGCAAGCATGGAAGCTGGCTTGCAGGGAAAGGATATAGATACAAGATTTCTCTTTATGCATGTACTACCAATATGGCAAATGCAATTTTGCAAAACACTAAGGCAGTCTCTTAGTCTCAAGGCAAGTACATAGGGAGAGGACCAAGCTTGGAGAAACTAAAAGAACGGTTGTCTATAAGCCCATCCCAAGTGGTCCGAACAGTTAATCAAGCAACTAAAGGAACACCCATGTATAAGGCGCCTACCCCTCTCACCGGGGCCTACCATTTTCCGAGCTAAAACCCACGAGATCTCAAGCTAAGGTATCACAAAAACGGAGAAATTACTAACTTTTTTAGAAAAATTACATGATCCCACTAACATGTTTATCCAAGAAATATGGATATATTATTAAATTATGTATTTTTTACATTCCATGAAAGAAACATAGATATTACATGATGGCAAGAAGCACAACTGAATATTAGAAGTTACATGTGAGGGTGGCATGGAGAGAGACTGGTGGATTTAAGATACGTGAATGTAGCCATAAGGAGATCATGCCCATGTAAAAGACTCCTCTCCATGCACTTAATCAACAAAAGTAGGAAGGACAAGGAGTTCATGGGTCTGTAGAGAGGAGATCACCCTAGATACATAGCAAGATAGACTTAAATAATGCCGCTGAAAAAAGCATAAGAATTAGCTTTTAAACTCATCCACTTGTAGGTCTAGATCTTTTTTTTTAATTCATAGTAAACCATGTTTCTTGTAATATTTAACCCATTGAATGCACTTAAATGGCATTTTCCCTTCGATTTGAGTGGCTGGATGATTATATTTGGACATTAGATGTAAGAGTTGCAGCAATTTTGAAAAGTTGTCCCAAGTACTTTCTCCAGCAAAAGTACTTGGGCTTGCCTTCTTTCACAAACTTGGGATTGCTTTTTTTCACACCAAGTTATCCTAGTTCATGTGCATGGAGAGGAGATCTTGCTAGCTTAGGGACTCCTCCTTAAGTACTTTCCCCCTAAGGGGGAAGTAGAGAGGAAAAGGAGGTCATTGTAATGTAATGGAGAGCATAGCCATGCTAGGGAATCTTCCCTAGGTACTTTCTACAAGTAAATAGGGAGGATATGGAGGTCATGTGTGCTTGTAGAGGAGGCCATGCCAAGAAATTCTATTGAACGTGTATCCCCACTAACCCTTTTTTCTAGGATGTTGTATAATTTCTTTGATAATTATATAAATTAATGCATGTGAAAAATTATAACTCGGCATTTTTAACTCAAAGGTTTTAGCCGGATAAATGTGCATACTCCTCTCACCGATGACAAAGAAAGTGCACGTCACAAGAGACTAGCCATGGTCATTGATATTGATGATGAGGCCACGCATCAACCAGAGTATAACACACATATACGAGACCACAAGTATGCTGGTGTAATGAAAGGGGCTTGTGTTTGAACATAAGGGGGGAGCCCATGGACATGGATATGGCCGGGCAAGTATGCGAGGGCCCAATATTAATAAGTGTGAAAAGGTGGGCAAATATATAAGTGAACAAATTGTAATTAGGGCATCTTATCATATTGACTAATCAAATCATACTTCTTGGAGCTCCATGTTTCTATGGCTATGGTGGTACTCCCTTGAGTGCATGTAGTACTCCATCATGAGTGCATGTGGTACTCCATTATGAGTGCAATCTCTTTCTTTTTCTCACCATCATTACAATGGTATTAGAGCTAATCACCTTTCACCTCACCCGTTTTAATGGTGAAGAAGAAGGATGGATCTTATAGAATGTGCATTGATTCTCAACAAGATCACTATAAAGAATCGATATCCCATTCCAAGGATTGATGATTTACTTGATGAATTGAAAGAAGCAAAATATTTCTCCAAGATAGATCTCAGGTCCGGGTATCATCAAATAAGGATGAAAGATGGTGATGAGTTTAAAATGGCATTCTAAACTAAACGGGGTCTATTTCAATTCATGGTTATGCCTTTTTGATTATCAAATGCCCCGACCACATTTCAAGCTCTCATGAACAAAGTTTTGGAGCCATTCCTCTACAAATCAATTTTGGTCTTCTTTGATGACATACTTGTGTATAGCAAGTCAAGAGAAGAGCACTTGATGCATGTGGAGCAAGTGTTGAAGGTATTGAGAGAGCACAAGTTGTTTTCCAAGCAAAGCAAGTGCACCTTTATGTCACAAGAAGTGGAATACGTGGGTCACATTTGAGCAATGATGGTATTAAGATAGATCCCAAGAAGGTACAATGCGTGAAAGAGTGGCCTACACCCACCAACACTACTCAACTAAGGGCTTTTATAGGAGGTTCATACGCCATTATGCTCAAAGGTCTCAAGAGTAGATTCCAGTAACATGCCACATCATCACTAATTTGGGGACTTCTTCGTGAATATTCAAAATTGCTTATCATGCTATATATCATTGGAAAGGTCTCAAAGAGTAGATTCCAAATGTCCAAACTCCGCTCACTTTTGAGTTGATTTGCAAAAATTTCACCATGAGCCCATTTTTCTAGAGAGAGGAGGTGTGGAAATCCTTAAGGGGCAAAAATGAGAGTCCATATTTCACCTAATGGGAGTTCTCTTGTGTGAGACATTTTTTGGAATTGCAACAAATGTACTTTCGCATTCATGAGGGAAGTCAAGAAGATTCCCAATAGCCCATACATTACTCCATACATGGTTTCCAGGCCGAAACCTTTGGGTGGGGATGGTTTGTAATGAAAGGGGCTTGGGTTTGAACATAAGGGGGAGCCCATGGACATGGATCTGGCCGGGCAAGTATGTGGGGGGGGAGCAATATTAATAAGTGTGAAAAGGTGGGCAAGTATATAAGTGAACAAATTGTAATTATGGCATCTTATCATTTTAACTTATCAAATCATACTTCTTGGAGCTCCATGCTTCTATAGCTATGGTGGTACTCCCTTGAGTGCATGTGGTACTCCATCATGAGTGCAATCTCTTTCTTTCTCTTGCCATCATTACAGTTGGGAGGCCACGAAATATCATTTTTAAGGAGCATGATACAAGCAGTACTCCAGAAAGAACAACGGAAGTCACAAAGTGCAGTGTCATTGAGCGCAAGGTGAATGAAGCAATGTGGACAATCCGAAGGACATGCATCGGCAGCAAGGTCACATACAGTGGAATGCCTCGTGGGAGGGTGGGCAACACATAGCCGTATCTGTGAAGGGTGTACCATCTTTTGAAGGCTATCGCAAGCACCCTAATGGTCTCATTAGACAATGGATGTGGTTTTTCCCTGACCACGTGCTTGATTGCTATACTGTGGACACCAACATAGACCCAAAGCCCAATCCACCACCCAAGATATGGCCAAGATATGGCCAGTTGCTATAGGAACTAACCTCACAAACAAGGAGGTATATTCATTATGGGAAGGTGGATATCACGCGGACAGCAAGAATGTATAAGGTGTTATGCCCACCCCACCAAGTGGTGGGGTGGGGCTACAAGGTTCTTTACAATTGCAACTTCGAAAGAACCATCATATGGGTCCACTGCTAACACAGAGGCAAGTGGCTCAGGCATGCAAAATGGCATAAGAGTTAAGTACCACACGTCGATATCAGAGAAAGTGGTAAAAAAAATAAAGGCCACTTTGAAAATGAAAGCTACGGCAGTACAAGAAGTGCAGAGACTGGAGCACAAGTATAAAGTTTCCAAGATCGAATCACACGGGGATAATGCACACGTGGGAAAATATGATGTACATGTGAAAGACAAACCATGTTGAACGTGTCCAGATTTTACATATAGAGAATCAAGAAGCAGTATCTTGCATGCAAGCACTTAGTACTTTATTTATTTACGTGTGCTAGGCTAGAGCTAGAACGAGAATATGTTCATCCACCAACCTATCCTATTGGACCTTGAGCTTTACAATGCCTTGTCTCGTAGGAGAACCTGCCCTAATATAGACAATTGAATGCATGGATTATCAAATGACTTGTAGTATTTTTAAACTTTTGTAATCTCTATGGAAGCAACCTCATTGTAGAGGGTTCGATTGTGCAATATCTTTCTCTCCCCCCTCCCTCCCTCTTCCCCCTCTCTCGATAAGGATTGTGCATTTTCAAGCAGGTATGGTATTGTAGAACGTGGTCATATATTGATAAATGGTATTCACATTATGAGCATTCAACGGTTTGAAATCTTACGAAAATGAGAGGGGAACGGCGAGCTAGCGAGAGAAGAGAGAGGATCAAGGTGCTCCACAAAACACACAACCCCTTATCTGAAACTGTATGTATTAAAAAAAATATAATACATACTCGCTCTTCCCCAAAAAAGTACAAAAGATACCTTTATTATTGTGGTGTAGAAATTCGAAAAAAGATCCCTTTATTATTGACATTAAAAAAAAGAAAATGTGTTTTATATTTTGTTTGTTGTAAAAGTAAAGTACACCTCTTCCACTATTATAAATATAGAGATAAGCTCCAAAGCACTTTGCTAGTCACCATTGCCACCAACCTTATTAGTAGAGTATACCACCCTAAACTCTCCTTCGTATTGTTTGTGACGGCCTCATCAAATATGAGTATCGAAGTTGTTGCTACGCATATCCAGAGAGAGGCCACCAATGTGGAGGTCAAGCAGAAGGCCATAGATGGTGCACAAGCATGAAAAGGACTCACATCCTTTCCACTTCTTGGTAATGATGATGCTATTTCTCAAGTGAAGGCCAAAGTGGTGGGCTTAATTGTGATATAGTGAACCCATGGTTTTATTGATGAATTGTCTGAGCGTGTCTTGCTAGAGGAGGTGCGGAAGGGTACGAACGTCGTTCACTTACTTTGTGCCTTCACCTCAGAGAGCAAGTGAGGTCCATATTAGTAAAGATGATGGTTTTCACATTTCTATATATGGAAGTTGTACGTGAATGAACTTGGTTTTATTTTCACTTTGAAGCAATAACCTCGATGTAAAGGATGTGATGTTGTCATGTTTTTCTGTTTTCACTCCCTCTGGCTTTCTCTCACCCTCTCCCTCTCAAATAATTATCTTGAAACTCTCTCCAACTCTCTTCGCCCCTCTCTCTCTTGATGGAGGGGGAGGAGGGCATCTTTTTGAAATCCGCTCGCTCGATTCCCAAAAAGCGCTCGCTAGAAAATGCTCACCATAAAAATCTCCTTACAAATATTATTTTATTCTTAGAGAATTTTATGCAACCATATAAATATTTGATACTTTAACCTTGGTTTCATTGATCATTTTTAAACTATAAAATGATAATACAAGTGTTGATATTCCATACATGATACTTATTGATAATAATAATGTAGAGAAGATTAGTAATATATTCGATACATCAATCTTCATGTAGAGAAGATTAGTAATATATTCGATAATAATAATGTAGAGAAGATTAGTAATATATTCGATACATCAATCTTCATTTTTATCGTCATCTCTACTCCTTTCAAAGTATTCTTTTTGTTATAATTACAGATTATGAAAGTATCTCAATTGATAATAGGTACTCAATCATGATGACTATCTGGATAATGATGCTTCGAACACAAAGGAGAATGTTGGTCATTCAAATACTACAACCTATTTAGAGTTGCTTAATATCACATGCCATACGCAACCTTTTTATTTTTTATAAATTTGAAGAGTAGATTTAGATATACTAACTAAAATCAATTTTTAAATAAATGTTATTAGGGATAAAAGTGCTTCACTAATGCATGAATCAAATACAAGAAAAATCTAACGAGCACGAAAGGTAATATTTCTATCATGTCTACTTTCCTCATGATGGTTAAAAGCCTAGAGATAATTGTTTTAAAAAAACATGGGTGTCGATAAGTACAAAGTTACATAAGACTTGGAGGATAAACAAAACTTGGCTTCTTCTACCTTCAAATTAAAAAAGCTCAAGGTTGTTACATATATAACCATAATAGCATTTCTTAAATGATTTAAAATTTTACTTATATTAAAAAATTTAACTCATTTTTTACTTTACATTTTTTTTAGTTATTTTACTTATATAAACACTTAAGATTGTCTCTTCTCTTGGGGTGATTCTTCTATGGATAATATGGCATCTTCTAAACAAGTGAGGACACGTCCCTCTATAATTTAAGGACAGAAATGTGCTAAATATATGCCATACCTTGTGAACAGTATTTTTCCTTTTTTCCCCCACTCACATGCACAAAAGAGAAGTTATAGTAGAAATGAGTAACTTATTAAAGGATGGTGTTGATTAGCATAATATGCAACAATTGTGTGGCATTTCAATGATCGGAGCATCTACGTTGTTCTTGACAATGAGTCTCAAAATTCTAACTAGTGCACTTCTAATAATAGCATTCATATTTCCGTGCTCATGAGCAATTTCGATCAATTTTTTTACCGTAAACTTATGTCATTCCGAAAAACTATTATGTTTCTACATGTTAACACTCAAAGAACCATCAACATGTTAGTGCCTTGTGAATGTAGATTGCTAAGAAAATATTAGTGCAATTTTCTAACGTAATATATGTGATTTCAATGACTAGGCTATGACATAATAAGCACGTTAATGTAATCTCAAATTAATGCATTTTCTCAGTTCTACACATTTTGAATGCACGCAAAGACCACAGCCACAAGCTCACTGGAAGTGTAAATGCAAGCCCCTAAAGAGCTGTTCACAAAGTCCTCCATAAATTTTCCAAACACGTGTGCGTGCGTGTGCCTGTGCGTGCGTGTGTGTGTGTGTGTGTGTGTGTGTGTGAGAGAGAGAGAGAGAGAGAGAGAGAGAGAGAGAGAGAGAGACGTACACAAAAGATTCAAAGGATCTATCATATCAGAAGCAATACATATAACACGAGAGAGAGAGAGAGAGAGAGAGACCAAAGGAGGAGAGGAGATCTATCTAAATTTATCTTTCTAGCATTAACTTTATTCCTATATCTCTCTAAGCAATAAAAACTGATCAGTATAGCCAGCCAAGGCAGGCCTAGAAACATACATTCAATAGGGTGACAAATGAATTTCCTGATGTGCCTGTCCACAAATAGTCTGCATACAAGTAGAAATTCAGCTAGAAGAAAGCAGGAGAAAGAGCAAGTGAATTTCATGAAGCTTGCTCACAGTGCACACTTTTGAAAAAATAATGCTTGCACACATACTAGTAGATATTCGCCCTGAAGAAGATGAAGGTTATTATAATTGAAGCTCTGACGACTCTGAATGTGTTGCTTCTGGTGTGAGTGCTTATGCTCACAAGAATTTGTAAGCGGTTAACACGCAAGTGTAAAGCCTTCAAGCTCTATTAAAGAGCTCAACCTGATCTTGCCCACAGCTAATTGTTCAGTGGCCTTCATCAGGAACCCCATATGTTCTTAGAGCTTGTGTTTCTTCCCCAGCTATCCGATTTATTACAATCTTTCCACCTCCACCTGAAATTGTCCATGTTCTAACTACCTGCTTCTCCACCTTGGCACCACTAGAACCACCAACCCACCAAAGCTTTCTTTGCCCGCTCTCGTAGCTCTGACTTGCTTCCTTACATCCATTAGTAGTGTGGGTTTTACTTACTACCATTCTATGAGCTGACGAGTTAGATTCATTGTTCAGATCAATACTTGAACTAAAACTTCAATAGATACTTTCACATAGTGTCCTTAGAGATATACTTGAAAAGCATTTAGTGGCTTGCCTTCGCTTTGTGTGCCTGGTCATGAGTACCGACAGAGCATACAGAACAGGCCTCAGCAACTGAATATCATCAATCACATTAAACCAAGCTCTACAAATTCTGATAATCTTGACTCATACACTTACTGCCATGCTGTAAGCATTGACAGAGACGAGCTAGCTCAGCCTTGCAAATACAGAAAGGTTTAAGTTCCAGGCCCTTTTTCTTGGAAAAGATCACTACCTTCACTAAGAACATTGACTCTCCAAGGTTTTTTTTTATATAAAGGGGGCTGGCAAAATTTCTTGTATTGCTAGAACTAGCACGCCTCATGATCACGAGTATATGAAGATACAAGAGGAAACAGCTCAAGAAGTGTCTGCACCATCTGCCCCATCCATAGCTGCGTCCGACATCTCCTCTTGGCCATCCCCCTTTTTACCTGCATGTATCAGATACAGGACAATGAAGCAAGTATCCATCTAAATTGAGCTCCAAATGCATCCCAATGGCAGTCAGTTGAAACTAGTTCAAGGGCATGTACTCTGGTGGTGAAAGATTTTGCATCCCAGAGTAAGCTCCCTGGTTGCATACCACCAGAGGACACCCACTGGATCACTATGTCACTAGATAATATAATCCCACAAAAAAATAAGCTAAACACCTACTGCTGCCAAGTAAATCAAACTTCCAAGAAGAAAGCGTTTACCTTTTTTCTTTTTTCCCCCGCCTTTCTTCTTTGCCTTGGTTCCCAAAGCCAGCCAGGCCTTGATGTCAGGATCTTCAAGAACCTTGCTCGTGTTTATCTCTTGCAAAGGGTAGCCAGTTACTTTGTCTGAGCCATTGGGCATTAGAAGCACCGTGAACTTCAAATGAGCCACAAAATCACCTGCAAGTGCCATTCGTCAAAGCTAGTAAAACCCATGGCATTCAGCAACAAGTCTATATAAAGGTGGACTTGAGGATAAGAGCACAAGCAGCTCAAACAAAAACCTGGCTTTTCATGAAGAACTGGGTAGGGCTGAAGAAGTTCATGATTCACACACTCAACCAGCCCTAGCCGGGCACGCTTCTCTTCTAAAGACCTGCCAAAGTCACAAGCAAAGGTATTGTCGAAAGCTACCATCAACTAGATGATAAGAGGCTGTGCAATTTTCAAGTGCAAATTCACCAGATTCATACACGAACCATCCTTCCTAATTTTTTGACTTTTCAAAGGGGGTGTACCTGGCCGTAAAGGGCATGATGGAGAACTTCTGGTTAATTTCACTGAATATAAATCTCGAAGTCTTCATTTTGAGATGGTAATTCTTGTCGATGGCTCGTTTGTAGATTGTGGTTTGCTTTTCATCAAGCAGCTTTGGCTGCACTCAAAATCAAAAGGCCAAAAACAAAATAAATGTAAGCGCTTTTTGGGTCGACTGGCCGCCCTTTGAAATTATCAGCATGAGCATTCAGCACTTGTAACTAGCAAGATAAAAAAGCAAGAGAGTGAGGAGAATGTAAATTACAACCATGGGATGAAGAAATGGACTTATAATACCTTGCCTTCACCAGTGCTCATCACTATATCTACCGCATAGACCTCATTCTCCTCAAATTCTGCATCATCAACTCTCGTTTCTGGGTTGGTGACACTAAGAATTACTTTGTTCGCATCAATCACAAACTGCTTCATTTGATGGCTCAATACACCCTCCACAACTTTGCAATCATAGGCAGCAGCAACCTTTTGAAGAGCTTCTGTCACCTCTTTATTCTGAAACACAGCTTTTGAGGTCATAAACTTGAAAATCTATAGCCAGTATTGATCAATTTGCAAACCAGCTTAGTCCTTTTTCACTACCATGCAAACCAGCTTGGTCTTTTTTCACTACCATGCAGCAGTACGCATGAACAAGTGTAGATCCAACACACAAAATGGGCAGTGTCCTCCATGAACGTTCACACTAGTGTATATCAAACCAAAAGGGGATCACTCACAGAATTAAAAGTTCCCTCACCCGCAGTATCTAATGTTTCTGCTCTGCTGCAGGTCACAAACAGGGCATATTTATGGCGCTCAAATGGATTGCAAAATAGTTTGCCATGATGTGGCACTGGTGCTTTCACATGACTACACTTGCAAAGTGGATGGTATCGAAGTGTACACTAGGATTTATCTGGTTCAATGCAGCCATTTGAGGCATGATGATCTTTCAAGGGATGCTGCCAGCTAAGCTTCCAACATGATGACCAAAGATACGGGGTAGTATCAGAAGAGCATGAGTACAAGCTAATGCAAAGGCAATTCCTGAAAGTCAAGGTGGGTGAGAAGCATAGTTCCAATCATATGCAAACGATTGGCCAGAAAACATTTGATTCAAATGTGTATGATATGTGCGTTTCATACATTTTCGTTTTTTATTTTTATTATTTTAAATGGAATTTTACATTCTCACCGTTATCACCCATTTCTTCGCATTTCACCTCAAATCCCATGCTGACCAGCATCCAGCGAGCATGCACCTCCAGCATCAGGTAACGATGCCCTTATTCTCAAAACTCGATTTTGCTGACCTGTATGGCTGTACAGCCTGTCACCTGTGCTATACGGGGTGTCCTGGGCCCTATACCTTGAGTGTGGCACATGCTGTGGCTTCAGGCCTGTACGAGATGTACAGTGTGGGGCCTAGGTGAATGTACATTACTATGATGTACAGTGAACATTGCAGTATGTACATTGTACACTCTATATTAACTACTTCAATACAGTTTTAGACTCATTTATGTCATGGCAAATTCAAATATTTACAATTTTACTATTTCGAAATTGGGGCTTTTCCTTCATATGGGAAGACCAAAAGTAAAACACCCCATAGTAAGAATCCACTTCCATGTGTCTCCGCCCAAGACTGATACTCCTACACCATGCAATAAGTACACATTAAGCTTGCCTGCACCCTTCCATGTTGTTTGTACTAACCTTGTGTTTGGCCTATGGTTTAGGTGATTTCCTGGGAGGATCTTACCGTTGGGCCTTTCTGACCTTCCCAGAGCCTAAAAAGGGCGTCTCTTCTTGATACTCCAAAGCACACACCAGGGAAGATCTTAGCCTACGGCTTTCTTTCCATTGCCAAACTTTTGCCAACGGGCAAGGTTTAGGAGTATATACAGGCCACAAGCCAGACAAAGACATGCTTGCTTGAGACTTGCAGGACGGTGTTTCTCTTTTTTTCTAGCTCTTTTATTCTACCTCATGGAAAACTCGGCTGGATTGACTTCATGGATGATCTTGATCATCATGAGGAGCACTAGGGGAAACATCGGGATGTTGATATGCCCGGGAGTGGGGAGACCAGGAAGATAGCAGCAGTGGTAAAAGCATCTTTGATGCTGAGATGGCAAAACTTCAAGTGGCGATGCTTGAAGAAGTAGTTAACTCTCTTGCAACAGGTGGTTTTGAATATGTCTTCTTCCGTAATACCTAGTTTCGGTGCCTCTTATTTCACACCAGAGCTTTATGCGGGTGAAAAGAGGCAGCGACTATAAGCTAAGGGTCAACATGCCATAAAGACATCATCCTCATCTACCGTACGACACCTGGTCTACTCGTTGAACCAACCACATCACATGATTCATTCACGACTCTCCGCTCACGGAGACGGATATCAATTGTGAATCGGTCTTGATCGTTGTCATATCTCTGATTATACACGTGGAGGAACACCACGGAAGGGTAGGTATAGACCCCGGTGTGTGTTCCAGCCATGGTTTAGTACATGTGGAAGGACTCCATGGAAGGATTGAGATCTTGGTGTGAGCTCCTGGCATGATTGGTTACAGGTGGAAGGACTCCATGCAAGGATTGATATCCTGGTGTGAGCTCGTGGCATGATTGGTTACAGGTGGAAGGACTCCATGCAAGGATTGATATCCTGGTGTGAGTTCCTAGCATGACTCAGTACATGTGGAAGGGCTTCATGGAAGGGTGAATACCCTGGTGAGAGTTCATGGCATGCTGATGAAGTCTCATGGAAGGGTGGACACCTTGGTGAGCATTCTTTACACCTGTATGGGCGGTGCCCGAGACGGGTTCCGTACAAGATAAATAAGTTGGGAGATGGAGTCCAAAATATTGTGCATAGAGCATTTGTGTGTGTTCTGACATGCATGAATGACTTGTCATGACTGCTTGGACAATGCCTAGTATTTCTGCTTGTGATTGTCCATGGGTTCTTGGGACGCCTGGAAACCCTGTGGACGCGTGTGTGCACACCTGTTTGGGACTGAGGTGGTGGTCTTATGTGTCTTGCAAGTGGTAACCCCAAACTCAATTTACAGCTTATATTTTATTATACTAAGGTTTATGAGTGCAGGTGTTCACATACACTTAAATTTGGGCGCACAAATTATATAGTGTTCACATACACTTAAGTTTGGGCGGTCAATTTTTAAAAGTGTTCACATCAAGAGGACCAATTTTTAATGAAACTTGGCCATTACTCAAGGTGGGCAGCCCATCAAGCCATAATAGATCCCACGAGTTGCTATTCTGGGAGGGGAAGGCCAAAATCAGCTAGGCGCCCCCCTTTCTAGCTGTTTTTGGAGGTGGAACACCGTGGGCTTCTCGCAGGTGTCAGTTGGGCATGCAAAGTTGCTCTTGAGGGCTGGCCGACTCCTTGTAGGGCTGCCATATAGCTGAAGGCTTGCCTTCCTAGCTTCTACAGGCACAAGCGATTCTTCTCTCTCTCTCTCTCTCTTGAAGCAGGCGACCCCTTCTAGCTTCTCTACAAGACTGGTTGACTGCTGTACAGCAGGTTTTAGGGCTGAGATTTAATGCTCTGAAGGCTCTTGGTTCAAGGCAAACAACAAGGCACACGTCTCATCTCTTGGGGTGACCTGTACAGCATGTTTGTGGGCTGAAAACAGTGCCCAAATTCAGTAAGGTTCTTCGCGACAAATTTGAAGGCAAACAATATCTAAACCTACGTGAAGCCTGTAACTCTAAGGGTAGAACCTTTGGGTGGCCAAAGCCAAGGTTTTTCATGGCTGGTTATTTGGGACAGCACCACTGCTAGAGGGTGTGATCACGTACTAGAGTGTGGTTGTGCCCGAGGAAGCCTGAGATTGAAGTCTCAGGCAATTGTTTGATTTGTTTTCATCATATTCTCTACCAACCGTTCTCTTGTACTAGAACACTCTGTTGGTAATAAAGATACCTCGGGGGGGTTGGCCCAACTTCAACCCCTAGTGCTGTGTTTTGTGCAGTCTTTCATATTGTTGTTTCAGTGGTTTCAAAGTATGATGATGTATTGTCGGATGCTATGTATTATGCTACGATGTTATGTATGGGATAAGGTTTTCTGTGCACACGCTTCCGTATTTGTGCCAGTCGTAGTCTAGACTTATGATGCTCGTGGCTTACACTCATGTGAGCCTCAAAATTACCACCATACCTAGAGCCCCACTAAAACCCCAGGATAAAGCGGTAACCTCTATCAAAGGATGTTCAAAAAATACCTCCAAGATTGTCGTGCACTATAACAAAAATGTGCTCAATCTCCTCCATAATCCCTCTGAACAACAAATAATACCTGGGGACCAGATTGTAAAACCAAGGCTCTCTAATCAATAGTGTCAAAACACGCAAGATCAAATGATCATACACGAGAGTAACAGCAACTACAAATAATCACTATGCAACTAGTCATTAGCACTCGGCTATGACAAACACGGGTTGTGATTGAAGTGTCAATCTTGACGAAATTTCTTCATGTAAAGTTTTCTAATTGGTAACTAGCAAAATCACATATAAACTATCCAGAGTAACTGAACTTATCCCTAAACCTAAAAGTGTAAGAAGGATTCCTCGTGTCAATCTTGACAACCATGATAACATGACAAACATGCCGGCAAAAATCTAGATATCTAGTGTCATGCTATCATCCGCACGTATCCACCAGGTAGCCTATAATCACAAGGATACACACTAAAAAATGTGTCCTCCCCTCTCATACTACACAGGGCACGAAATGTGTATCCGAAGATACCACACACACCCCCCATCACATGCTCAAATCTGGCATGTCTCTAAAAACCCTGTAACATGTGTCAAAGACATGCTCTCCATATCTAAGTCAACAACTCAAACACCGCATCGAGCTCATCTCAAAACTGTCTCGAAATCCACCCACGTAGTGGGTTTGTGTACCTACTCTCTCCACCCCATAAGGGTTGCTCCCATAAGGAGACCCCTCGGATTCTGAAACCGCCTGTGTGCAGTAGTGGCTGAACCAACCACTGCCCTCTGAAGGATTATCACCAGTCCCCACAAAAGCTCAATATCAGCATGGAACGGAGCCCGCAATTTGATCTTCCCCTCAAAGTAAGTTTTCTCCAACACCCCCTCTACCATGTCCCATTGAACCTCCATATGAGCCCCAGACCCACGTGGATAGTCTTCATAGAAATCTCACCAAAAATGTAGCTGTTCCGCCATGGGTAAGAGAGAAAAAATGGAGAATGAAGGCTGCTACCACAAGATAAGTTATGTGACTATTTCTAGTGTTTCGCATATAAAGAGAGAAACCGATGCATTCACGCGAGAAAAGACGAGAGAATATGCAAAGAAAAGCACCGCCTACCTGTATGTACTCTATACATGAGAATTGGAAACCTTGTGTATCCACGGGAAGACCTCTCAGCAAGCACCAAGTTAAGTATGTTTTAGTCTCGCTTTTTTAAGTAAAAAACACAAATCCATGTGTTTTCCACCAAAAAAAAAAACACTTAAAAGCCTTTCCCATGTGCACAAGGATAAAAATATCCCTAACCCACAACTATAAGATCCACCAGTCCACACAAACAACCAGATTAGTACCAAATAGAAGGGGTGTAAGCTAGCTCACCACCCAACTGTAAATTCCATCCCGAATCACCCCCAGGCCAAAGGCCTAGGCTCCAATCCCACGAACCATGCCAATCAGCACCTGTATGCCACCAACGCCTGCCTATTAAGGCCTTCCACATGACTATCCGTGATCCCTCGAATCCAATCATGTTTCCAACGTTAATACTGATCCATCACAAACCGCAGAGTGAATAGCTCTCTGTCAACAATAATAACCCAAGTCTCACTTATATAGTGGCTACTACTGCTATGAATAATTGTCCGGACACTATACTTGGTATTATTAACCATGAGCCTTAGCCGCTTGTATCAGCCTGCTTTTCCTAATCCCACGGATCTCCTAACCCTACCGGATTAGGCCACTA
Source organism: Cibotium barometz (assembly GCF_041138505.1). Taxonomy (NCBI): domain Eukaryota; kingdom Viridiplantae; phylum Streptophyta; class Polypodiopsida; order Cyatheales; family Cibotiaceae; genus Cibotium; species Cibotium barometz. Next base: position 9,050,493 of record NC_141064.1, on the reverse strand, counting down.
ATCTCAAGGATTAGCATTAGGTACATAACAATCTGACATGGAACACACCTAGAAGTAAGGCTTTAGACTGGGTAGGAGCCTAGGGCAGGCCATGCAAGCAGTCTGGACAACGAGCAAAGGAGGGCTGCATAAAAGGCTGGTTGTGCACATGTGATTGTGGTGGGCCATGTGGAAGGAAGGCTAAAAGAGGCATGAATGATAAAATGGGGAAAAGCATGAGTTAAAAAAAGCACAAGTAAGCTTTTTTTGTGCTAAAACGAGAGGGGGCTTAATTTTAAGCCCTAACTTTTTGAAAAGCACAAAGCTAATGCAAGAGTGCTTTTTTTAATCTCAATAACCCTATAAATTCAATCTCACCCTACTTGTTGGCTCATACATACTCAACCTGTCTGGTGGCCATCCTACTGTTGTCTGGCACCCAGCTCCTGCTGTCTGGTGCCCAGCTGCTCTGTCCGGCACCCCTGGAATGCCTATCCCTGACAGAGGTTGTCTAGCCGCCTGGGCTCTGCGGATCTGCAGGTGCATCACTCATGTAGTACTGTTTGTTGCCCTGGCCATCACACTGTGTGCTGCTGGCATGATCATTACTCTTGAGTTTATTTGGAAGGTTTGTGTAGTCGATGGGTTTCTTCTCTTTGGAAAGAGATTGTTTAAGTGAGAGCCACCTGTTCGTTGCCCACAACTAGCCATAGCAAATAAAACGTAGTGACACTGGCTTGAAAATGTACAGAGTTATACAGTCTATAAAACTCTGCAACTGTCCATGGGAATGCTCAAAATCCCACAATTAGCCGACAAGCTCAAGAGCGCGGTGCATACCCAGACTTTTGACACAATTGGCTTTTCAAGATCTCAGGCTGGAATTTCAGGAACAGGAACTTTACTTCAAAATTCCATTTCTGGCAAGCTTTTGAAACAGTGTAAAAACCACCAATTAAATAAGATTGCAAATCCCACAATGTTTTTGATATCAACCAACTGAACTGCAGTTCCAGGCAAAGCATACATGCACAAGCTGATATTTACAGGCCGATTATTGTGCAATCATTTGCAGTCAAAAACACAACACGTATTAGTTAAGTTCTAGGGTGACAAGTTGCTTTCAGTTGATGAACTTCGCAATGAGCAAGCAGAGTTCTCACGCATTGGTCAGCTTACTCTATAACCTTACTAGTTGGAGCTTAGTGACAACTTACCGTTTTTCCAGGCCTGATGAGCCGAAGGGCAACCTCTGCAGCAGTGTTGACAGCCGCCATAACATCAGCAGCTCTACCAACCACAGGACCTTCTTGCAATACGTGTGTATGAGCAACAACTGCTATAAATCCATCAATGTGACAGCCAAGATCACTGAAACAAAACCACCCCATTTAACAGGGCATGAGAAATGAGTCAATAATTCTTCTGAGAAAGATTTAAAACTCTGCCCAAAAGCTTGTAAGAGCCCTTACACATATGGCCTGCCCATCTATGATGTAAGAACATCTGACAACGGGCAGGGTGGACTGTTGATAGACATGCAATCAAGCCCATCCCAGCCTGCCCCATGTTAAGGGCCTAAAAATCAGCAAAGTAAACCAAGGATTAAGAAACTAACATTTTCACCATGTCATTCTCTGACACTGTAGCATCATCACTCGCTAGAGGGGAGAAGTGACAAACTACACTATTCACCGATACACAAGTAGGAAAAGCGACCCCCCTTTCAATTTTCTTCTTAGCATTCTTGTAGACATTTCCGGTTTGCCTGCCAAAAGTGAAAAGCAGAAAGGAGGAGTTGAAATCAAACCCAAACTCTACTCTTTGAGAGGTAATCAACCATATAGTGATCAACTGCAACCAAATGCAAGGCTGTAAAAAACAGGACTAGCTAGATGCACCACCCTAAACAAAGCCTCCACCTAGTTATACACAAAGTCGAGCATCCATGGACCGACCCATCACCCCCATCCCATAGAAACTACACGATCACCCCAGGGGTGCTGAGGGCATAAGCAAGTAGCCCTTTTATGTGCATACCCTGGACGTAGTTATGGTGGTATCAGTCATATCAATTAAGTCAACATCAACATTGCACACTTGCATTCAGAAGCAAAGAAAGAAAGCTGACTAAGCCAACGAAATGTGAACAGCAACGAATAAACATGCAAATAACTACCAAGGTTGTCACCATCAATGATGGGGGAGGATACATTCAACCTTTGTTTGAAAAGTATGAGCTTTGCTAGTCTATTGAAAGGCCCTGCATGCGCCAATAATAGCATGACTGCAAGCTTGCAACATTGAGGGAACATATGCTGCAGAACACAGATGCAAACTAGCAGTGACAGGGCTGCAAACAGCCATGCAAAGATGCAAAGTATAAAAATGATGTTCACATCTATGGGATGCCTGCTATGATGACGGGGGGAAGCCAAAACCTACTTGTCTCGATGAGGAGGAGTAGTGGATGATCCAAGCCGAGTATAGAGACACGCTTGATAGGTATGCAGAGGGCAGTCATACGGGCTCAAATGGAGAGTGTTGGCTCTTCACACTTGGTAGTGGAGGCTACGAGTCCTTCTCTACAAGTACTTTGTAGGTTTTTCTGCAAATCTCTTTCATTCGTTGTCTATGATGTGAATTGCTTGCATGCCCTAAGCCTTGTGTTGGTAGGTTGATGTATGTAAGTAGGGATGGTAATGCTCTCCTTTCTCCTCTTCTCTACCTTCTCTTTGCTATCTATCATGTCCCTTTTGCATGCTAGTTTCATGAAGTAGAGGTTGAGCTCTCTATAGCTCTTGCTCTCTACCTAGCATTTGGATCTCTTCTTGGGTGACTCAGGAAGAGGTGGAGTAAGCCCCTAGTGGCTTCACATCAAGGAGTTAACCCTCATAGGGTTGGCCAAGTGCAACTCTCCAAACTTGACTCTTGCATGCATCTTTATTCTCTTCTTTCTCTCTTGTGTGCAACGTAGCATGTTATCCTTAACATCACCACATTCATTGCTGCTCCCCAATTGATAGCCATACCCTCGGACTCCAATTGCTCAAGCAACGTCTATGTGCCAAACTTGTAGGCATATCTCTCCTCCTGCGACAATGGAGGATGGCCTACCAGTCATCCAACAGAAAGTTTATCAATTCCGTGCGGTAATGACAGACATTGACTGGAAAACTGGGATGTGAATTGTTCAGTCAGTGTTGACAACAGGCTGCCTATACTATAGGCATGAGAACTGGGCTGGGAAAACAATAGTTAGTGTGTGAGTAGAAGCAAGCAAAACACAGTTGCAAACCGCTATGAAAGACTGGAAACAGCTTCGCAATTCAGCAACGTTAAATTGCCAAATGGAGCTCGAAACTGCCTGAAGTAACAGGCTACGTGGCCATGTAATTTTGAAAGTAAATACTGAATGTGATGTAACTTTTCCCAGCTTGCCAATGATTACCATTTTGACCACTACGTTCGCTGAAAATCTGGATGCAGTCATGTAAGCCTATTCTAGGTTGGGACCATGCCAACAGCTCATTCTAGCAGCTATACTTCGAGGGATACAACCAAGACAAACAAAACAACAAAAAGTTAAACAAGAACACACAAGCAACCCTTCGAATAGGTGATCTCTCATCTCGGTCATTCTAAATTGACTACTTGACATCCAGCCCTCCCATGGCAAATACAGCCTGCCTCTTCGTCTGTGCGGAGGCATGTGGTGAGTGTTTGAAATGACTGATGTAATGCGGCTTTCCCCAGTCATCCAACATAAAATTTATCGATTCCGTGCATTAATGACAGACATTGACTGGAAAACTGGGATGTGAATTGTTCAGTCAGTGTTGACAACAGGCTGCCTATTGGAGAGGCATGAGAACCAGGCTGGGAAAACAATAGTTAGTGTCTGAGCAGAATCAAGCACAACATAGTTGCAAACGGCTGCGTAAGACTGGAGACAGCTTCGCAATCAGTGGCGTTAAACTGTCACATGGAGCTCGAAACTGCCTGAAGTAACAGGCTATGTGGCAGTGCAATTTTGAATGTAAATACTGAATGTGATGGAACTTTTCCCAGCTTGCCAGTGACGACCATTCTGACCACTACATTCGCTGAAAATCTGGATGCAGTCATGTAAGCCTATTGCCTCCAGGGAAAACGTGGGAACTAAGTTGGGACCATGCCAACAGCTCATTCTAGCAGCTATACTTCAAGGGATACAACCAAGACAAACAAAACAACAAAAAGTTAAACAAGAACACACAAGCAACCCTTCAAACAGGTGATCTCTCATCTTGGCCACTCTAAATTGACTATTTGACATCTACAAAAGCCAGCCATCCCATGTCAAAAAAAGCCATCCATCCCATGGCAAATACATCCTTTGTGCGGACACAGTTAGTCACCTGCTTATCGGCATGTGGTGAGTGTTTGAAATACATGTTTGGAACCATCATCAAAGTAACGTTATGTGTGCGTACATGCATGCATATCACACATGCATCCACGAACATCTTGTTAGAGTGTCAATGAATGCACCATATGCAGCATGTTGGTACAGTGCACATAGCATGTATTAGACACATATTTGTATAAATGTCGGTTGAGTGTTAATGAATACATCATACTGCCACGCCAAATAAAAGTTGATATTACCACAGGCGCCATCCAATTGCCCATCAGATTATCAGACAGCACAAACGACAAATTCAAGGCTAAAAGATGAGAATCTCCGAACAAGGCAAAGCTAGAAAACCCTCAGATGTAGCACATGGCTCTTACTCTCTGATATAAGAGTCCCCCTTCTCACAGAGGTCAACAACCTTCACCCCCGGTTTACAATCAGCAAGCACAACCTGCAAAGCCTCTGGAAAATATTTAAAAAAAACAATCAGGTGTGTGAAATTGTGTCCACTGCTGCGAGCAAAAAAAGCCAAGATAACGTAAAGACAGATTCCTGCAAGCACAAATTAGTATAATCCGGTCATGAAATAGGGTTATACTACTTAGAATACGTGCAGATTGGAGCGGTTTTCTAGTCATAATCCAGATATGTGTGCATAGCAACTCATGTCGGCAAGCAATCGGTCAAGCTCAAATGAAAATAGTAGGGACTCACTGTTTGCGATTTCGGCTGCAAGCTTGTACTTGGTGACAACGTCTGGAGACGTAAGGTCAAGCTCCTTCTCTTCTTTTGTCTCTTCGTCCGACATTGCGGAGGTTAAAAAGACCAGCTAGCTCTCTGGAAAACACGGCACAGGAAAAACCATGTAAACCCATGTCCATAAGGCAGTGTGGGAAGGCAAAAAATGGCCTGCAAATAGCGATGAAAAACCTCCCAGGCGTACCGAACGACAGGGAAAAAACAGACAAGACAGATGGCGAATATGGCGCTTACTGTAGATGAAAGACCCTTAAGGTTAGGGGTGAAAACACAGTTCCCTGAGCTTGCACGAGTCTGCACAGAAATAGAAAGCAAATGGGAGGGTTTTAGGGAGGTAGTGACGATGACCGTCAAGGCCAGAGTTCGTTAGCTTGCAGTGTGAATGGACCGTCACATAACCTATTTGCCCTAGGCCTTCGGTTTTTGAGACCCCCTCTCTCTCTCTCAAATACACACACACACACACACACACATAACCTATTTGCCCTAGGCCTTCGGTTTTGGACGGTTGAGACCCCCTCTCTCTCTCTCTCTCTCTCTCTCTCTCTCTCTCTCTCACACACACACACACACACAATCTAGGCCCTCGGTTTTGGAAATTGGACTGGCCCCGGAGTGAGGTGTGTGTGCAAAGGATTCCTGTTGAGATCCCCTATGTCACACACACACACACACACATTTTATAATGGTGTAGTGTCCCTTGCATTGTGTCTTGCACATTTTGAGCATCCCAAAATGATGGCATCACTTGCAGTGTGTGTGTCACGCATTTTGAGCATCCCAAATTGATTCATGTTGTTGCTTGTATTTCCAATTACAAGTCATAAGGAAGCATTGATTTGTAAGACACCACCTCACTATCGTAGTCTCCTCCAAAAAAACCTCCATTTCAAGGACTCCTCTATGATAAACCTCTTCACCAAAGATCAAAGTGTAAACAATATAAATTGATTCCGTTGACTCTTGTAGGTCCCGTCTCAATAATATTTTTACCAAAAGTGTTTACAAGTGTCTGTGCTTCAAGACATATAATTCTCGGTACTTTGTAATAATGTCCAATTGAAGCATACACTATTACATGATCAAAGCTTCAAGATGTATAATTTTTGGTACTTTGTAATAATGTCTGATCAAACCGAAATCCACAATTAATGAGGTGTATGGCTTCCACTACTAATTTTTGACAAAGTTGGAGTGATTACAAGTGATAGACATGAAAAAATATTTAATTTGGCATCACTTATAATTTTATTCATCCATGTGGCTTTTCACACTCAGAATATTCATTTTTCTGTTCTAATGAGCTCATAATGATGACTGAGCTAAATGTAATACTGACATCAAATTCTCATGTATACTAACAGAGTAGCCTAGGGCACACTAGTTCAAAAAGTCAAATAATGGCTACCCTACCCAAGAGCCCACTAATACGTTTTTCTATAAAAGATAACTGAACTAATGAGAAACAAACTTTACCTTATGTGCGATAGAGAGCTCTTGTTCATAGACTCTTTGCTACTACTTGTACCTTTTCTATAAAGGATAACTCAACAAATGAGAAATGGACTTTCCTTGGTGTGAGAGATCTTGTTCATAGGCTCTTCTCTACTCCTTGTTCATAGACTCTTCTCTACTCTAGAGTGTAAGAGAGTGAGAGTGTTAGGGTGTGACTTGCAGGTTCTTTTCTCCACCACCATAGTTACAAGTTGTGAGCGAGAGATCGCTTGAGAATACCGCAACCATCATTGGTGTGAGTATTGTGTTATTGTGTAGTGCTTAGCTGCTGCAAGGTTGGAGAGCCTCCCGTGGGAAGCAAGTTGCAATCATTCTCCACATGACAAGTAAGTTCTTTACTCTTCTCTTGGTTTTTGATAGGCAACTTGTGTGTGTTAACACTCTCACAAGTGTCCCTTGAGATTGTGGCCCTTAGGCTTAACATTGGCACCGCTACCAAGGAGGCACTATTGCTTTCTTAGCCCCTTGGTAGTTCTTTGAGTGCTCAAGTGTTTTACTTCCATTTCTAAGTCCTACTATGGAGATAATGAAGATAAAGTTTTGGATAAGATATTTTCAGGCTGCGGTTTTTGGTTTTGGTTTTGAGTTTGTGTGTAGCTTTCTGGTGGTATATTGTGGTTAGATTTTGCATAGGATTAAGCATTACGTGAGGATTAAGCTTTGTTTTAGGACTTCTAGCTCATTTTAGCTCTTTGTAAGTTACAAGTCTTAGTATAAATTAATTAGACTAATTATTTAGCAATTGGACTAATTAGGTATAGCATTGCATTTAGATTAGTAGGCTCATATAAATGCATTAATTGTTTGATTTGTTGCATAAAGTAATTACCCTTAATTAAAAATAAATTAAAATTTTACTATTTTGTGTTCTCTACCTAAGTTGCGTAAAGCTCTATAATGAACTTGTTTTGTTTATATCTATCTTGTGTGTGCTCCATTTGAAAAATCCAAGAGTGGATTTTTAAATGGAACATACAAGAGCTTGTTTTGCTCATGTCTCCCTCATATGTGCTGCATTTGAAAATCAGAGGGTGGATCTAAGGTTTGAGCAATCCCTTGCATTAAAACATCGAAATCTTACACTTTGAACATTGCTAAAAATTAGTGTATCTTTTACATTGGTTTTTTATTTCTGCTTATAACTTGATTTTGGTGTAGTTTTTTAACTAGTGGATTCCTCATGGTTGATTTACCCTACCTGGCACTTAGTTGCCTAGGAGTTTGGGTTTAAGGAGAGCAAATTTGAGTGAGGCGGGGGAATTTTCTCACTCCTCTTGGCTCAACTCAACACTTCCAATTTGTAACTCTTGCATTCCTTATTCCCTCTAAAATGTTAAGCTACTTAACTATGCTTGAATTACAACATCAAAATAGCACTTTAATTTGTGAATTAACTCTCTATTTTTTTATTATTCATAGTATAGTTGAGAGCTTGCCGGGAAAATTTCTCCTAAACCGAGAGGAGTAAGCATTGAGGGTTTAACCATGACTGAAATTTTAGGTATGTGTTATTTACAATAGACTAACTCTTTATGTGTTATTTACAATAGACTAACTCTTTATGTGTTATTTACAATAGACTAACTCTTTATGTGTGAAGCTTTTGGAGCGGCTCAACGGTCAAGTTTCTTGAAGGCAACCAAGAGTGAGTATTGATAAAGTATATAGACAATACTCTTGGTGTTGGGATACCTTTTTGTCTTGGAGGACTTCAAATCCCTTCATGCATTGTTTGCATCTCCAACACTTGGACGTGTTTGTTAAAACTAGACTCTGAGCTATAGCCCCTCAACTTGTGGGCAACACTGAGCAGCATCAATGAAAATCTCTCTTCGATGGCTCATTAGTAAGTCATTGGTAAGCTTTCTCCACGCTAGAAAAGAGTGTGTATTGTTTGTTAGAACTAGACTTTGAGCTATAGCCCCTCAACTAGTGGGTAACACCGAGCAACATCAATGAAAATCTATCTTCAATGGCTCATTAGTAAGTCATTAGTGAGCTTCATCAACCCTGTAAAAGAGTTAAGATACCTTTTTAGTTTGGAGATCCTTTGCACTCTCCCTTGCAAAACTTGTGTGTGTGTGTGTGTGTGTGTGAATGGCAACCCTATGCAACCGAGAATACAAGGGTGCTCTTTGGGTAACGAGAACATATCCTTCATTGGGGTGGACAAGTCTTGGACATCAATAAGTGTTGGTAAGAATTCTAAACCTTCAACCTAGCACCAATCTAAGCACGTGTGTCATTTGATAACATACCTTTTGAGTTCCGTGTTTTGTAAGTTCTTGAGTATGTTGTCCACCCATGGAATCAAGTGGAATCCAATTTATTATACCCTTAACTTTTCTTTAAGATCGTGCAATAAGTGGTGTAGTTTTCGAGCAACATCAAAGAGTGTGGATCTTAACAAGACCCACTTTTCAAGAGGAGTTATGGAATCTAAAAAAACACCAAACCAAACAAGTCTCTATCCTTGTAAAGTGTCCATTTGATCTTGCATCAATCACATCATATTAAAGATTCCACTGTAAATGACTTAATTAAGACTCATAAATAAGATTAAGAAAATGATAATGAAATGATCACAAGAAGAACTAAAGCATGAATAAGAGATACTGAAAGAAACTAAAACCATGAGTTGTGGTTTCATTCAAAAGGTAGGGTTTGTATTCAACTTTAGGGCATCACCATACCCACCTCCCATGTGGGATTTTCACAAGAGACAGTGAAACGTTTTACGTCTCGAGATACTTGTAGATGGCTAAGAAAGGCCTATGGTCTTTGGGACCTGTGGACAGAAAGGGGCCATGGATGGTGCCCGTGTGGGCATAGGTGGATTAGGGTTAGGGCTAGGTGGAAGATAGCCCTAACCCCATCTTTTTATATTAAAAAAAAAACTTTACAATGGTGCCCAAGTGTAGGCATAGGTGGATTAGGGTTAGGGCTAGGTGGGAGATAGCCCTAACCCTATCTTTTTATATAAAAAGACACTTTGCAATGGAATGAGATAGCCCTAACTTATCTTTTTGTACAAAAAGGGGCCATGGATGGGAGATAGCCCTAACCTACATTTTTGTATAAAAAGGGGCCATAGATGGTGCCCAAGTGTGGGCTTAGGTGGATTAGGGTTAGGGCTAGGTGGGAGATAGCCCTAACCTTGTCTTTTTATATAAAAAGACACTTTGCAATGGAATGAGAATCACTTGTTTGCCCTTGTCTCTTGGCTCTTGATGTTTAACCTTTGATTAAGCTCTTTGCCTCTTATTTTAATCTTATTTAACATTCTATTAGCTATGAATTATAGTTTTTTAATGGATTAGGACTTGTATTAAGTGATATTTAGCCTTGTTTACCTTGATGAGAGGAGGATTAGAGGAGGCATAATGCAAGCTTTCTACATCCAAGCAAGGGAAAAGGTTTAAACCAGACCAAGGTAGCATTTGTTTTCCACACCTGGATTAAATCCCTCTTGGATTTAAGATAACTAGCATTGAGCATAGATACTTGCACATGGTGCCTTAAGGTACAAACACATCAAGTTTGATCCCAAACAGAATGCTTTGGTTCTGGAATCTTTCGGGGCTCTAAGGACAAGGGCTTTTCCACACCTAGCTAAGAATAGCTAGAAGACATTCAAAAAGGGTACTCAAAGTACCATGTTGATAGGCTAACTAGTCCGCTACCCAACGGTTTACCAACTTAGCAATAATAAAACAGAGCCATCAGAGAGCGGTAGTTCTCCTTTGTAACTGTCTTGTACTAATGGGTAGTAAGAAGTAGAAGAGTGGGAGAGTATGGAGAGATGTGCAGAAGTTATGTTGAGCAATATTCTGATGCAAGGTTGTTCTTTGAGTAATGTATATGAAGATACATGGAGTTCTGTGAGCATTGTTGTGTCTTTAAAATGTAGTTCCGAAAGACTATGAGAAACTATTGTATTATCATGTTGTACTGTGCTTGAGTCGGCGTGTTGCTCATGTCATGCTATCTATATTGTTGTGTCATGTTAATGAAAGCAATCTTGCATGATAGTGACTTTTTTACACTCGTATGTTCCAATCGGACACTCTTGTGTCATGTTAATGAAAGTAATCTTGCATGATCATGACTTTTTTGCACTCTTATCTATTCCAATGAAGCACTCTCTTGATACTTTTCCAACTCACATTGCTTGCCCCGATGCTTTCCCTATGTGTCACTTAGACTAGAATAATATTTATTGTCACCTTATGGAACCAGGTAGAGAGATGGATAGCTTGGCTAGCTGATGTCAGTTAGGTAGTGTTAGAACCACCAAGCAATGACACTTTTGGTGATCCTACTCGAAGTAGCACCTCGGGTGAGCAAATAATAGTCGAGTAAGGGAAGGAAGCACTTAAAGTCTCTAGGAAGTGAAAATAATAGACTTATCTCTAGAAGAAGGTATCCGAAAGTGTTGTGTTTTCTTCATGTTAAGGTCTCTTTTGCATGGTTGAGAGTCTTTTGTTTCCAATGATAAGCATGTCTAGAGTGCAATGGTATGCATGCCTAAAGCTATAATAATGTTGCATGACATCTAAAGGGGATAGTGTTCATGGAGGTTGCATAGAAAGTGGTGAACCTTCAGCAAAAGCACTACGCTACTAGTACACACAACCAAGTCATGCTGATGATGGTGTTGGGATGTACGTTTCTTACCCAAAACATGTGCCAAGAGAACACTCGCTTTTATAGGAATTATCAAAGGAGAAGTTGAATTAGAAGCTCAACTTCTAGGTCAAGAGGATCAAGACCCATAATAAGAGCACCAAGAGGCTTAGGAAGAGCAAGAGCTAAGAGAAGAGGAGCTAGAACAGAAAACACGAGGAAAGAAGAAGCCAATCTAGAACTAGAAGCAAATAGATTCACTATGGTTTAAAATACCACAAGCGTAGAGGAAAGAGTGATGAAGATCCAAATGTATATGTGTTCTCATTTGAGACCACATTTTTGGCAAATAAAGCCCCACAGTTAGCTCAAAGGATACAGTTATTTATAATAACACTTGGTGGCAAAGTGACCAACTGGAATGCCCAGTATGGTCTCGACCACTTTTAGACTTTTGAAGTATGGAAGGATGCATTCCTAAAGAGATGCTAAAAAGATGAGAAAACCACTCAACTGATGGACAAGTTGTAATGTTGACCCATAAGAAGTTACCCCACTAGCTCAAAGGATAGAGTTCTTTGCTAATAACACTAGGTGGCAAAGTGACCAATTGGTATGCCCAGTATGGTTTAGACCATTTTTAGACTTTTAAAATATCAAAGGATGCATCCCTAAAGAGATATAAGAAAGATAAGAAAACCACTAGAGTGATGTGGAAAAGTTGCTAGGTTGACCATAAGAAGTTAGACTGTCACGTAGGCTGTAATGCCTATGATCGACGGCAGACCGGATGGCCATGTCCGGGGTTCAGTGGGAGAGGACGCCCATGCGGAGTCATGGGCGGCCAGGCTAGTGTGGACGGCAGGCCACACACTATATAGCCTGGGGGATGAGGGGCAATCCTCATTCTTTCTCTATGGCTGGGTGGTGAGCCAGAGGCCGTCCCCTCTTGTGGTAACGCCCGTAGCGGCGTTACGGATATCTAACACTGGTATCAGAGCAATTAAATATGCATAGATGTTTGATGACATCAAGCGCCGTAGTGCACGTGGTGGTTCTAGCAGGGCCGAGGGTAGTGAAAAGAGGAGGTCATGCCTCAAAAGAAAAGGGTTCCGCAGTGATAAACAAGGGGATAGGACAGACCAGGAAGGACAGGGTGGTCATTGGTCTAAAAAACCCCGACCATCCAAGAAGAAAAGAGACAGCGAAATCCAAAAGAAAGAGCAGTATATTAAAGCACGAAAGGAAAATCGCTGCTTTAATTGCAATGAAGTAGGGCACACGAAGGCTGAGTGTCCAAAGCCTAAAGCCAGCACGAGTGGCAACGAGCCCAAAAAAGATGGTAAATCTTCTAGGCAGTTGCATACAGTGCAGAGACTCCCTCTCAGTTCCGCAGAGTTCAGAGAGGTGACAGTGTGTCATTGTGATGAGCATCACGCTTCTTCAGTGACACCAACGATGTGGCAGCCTACTGTAGGTCCGCATGACATGGTGCGCATGTATGGCACCATAGGTGGCCGTAGAGTCACAGTTTTTATTGATGATGGAGCTAGCCACAACTTCTTGAACTACTCGTTAGTCAAGAAGTTGGGATTGACTGAGACCCGGAGTGATCATGAATATACTGTTGGCCTAGCCAACGGATATGACAAAACGGTATGGAATACCGTAGTATTGGGGGTCCCATTATCTATGCAGGACTACGAGGCTCCGCTTGACTTTCAGGTCATGCACTTAGCTAGAGCAGACGTATATCTAGGCAGGGAGTGGCTGTATGGCTTGGGCCCTAGTCTAGCTCGGAATTACTTACATAATACGCTATGTTTTGAGCACAGAGGTAGAGTCATTACCCTGCAGGGCGACCGTACTGTCCCTGCCACACCACTTATTTCCTCCATGGAGCTGTGTACAGCGGTCCGCAGAGACCGGATAGCAGAGGTATATGCTTGTTACCCTCTTTTGAATTCTGTTTTCGTAGATGAAACAATAATTGATGTTTGCATAGACAAACAAGGAAAACAAAATAACCTTGGACGAGACCCACTGTTTGAAAACCCTGTTTGGCATGCATGTGATTCAAACAAGAAAAAATCCAAGGTGAATGAGACATTAAAGAAAAAGTACGTAGATACTTTAATGAATTTATTAGAGGAATTTCAGGATGTTTTTCCTGATGATTTGCTAGATGGTTTACCACCATCTAGAGAAGTAGACCATGGCATCGAAGTTATGCCAGGATCAAAACCTATAAGCAAACTTGCTTATAGATTAAGCCACTCCAAGGCACAAGAAGTGGAAAAACAATTAACGGAATATTTGAACAAAGGCTTCATTCGTCCTAGTTCAAGTCCGTGGGCATCGCCTATTCTTCTGAAAAAGAAGAAAGACGGATCTATGCGGATATGCATAGACTATAGGGCTCTTAATCAGATAACGATTAAGAACAAGTATCCAATGCCATGCATGGATGAGTTGTTTGATCAACTCTATGGATCGAGATACTTTACAAAAATAGACCTGAGATCTCGGTATCATCAGGTTAGAATAAAAGCAGAAGATGTTGCGAAGACAGCATTTAGGACCCGTTTTGGGCATTTTGAGTTTTTGGTTATGCCATTTGGGCTAACCAATGCTCCAGCGACGTTTATGACGCTGATGGACAGCATTTTACGTCCATATCTGGGAAAATTCGTAGTAGTTTTCCTAGATGATATTCTTGTGTACAGTAAGACACAAAAAAGAACACATAGAGCATTTGCGTCTCGTGTTCGAGTTGTTGCGGAAGCACAAACTATTTGCAAAGAAGAGCAAATGTGAATTTTTTGAAACAAAAATTCACTACCTTGGCCATATTATATCGCCGATGTTATGCGGATGGAGCCAGAAAAAGTAGAGGCTATTCTTAGATGGCCAGCGCCGAAGAATCTCGAGGAACTGCAGATTTTCCTTGGCATGTCGGGGTTCTAATGACACTATGTGAAGGACTACGTGAAGATTGCAGTCCCGTTGACTGACCAGTTACGGTCAAAAACTAAAAACATTAGTTGGGGGGAAGCGCAATAGAAGAGCTTTGATAAGCTCAAGGTGACCGTAGCAGCTGCACCTATTTTGACTATTGTCGATCCAAATGAGCCGTTTGTTTTGGAAACAGACGCTAGTAATGAGGCCATTGGGGCCGTACTTATGCAAAGGGAACGCCTAATTGCATTTGAGAGTAAAAAGTTAGATCGTGCACAGCGTAACTACTCGGCTTATGAGCGAGAGTTACTAGCGATAGTTCATGCACTGAAAAAGTGGAGACACTATTTATATGGTGCTACTTTTGAGGTCCGAACGGACCATGAAAGTCTGAAATGGCTTTCAAGTCAAAATGAACTGAAGGGTAGAAAAGCTCGATGGGCGGAGACTCTACAGGAGTTTGACCTTCAGATACGTTACCAGAAAGGTAAGTATAACGTGGTGGCAGATGCACTTAGTCGCATGCCACAGATTAATGAACTTAGTTTCACAGTCTTCAAGAATGATTTCTTGGAGTTACTACGTGGTTTATGAGCACGATCCATCTTTTACAGAGGTTTGGCATGCTATACGCATACGCACTTCTTCACAGACGCAACCACCTCCCTCGTTGGCACGTGTTGCTAGTCCGGAGAGACTGGCCGACGGGAAGGGAAGCGAGAGTTAGTCCGGAGAGACTAGCCGTGTCTTCTGGGTATAGTTTGGAGTCGGAGAACTCTGACGTAGGCCCTTCATCACCTTTGACTACCACGGCTTCAAAGGGGAGTGATAAACTTCGTCGGGGGGAGAAATATGCTAATTACTCCATTGACGACGGGTACTTACTCTACAAGGGTAGAATATGTGTACCAACTATTGGTGACTTTCGGGCCCACATTCTTAAAGAAAGTCATGATAGTCCAAGTGCGGGTCATCCTGGGATTCAGAAGACCTATGCACTAGTAAAAAGACAGTTTTATTGGCCTAGTTTGTTTAAGGACGTCCAGACTTATGTGCTGAAATGCAGTAAGTGCCAGGTCAATAAACATGAACGTCTTAAGGTTGGAGGACTACTCCATCCCGCTGGAGATTCCTCAGGGGAAATGGGAAAGCATTTCCATGGATTTCATTACCGATTTACCCAAGACGTGTAATAAAGTAGGAACTTTATTCAATAGGGTTAATAATGGGACAAGTCCATGTATAAAAGAGGGGACTTGGACCATGGTTGTAACTTTTGATGATCATTTTTAGAAATGGAAACTTATGTTTCTTGGAGCTCATGGCTTCTCTCTTGGCTTGTGGAAGGCTATTTCCATTCTCTTGGTGAGAGACTAAACACACTTAGGCATCATGTTTACATGGTGATTACTCATATTTTTCATGCATTACATCCCTTCATTCCAATTGGTATCAGAGCTCTTGATTTTGATCATGGGCATGCATGGGTTGTTGGGAAAATTTGCTTGAAAATTTGAGTTTCTTTTAATTTTTTTTCTCATTTTCTTGTAATCCTTGAGTGATTCTTGACAAATCTTCTCTAATCTTGCTTAATCTCATGGATATGGTGAGCATTTCATGGAAATTGCTTGAATTTTGAGTGATTTTGGCCAATTTTGTCATTTTTGGACCAAATTTTGGGCCTCTGGACCAAAAATTTGGGGCAGTCGGGCCAAAACTTAGGGCAAGTGACTAATTGCAATTAACTTTTCTACTAATCACGTTTAGTAATCATCTTCTTCTTCCTCAAGCTTTCCATAGCCATGGGATGCTCTTCCTTTACCCGTTTTGATGTCAAACCTTAGGGTTTTTGTAGAGCTCACTGAGATCTATCTTTTGAACCTCTTTACTCACATTTTTTTCTCAAGATTGGAGAGCTTTTGTTCATTCTTCCATGGCTGTGAGAAATCTTGCATTGCTAAGCTCTTACACACTTGATAGGCATCATTGGTAGCTTATTCACTTCATGAGGAAAGCAAGAGAGAAAAACGGCGGGCTGCAGCAGGCTGCCGCCTCAAAATCGCTGAATTCGTGTGAGGGAGAGCTAGGTGAAGCCTAGCTCTACTACCTCATGAGATGGAAGCCATTCAAGAGGGTTCTTAGCCATTGTTTGGAGCACATTTTCAAGCTATGTTCAAGCACATGGGAGGTGTTCTTTGGCTGCAAATTTCAGAGCAAAGAGAGGCTACGTTTTTCTTCAACAAGAGGCTTCTTCAACATTTTCTACCATTGAAGCTTTCCGGATGACATTGGTGAGTGGTTTGATTAATTTCTTGCAAGTTTGAAGCATTTGGTGGAGCTTGGGAATGGATTAGGGTTGGACACATTCAAACTTCCCTAATTTTCAGAAATTAACCATTAAAGCTTGACCATTCACATGCCAATATTGCTTCTCCATGCATTATTGATGGCAATGGTGAAAGGAATTGATTCCACATGAGCTTGGCCAATTCATAGATCACATTTTGGGGGATTTTCTTCATTATGTCTCATTTGGCATGCCATTGATGGAATAGCAAGCTTATGCAATGTTTTTGGAGTCCCTCATGCTCATCTTGATGCCATATGGACACTATGGATGCTATACATAGCCATGCCAATGCTATGTTTTACACATCGGCATAAGAGAGCATAAGTTTTGGAAGCATGCATTTGTCAATATGATGTGAAAGGGATTGTTGGAATGCAATTGCAAATGCCTTGATTGTGGTTAACAAATGCTTATGCAAATGCCATGGTGAGGGCATTGTGAATTGTTGGTTTGTGTTGGAGCTTTTGGATGATGGATTGAGGCATGAGTCCATGCTTTATTGATGAGTTCTAAATTGTAAAAGGGCATGAGTCATGCTCAATACTTGTAAGCCAACAAACTTGTTCTATCATTTGATATTATCCACATCATTTTGTACCTATACTCACCATTGCTACCACTTCAAGTTTCTATAGAATCTAGCAATGTGTGAGGGTACCTTGGCATTGGTTGGAGAGGCCAAGGGGAGAATGGCTTGAACTCTTTGTGCCGTGATTGCCATGGTAAAGCGGTACAAAGGGGGATTAGGTACACCGGTGTGAAGAAATGGCCTCAACCTTCACCTTGGAGGAAAACTCGGTGAAGGGGTGAGAAGAGCTTGGCCGGGAGATCGGCAAGCTTCAACGCGCGTCCTCAACAATCCTCACCATCGACTTTGTGGATGCATTTGGACAATGGGGCTCATTTTCCGTCATATTGTGTGGATATTGCAAATGCTTTGATGGACAAAGAGTGCATATGATCTTTCATGACATTGTGGGATACAAAGAGTATTGCATTGTGATTTGAGAAGTTGCATTTTCATTTGAGATTTGGTTCCAATTACAAAGGAGACTCTGGCGGAATTTTTCCAACAAGGGAGCCAAACAAGCTTATTGGTTGGAGATTTACCCCATGGATACACTTGAAGAGTTATTCACAACTACCAAGGGGAGAAACACCAATCATTTGTAGCCGGATTGAGCTTTGGGACCGAATTTTGGGAATTTCTGGGATTTTACAAAACCCTAATTCAGTCCTAGGGTTTTTGGGATTAGGTCCGAGTGATTACACGACTCTATTCTACTCCTTGAGAGTTTTCAAATGAGCCATAGAACCCCTTAATCGGATATCACAATCTCGATCAAAGTAGTCATGTTGACTTTTTGGTCAAAGTCAAACAGAATATACTTCCACTTTGACTGAATCAAAATGCTTTTAGGGGTAGGTTCTATCTTCCGTTAGCTTTCTATAGAGCCGTC
The DNA here is from genome assembly GCF_041138505.1 of Cibotium barometz. Classification (NCBI taxonomy): domain Eukaryota; kingdom Viridiplantae; phylum Streptophyta; class Polypodiopsida; order Cyatheales; family Cibotiaceae; genus Cibotium; species Cibotium barometz. The sequence goes on along the minus strand of NC_141064.1, from coordinate 9,032,447 downwards.
AAAATCCTAATTCCGACATATATTTTACGTTTTAGAGCCAAATTACTACTTTCAGCTGTCCCGCACAAACCCTAAAACAGAGAGTACTTGCCCACACCTAATTCTTACTGTGTTCATTTGGGAGGATAGTAGACACCATTACCTACCCATAGAACCTTCTTTTGTCCAATTCCGACATCATTTGGGCATTCTACCAACATCTTGCATTTCTTCACTATGCCGAAGGGAAGACCACGCAAGGGTGGGGATGTTGTGCAAGAAATGATCATTGGTGATGAGGACATGGAAGGTAATATGGATGCAAGGGATGCATTCATCAATGAAGACAATGGGGGCAATGTACATAATCAAATTTCTCAAGGGACACAAGCGGCAGTTAACCATGACACCCTCATGCAAATGCTTGTACAACGGTTGGAGACCTTAGACTCCAAGCTTGATTCTCATTTTGAAACATTATCCTCACGGATTGGTGTGATGGAGGACAAGTTTGGGAAGTCTCAAGCACAAGAAAAGCATGGGAATTATGGTGACTATGAGCAAAGAAAAGGCAAGGGCATCTTGAATGAGGATTCCATGAAGGTCGTACAAGAGGATCCATTGGGATTCATGGCGGATGCACGGAGACCTCTTGTCAAGGACATGTTTCCTCCTTCTTTTCATTCGGGTTTGTCTCACCTCAATGCATCAAAGGGTCCTACCTTTTCTAGGGCAATGCATTCAAGGGAAGAGGATGAGGTGTTTTGTGAATGATGAGGAGATTGCACTCGATTGGAATCGATTGGAATCAAATGTCCTTTGCCCAAAGACAAAGGGATGCTCACGAGAAGTGGATGGAATTGTCGAATATCATCAAGAGGGATTACAAAGACTTTGCACAATTTATGGAGTCATACTCGAAGATGCAAAGATTCAAGCCCTCTACCCAACATGATAACCCATCCCACATATCTTCCAAGGATGTCAAAGACAAAATCTCACTATCAAAGTTCAAAGGTGACGGGTCATCTCCGCAAGAGTTGGAGGAGTGGGCTACCAAGCTTGACACCTATTTCCAACTTTACCCAAAAAGTGAGCGTGATATGGTACAATTTTCCTCCTTACATCTTGAAGATTATGCTCATCAATGGTGGAGGCACTTGGTCAAACAAGGGAACACGCCATCAACTTGGGAAGGATTGAAGCGGGAGATGAACTTGGCCTTCACATTTCACCCTTAGTGCTCGACTGATACCATGAAGAATGGTATGAGCTTTCTCAAAAGGGGATGATGGTGAGAGGTTACATCAAGAGATTTTTGAAGCTTTCAATGTACGTGGAAGGCTTGAGTGAAGACATGAAGATGAAAAAGTTTGTGCATGGGCTTGAACACTTCATCAAGGCGGATGTGTCGGCTCAAAGGCCTAGCTCTCTCAAAGAAGCTATGAGGTTAGCCGAACTCTATGAGCCAAAGTACAAGAGGTCTCAGCCCATGAACTTCACCAAAGACACACTCAAACCAACCACTACTTCTTACAATTTTGGGAAAGGTCCTACCTCTACATTACCATCCTCTAATCCAAGAACTCCTACATCATTTGGGGGTGGACAGCCAAAGAATGGGATACATCAATTTGATGCCAAAAAGAGTAGTGACTTCATGAAGAAGAAGCCCTTTCAACCCTTCAAGAAGACTCAAAGAATGGATGATCCAAAGATTGAGGAGTTGAGAAGCAAAGGGCTATGTTTCAAGTGCAAAGAGAGGTGGTCACCCGGGCATGTGTGCAAATCAAAGAAGATTGTGGCCACTATGATCCTCATGGATGAGGAAGAGAACAAGGATGACTCTCATGACATTGAGGAATGGGAGGATTGCAATGAAGAAGCACATGAGGAGTCACTTGAAGACCATTCTTTCATCACGGAGGATGGTGAGTTTCCGTTTGATCCGGGAGGTGGAGTTAAGGAAAGCCTTGTGGACGGAGACATGCCTACCAATGCAGAAATTTCAGCTTGCATATGCTCTATCTCACAAGAGTTGTTGGCGGGTTGCAAGAACCCAAGCACACTAAGGTTGGTGGGGACCATCAATGGGAGGGTTGCACATATTCTTGTGGATTCCAGGAGCACTCATAGCTTCATCAACTCTAAATCCATCAACTCTCTCAAACTCAACACAAAGAAGTATACATGCTGTAATTTCTGGACAGCTTTGGGAAGGTCTACTATTGGGCCTCATGGCTTCTCTCTTGGCTTGTGGAAGGCTATTTCCATTCTCTTGGTGAGAGACTAAACACACTTAGGCATCATGTTTACATGGTGATTACTCATATTTTTCATGCATTACATCCCTTCATTCCAAGACGAGTTGAGGGAATGACTCGGTGTGGGTGGTAGTGGACAGGTTAACTAAAATGGCAAAGTTTATTGCCACGAAGAAAACTGTTAAAATGCCAGAGTTGGCAAAACTCTTTATTGAACATCTCTACAAGCTATATGGCCTGCCCGCAGATATAGTGTCGGATAGAGATAGAAAGTTCAACAGTCATTTTTGGAGGGAAATCTTCAAAAAGTTGGATACTACTCTGAGTATGAGTACGGCAGATCATCCGGAGTCTGATGGTCAAACTGAAAGAGTTAACCAAATTCTAGAGGATATGTTGCGTTCTTATGTTAGTAAGAAGCAATCTAATTGGGAAGAGTACTTGCCCTTATTGGAGTTTGCCTATAACAGCTCCAAACACTCAACGGCTGGATTTACACCATTCATGTTAATGTATGGATTCCAGCCCCGAGATCTTCGATGGCTGTAGGCCTAGAAAAGGAGAAGATTCAATCTGTCAAGGATTTCCTTGAAGATATGAATGATATGCTCAGAGCCGCACGTGAGAGCATTCGTAGCGCTCAGGATCGCGCTAAAACTTATGCGGATAAAGGACGAAGAAAGGTGACCTTTGCAGAAGGTGACTTTGTATTCCTCAAGGTTCCTGCGCAATTAGAAACCATGAAAACGGGAAAGTGTGATAAACTTTCTCCGAGATATTGTGGTCCTTTTAAAATCCTTAAGAAGATTGGGGATGTAGCATATAAACTTGAGTTATCGGAGAGTTCTCAAGTCCATCCTGTCTTCCATGTCAGTAAACTGAAGAAATCAGTTCACGGGTTAGAGAACGCAGTTTCTCCAGAGATTTTGGTGGACTTGATAGAGCCACCAAAGATACCACATGAACCTGAAAAGATTCTACAGTATCGTGACAGACAAACCCGACATAAAGTGTACCAGGAGTAAATGGACAGATAGGGATGAGGAGGTAGCTACCTGGGAACGCCGTAGTGCAATTTCCAAAAGGTTTTCCCAGTTTGTTTTCGAGGACGAAAACTCTTCTTAAGGAGGGGTAATGTCACGTAGGCTGTAATGCCTGTGATGACTGACGGCTGTAGACCGGATGGCCATGTCCGGGGTTTAGTGGGAGAGGACGCCCATGCGGAGTCATGGGTGGCCAGGCTAGTGTGGACGGCAGGCCACACACTATATAGCCTGGGGGATGAGGGGCAATCCTCATTCTTCCTCTATGGCTGGGTGGTGAGCCAGAGGCCGTCCCCTCTTGTGGTAATGCCCGTAGCGGCATTACGGATATCTAACATAGACCTCTAACTAATATACCTCTAACAACAATCACCTTGAGCCAACAGTATATTAGGGGATTACATTAGCATTACTTTATTTGGAAACTCTAATAATTAAGTAGGTAACTATAGTTAGCAAGCAAAGAGTAACGCTAGGAACCCAAGGGCATAAGAAAGGAAGCAAATACAACTTCAATTACCTGATATGAATCAAGTAGCACCACCACCACCACCCTAGAACAACACATAATACTTGTTATTTTGGATGAGGAGGAGGTGGAAGGTTTAGACTAAGAGGAGTAGGATTGACATACTACTATTGCAATACACTTGGACACATAAGGACATACTACCCATTCTAGCAAAGCAAAGGCCTAAACAATGTGTGGGAGACAATAGAGGGTCTACCAACAGGTCACTAAGAGCTTGTCATCAAAGAAGCACAAAGAGTGATACAGACAATGCACAAGAACCCACACCATCTAGTAGGAATGGCTAGGAGCAATCCAGATAGGGTTGATTATATAACAAGAAGAAAGGAAGAAATAGCTACTAGAAAGAAACCATAAGAAGGTGGTAAGCAAGGCAAGGAATGAGTGCAAGAGTGCTAGAAGGACCTGAAAGAAACCCTAAAGAGGATGAACAAGAAGACCATTGGTCTAGGAAGAAGACCAAGTAGTGAAACCCAAAGATGGAAGTGAGAGCACTGCTCAAGAAAAGAAAGTGTGAGTGGAAACCCAAAGATGGAGAGCAGTATTAAGAAAAGAAAGCACAGGTGAGGCTCCACTGATAGATGTGTTAAAGTGCACGAAAGCATTTCACGACGTGAAATCCTACCTGCCTTTTTGTCAAAAATCTTGGGATTGCCTTACTAAAGCTAGTGTATCTTATCCTGACATAACTGACAAAAGGAAACGGAAAAACCTTATCTCATGAAAGTGTAAAGTGCATTTCACAACGTGAAACACAGTTTGCTATTTCACGATGTGAAACAGGCCAAGTTCACATATTGAAGGATTGTCAAATCCGAGGCAAGAGAGAGACATAATTGCACTATAGTAATCTCCCCAACCCAGGTTACTACAAATCTAGCTTGAAATTGCAAGCCATGAAACACAAGTTATTCATGATGTGAAATACATTCCGTGAAAAAGCAGGGTAAGCATTTCATGATGTGAAATGCATTTGCATTTCACATGAGAGGTAGAGCTGCCATTTTACAACACGAGACACAGTTCACGCGTGAAACATCAGTCCAACTAAAAACCGAGCATAACAGTTGGAGTAGTGAATTGGACTACTGAACTGTATTCTCATGCACTTGAGGTCAGGAAAACTTATTAGAGACAACCCTAGCCCTGATGACAGTGTATCCAATTACGCAAGATCTTCCTACCAAAAAGGTGTTTGTTTAGGCCGCTCAGCAAGCACTTAATTGAGTGTTGTAGCTTGGAGAAATCTGACCACTGCATAAACTAGTAGCGAAGAATCCATGGAAGAAGGACTAAGGTTCTCTAGACTTAGAGAGGAAGGGAATTCCGCTTCTCCTACGAAGTCCAGTGGAATCTTTGATATGGCCAAGGGATTCTTTGGTTTCCAACTCGACACAGATAATGAAGCTCAATCGACGGACAAGGGTCCGTCAACAAGTGCGGGACATGGTCCAAAACCAGACTTACCAACACCTATAGCCGCCCAGGAATACTAACACCTTGAGACTCAATGGAATGAGTCCTGGGGTTAGGCAAGACAATGAGAATGCTGTCAAACCAGGTCAAATCTTCTTCCCCACATCTGAGGAAGTGGAGGTTAACATTAAAATGGCTGAAGCAGAGTGCCAATTGCAACTTCTGAGCTTAAAAAAGCAAGAGCTTGATACGTGTAGAATGGCAATGGATGAAAGGAAATTGATAATTTACTTCTATTATGTGGCAAGGAAGCACAAACATCTAGGAATGCCACGAATAATATGGGGATGGGACTAACAGAAGGAGGGATACCACCCCTAGAACCCATAAATGAGAAACCCAAGGATGAGGAAGACCTCTAGGAATGCCACGAATAATATGGGGATGGGACTAACAGAAGGAGGGATACCACCCCTAGAACCCATAAATGAGAAACCCAAGGATGAGGAAGACCTCTAAATGCAAGAAGAAGTGAGTGATCTACCTAGGGCATCTGTAGTAGGAGAAGAGGATCGGCTCTACACAAGGGAGGAGATACATGAAATGATTAATAAACCTACATTCTTGTAGAGGATAGAACTCTTAATTCAACAAAGGTGGGCTGAGGCCGCCAATGATGAGCCAGGTGATGAGGAATTTCCGAGACCTAGCCGTAGACTCGGATTGGATAAAAGGACCTATGCATGTAGAGGACGATGTCTAGGTAGAGGGGGATAGCTCCTCAAAGGCCAATAGTGGATCCCCACATAGATCTAAATACGGCCACAAGGGTGGATCTGTTGAATATGATCGCGAAAATGGACAAAGGTATGGTTAGGGAACTAGGCACTGCCCTTGAATCCAAACCATCTCAGATGAAGCGACCCATCATTTCGAAACTCATGCAAAAGTTCTCAAGAGATGGGGATCCAATCCAACACCTAGAGATTTTTAAGTCAACATGTGAAAAATGTGGGCTAGTAAACGATGTGACCATGATCCATGCCTTTTCTCTAACTCTAGAAGGGAAAGCCCAGTAGTGGTGTCGAACCTTAAAGAAAGCCTTAGGACAAAGTCAATTTCGCTCAGCTTAAGAATGTGTTCACACCAAGCTTTGCTCGAAGTGGTGATAGATGGAGTCCTATGGCTCAACTCCATATAACATTGAGCAAAAAGAAAATGAATCCATGAGGGATTATGTTTCTTGACTCAAGCACCTAAACTCAAGATGAAATCAAGGGAAAGGCTAAATGATGAGATCAATTATTACCCTGTTTCCGAAGAGGAGTACGAGATCACAAGATGCATGATTAGCCTGGCCGACTACTCTAGATACTTGCTGAGTCGGCTATTGAGTATGAAGATAGCATGCTTGAACTACCGCAAACCAAAAGATGCCAATGCAGCTTCGGTAGTAGCAATGTAACGAGTCTCTAGCCATCAAGATGCGGGACCCAAGAACAAGCAAGTTGGCAACATGACAGTTGAAGAACTCAGTAATGCAATCTTGGAAGAGCTTTAAAAAAAGGGATGGGAGGGAAGCATCAGGGAATGTCCATCTCTACCCACCACAGAGAGAGTTAATTTGGTGCTCAATCTGTAGACAAAATCATACAAGCACTAAATGTCCTCACCTAAGACCGAGAGAGTTGCTCTATTGTGCTCATTGTCAAAGACTAGGAAACCACGATACTGCCATGTGAAGATACCCGAGGATCTAACCTTTAGCACAATTGCCAGCACCCAGAGTGCCATTAGCTTTACCAGCACCACCAATGCAACCCAATGTGGCTGCAAGGTAGCCAAATGTGTCCTATTTACCTAGGGGAATGTTTAGGATGCAAGATATAATGCCATTACCGCCTCTTGTTCTACCACCACAATATCCATCTTCTATAACAATAGCTGATCATGAATGTGACAAGTTGAATTTCCAGCAAGTCGGCTAAGTGAGGGTCAGTGAGCCTTGTGTGTTTTGCGACATTTGCCCACAATGTTCCTTCTCCTACCCAAGGGAAGTAATTCCTCTAAGTCGAGACGTGAGGCACGGAGAGGATATGGAACATAATGTTGCCTTGTGGGTGTGATTGCAGAGTATGCTTCTGGCATGATTTGTCAGGTAGGATCGAATGGAGTAATCTGCATATCAATACTTGGAACATGAGCTTCGGCTTTAAAAGTGGATTGCCTGCTTGAATAAACTCCTCATACTCTGCAGCTGTCAAAAAATCCAAGAAATTTCTTTCAGTGAAGGGCGCAATATTATCATGTGGAGTCAGATCACGTACCTCCTGCTGAGGTTGTCATGGTGGAGATGGGATAGGTGCCAATACCTCCTCGGGGGCGAGAGTGTTAGTGGGAAAATCTAATTCTGGTGGAGAGAAAGAAGAATAGATACAGTCAGCTTGGGAAGATGTAGTAGGCAGCGCACTAGGATAAGGATTGAGAAGCCTACTAGCGATATTAGAATAGACAGGGTAAGTGTATTTGGAAACTAAAAAGGGACCTTCTTCTTCACCTTGACTAGTGCTAGGGGGTGGGTGGCTAGGCTTATGAGCTTTAAAAAAGTTCTGAATTTTAGGAATTTCTTCATTATCAATATCCAGGTAATTTATGTGAGGCATCAAAATTATATCTTACATTGGTGATAGCCTCTAAATGCTTGTGGGTATTAGTATAGAGTTTAAGGATTCCGACAGGGTGATATAATGTGGACTCACAAAGATTCAAATGTTGGTGAGTATTGTATACTTATAGCCACCCATGACTAATTACCCATTGATAAGAATTTGCAACCACCTTGTAGTAGTTGGCTGGCGTCTCTGGTATGCCATCTGGAACAAACAGATCGAGTTTGTCGACACTGTTATCCAAGATGTCAGAATTTTGTAGCACGCGACACCAACTACGGAGGTTTAGCACTATGGGGTGCAAGGGATAGAAGAAGATGTCTTAAGGGTTAGTTAATATAAGGTCCCCTCTTTAAAAAGCCCATAATGATTGTTGGGTCAGCATCCCTTTCAGTATTTTGTTTAATTAGGGTTAATTCACCTAGGCCTATATCTTCAGCTAAGTTGATATCATACTGAAGTAATGAGAGTGTTAGTGTAGATAAAAACAAGGTAAGAGTGTGAGGAGGGGCCCGAGGAGTTACTGGCACAGCTGTCCCAATTCCGAGGTGCGCTCAAGGAGGGTACGCAGATCATCTGCGGTTCTGGGCATAGACTCCTTTCATGTGCAGCGAGTTGGCAAGCCAGATCCTGCATGCGAGCATTGGCATTGTTGAGTTAGTTGGAGATGGTTGTTTCTTGTGCCTCAGTAATCTGATTAAGCTATTGTGCTGCAAATCTTTGTGCGTCTTGTAATTGTACTATCAGTTGTAAGATGGTCTCTTGATTCCTTTGCGCCTCGCTTGGTTGGTGCTGATGGTTTCGTTGAGGGCCTTGATCTTTTCTACATATGCGCTTTGTTTGCCTATTCTCTTTCTTGTTGCATACCTTACACTCTTTCTTGTTCTTCCTTGAGTTGGGTTGTTAGAAGCTCTATTTGTTGTTGAAACATATCTTCATTGGTCTTTGCACTATCTTGGCACTCCTTTATTTGCCTGGAATGCATAGTTGTGAGGCTTTGTGTATGGGCTATCTCTTTTTGAAGTTGCTCTTTTGCCTGCTCCAAGACGTGAAAGACCATGACGTGAATTGTCAGACGTGAATGATGAAGGCGTGAAAGTCTAAGACGTGAAACATATGACGTGAAAGTACAAGACGTGAAAGTCCAGGACATGAATTAGCAGACGTGAAGGACCAGACGTGAATGAACAAGATGTGAAAGTCCAAGACGTGAAACATATGACGTGAAAGTACAAGACGCGAATTAGCAGACGTGAAAGTCCAAGACGTGAATTAGTAGACGTGAAAGTCTAAGACATGAAAGTCCAAGATGTGAATTAGCAGACGTGAAACATATGACGTGAATGTCTAAGGCATGAAATTCCAAGACGTGAAGGACTAAGATGTCAAGGACTAAGACGTGAAGGACTAAGACATGAAAGTCTAGGACGTGAATTAGCAGACGTGAGGGACGAAGACGTGAAACATATGATGTGAAAGTCTAAGATGTGAATTGTCAGACGCGTGAAGGACTAGATGTGAGACATAAATTCGTGAAACTGCAAACTTGAATCTACAGTTGGAGATTTTATTCATTGTGTGCACATGTTCAGGATGGAGCGTTTTTCATTTTTTATTTATTGAAATGCATTCAATGGATTTATATGCATTCATTGGCAAGCATTCAATCAATTGACTCGAAAAAGATATTTTAGACTTACACAATCCATTGACATTATCATGAACAAAAGATAGAGACAAGGAAAGAAAAGAAAAAGAAAACGTAAAAAGTTAAGCTCCCACCTCAATGAGCTTGGGTAGGTGGTTGAAGGAAGTCGGAAGCAAGCACATGAAGCATGAAGGGTGATCGAGAAGAATAAGACACGAAATCATACAAATCAAAGTGATGAAAAGAAGACAAAAATTTGATTTTATAGCGTAGCTGTCAGACAGGGCGGCTATGCTTAATGAAGAAGCCACGTGTCATTTTATAATTGGCTGGCGCAGTTCTTACCGTTTCACGGCGTGAACTTCTTCGCACTCTTTCACGACGTGAAACACCAAAGAATGGTTCATAGCGTGAACGACTGTAGGGTGGTTCACGGCGTGAACCATTTTCCTGCAGTTTCACGTCGAGTTGATAAGATCCAATTTTTATATTTCGTGCTCAAATACTCACACATGCATATGATGATGCATTGCTTACCTTGTCCCTTTTATTTTTACCATGAAAACCAAGGGTTCACCTTGGTACTTTTGGGCATTTGTTGATGTAGTCTTTTTGATTCTATTTGGGAGCTTCTTATTGTTCCTTCCACCCATATTTTTGTTGCTATGTTTGGTTGTGTTTTTGTTGCTGTATGGCTATCATTCGGAACATATTTGCCTCTACCTTCATATGTCTTGTTCCATTCTGTATTCAGAGTAGGTATTCTTGTTGCCTTAGTCATGCTCAACTCAGTTGGCTTAATTTTCTTTATCCTCCACTCAAGAGTAGGTGTGGTGTTGGCTTTATCGGGGAGTTGATGCTGCAAGCCCTCACATTTCATTGTATATTGATTCGAACCTGTTGTGGTTTTGGCCATTGGACTTTGGTTTGGGTACCCATATTACTGTATTGCCTTGATAGTAGCCTTGTGCTTGTAGTAGGTCCTTTTGGACCCATTCTTGATGACAGTCATGAGGCCTTTGCAAGTGCTTAGAGTTATGCCACTTAGAAGGTGGTGGCACGGGCCGACTTTTGAATTGTGTTTTCCCATAAATACATTTATTACTCATTGTCTCCTTCCTCTCTAGTTGATCCTTGAGTTAATTCTTGAGCACCCATTTATGTGTGCCCTTGTATGTGGGCAAATTCAACACAATGGGTGCAGATTCTGTTTTCTGAGAGGTGTTGCCTTTGTAGTGATTTGTTTCCTTTGATTTACCGAGGTTGATAATGGCATGGACATGACCTTCTCAATGATGCTCAGCGATGCTGTTCTTTCTTCCCACCATTGGATATTGCACTTGTTGGAACAGATCCATGATTGTCTTAGGATCATCTCTTCTTCCATTGTACCTAACTACAGGCATCACAAACACCTTTCTGACCAATGGATATTAATGATGGAAATATTGTGGTTGTTAGGTGCACACTACGAACTTGCGCATTTGTGTGTTCAAGGTGTGGTCTCCCTAAGGCTATCCAAGTATCATATTTAGATCTCCTTCATCCACAAGGGTTACGGACGTCATGTTGACATGAATCAGGCCTTTCTGCATTTTAGCTTTGACTTGCCTAGTCTTAGCTTTGTCTTGCGCTTGCTGGATTTTTTCTTTTTGCGAATTGGTTTTGTTATTTTAAGAGGTGGTCTTGTTGTAGCCCTTCATTGACATAGCCCTCCATTTGGATGCCGTCAATTGACATAGCCCTCCATTGACATAGCCCTCCATTTGGATGCCGTCAATTGTTTCTACTCGGACAGACCCTTGAGGTGTGATTTTCAATATTCGGAATGGTCCCAGGCCTCGGTATTTAAGTTTCTTTTTCTTGGCTTTTGCCACACCATACATGAGGACAAGGTTCCCCGTTTTTTAGTTCTTTTTGCTTGTGGTTTCTATCAAACCAGTGTTTCCTGCATAACTTTTTGACCATGAGCCCATGTGATGCTATCAATTGGGTCTCATCCAGTTTTTCGAAGTCAATTAGCCTTTCAGCTAATGCAATCTCAGTTAGATGCTCCTGTACAGCAATCCTTAAGCTTGGGACTAGGTATTCCATGAGCATAACCGCTTCAACACCATAAGCTAGACGAAAAGGAGTATATCTTGTCGCTATCTTATATGATGTGCCGTAGGCCCGAAGAACTGCTGTCAGCTTATGCTCCCAATCTGTTGATTTGCTTCCAATGTTTTTGTCAAGATGGTACACAAAGTCTTGTTATACTTTCCACTTGACCATTGGTTTGTGGGTAGTAAGGTGATGATTTTCGATGGATTACTAAGAATCCTACAAGCAAATGATTAATCACCTCATTGATGAAATGTGAGCCACGATCACTTACTAATTCTAATGGGCAGCCGAGCCTTTATGATTTGCTCATATACAAATTTTGCAGTTATTCACGCATCAGCTTTCTTCGAAGCTCTGGCTTCCACCCACTTCGTAAAATAGTCTGTGGCCACAATTATGCAGCGGGCTTGGGATGGATGTGCCACTGGACTAATCGGCCCCACAAAATCTATCCCCCATTTCTCAAATGGCTGCCTTACGAGATGATGGGGGTTAGTGGCATCTTGTCTCTTTGTTGTGGAATAGCGAAACATTGGCATTCCTCGCATCTTTTGACGAACTCTATGGTGTCCTCGAATAACGTAGGCCACTAGAGTCCAGCTTGAAGCACCTTCCAAGCTATAATATCTCCAACAAAATGCCCGCCTGCTATCCCTTAATGAGATTCTTCTAGTACGGTCACGAATTCATCCTCTCTTATACACCGTCTGAGCACATTGGCTTTGCCTAGTCTATATAGTTCTCTGGAAATCAATTGATATGGTGCTGCAAGCTTGATAAGCCGTTGCATCTTATCCTTGTTCAAGGGTATGTCCTACGGAAAACCATAAGCTAGATACTCCGAGATCTCTTCGCTCTCCACTCAGGTACCATATCCAACTTGGATAAACAAGCATCAGAAAGGTCATCATCGACATCAGTTGTTGCTAATTCTCCATTTGGAATTCTGGACAGGTGGTCGGCTAACACATGATGTGTTCCCTTCCTTACTGTGACAATAAAGTCAAATTCCAAAAAAAAAATAGCTGAGCCAACGGGTGATTCTTCCTTTAGTGTGCAAGGTTTATTCACTAGATATAGCAAGGCTTGATGGTCTACAAAAAATATGAATTTGTTGGACAAGAGATAATGTCGATATTTCTTGACTGCGTAGATCATGGCCAATCCTTCTCTCTCTGTAGTGGTGTAGTTCACCTTTGCATCATTCAACTCTGGTGATGACTAGCAAAGCAAACTAGATAGTCTAATTTGAACTCACCAGATTGGGCTAGCACGCAACGAATAGCAAAATTTCACGCATCGATGTGTACGTGAAATATGAGATCCCAACTGGGGGGTTGCAAAATACGTGCGCTTGCCAAGGTTTGCTTCAGATGATCATAAGCCTCTTGACACTCCTCGGTCCACTCAAAGACAATGAGAAGTTTGTACAAGGGTTTGGCTATCTCAACATAAAATATGATGAAGCATTGATAATACCCCACATGACCCATAAACCTTTGCACTCCTTTGTAGTTGTTAGGCAGTGGTAGCTCCAAGATTAGTTTGACCTTGCTATCATCAGTGGATATACTATTTTTTGAGACTATGTGTCCCAGTATCACACCATGCTTGACCCAAAATTGGCACTTCAAGGGGTTTAATGATATCCGATATAATCGGCAATATTCAAATAGTTTCCTTAAGCAGGTCAAATGATCTTCCCATCGAGAATGTGCACATAGATTATCAATAAACACTTCCAACCACTTTTGCAAGTAGTCCTTAAAAGCTGTGCACATCAATTGTTGAAAGGTCGCCAGGGCATTTGTGAGACCGAACGGCAATCTTTGTAAGCAAATGTCCCCCGCATTGTGTTGAAGGTTGTCTTATGTTGATATTTTGGTGCTATGGACACCTGATTGTACCCGGAAAACCCATCCAAGAAGCTATACACTTCCCTCCCAGAAGCCACTCTTTCCAAGACATGTTCAGTATAAGGTAATGGGTAACAGTCCTTCCGAGTGGCCGCATTTACTTTTTTAAGATCGATACATACTCTCAGTTTCTCATTCTTTTTAGGCACTATCACAATAGGTGACAACCAATCTCCATATGCTTGATCTCATAGATAAAGTCAGCAGATGAGCTTATCAATTTCCTCCTTTACAATTGCTGCATACTTTGGATTCATCTGGTATGGTTTCTGCCTAGTTGGTCTTGAGCCTTCCGTGATTGGAATTGTATGTTGTACCACCTCCAGCGGTACCCCTTTCATTTCCTTGCAATTCCAGGCGAAACAATCCTTATATTCCTTGAGGAGAGCAATGAGTTATTATTCCTCTACAGAAGTCAAATCTCTAGCAATGTATACGGGCCATGCTTCTTCCCTTGGTCCCGCAATATTAACCTCCTTAACTTCTATCGGACCATCGTATGATGCCGATAGCCCTTCCTCTTTTACCCTAGTGGGGGCTGTTAGCCGGACCACTCTCCGATCATCTACTGTATAGTTCTTGAAATGGTCGGGTACTGAAAGCACGTCTGTTTTGTCCTCATTGTCCTTTTTGGCTTTTGCCATGATCTTCTTGGCCTCACGCTCTGCCTGCTAAGGCTTTGTTGCGTTTTTGGTGTCTCGCTTTTGTAAGCTTGGGTGTATCGGTTTCTTGAAGAGTGATTTTCTCTTATTGCCTCCCTTCCAATGATATTTTGCTCAACTCCTCGCCCCAGTCCTTTGAGAATTGATCATGTACCTTTGTAGCCTCAAGGTATCTCAACCATTAAGCATCCGTAGGTCTGCTCCACAGTAGGGTGTTTTGTCGGGCTAGGTACCGTTTCTGTCTCCGTCAAATCGCCTGAGGCGTTGGACACTGATATGGCTTCGTGCCACAGTACCTTATGTACTTGATGTTTCCCCTCTTGATTCCTCATCCATGGTTTGCCAATTAATCATGCAGATAGAAGTTGTGGGGACGGTTCCAGATTCCAAATACTGGGGTCCCTTGGGTTGCATTACATCAATGGTAGCCAACACACGCATCCAATTTTCACTAAAATCCAGGGGAGGTAGTGACGCATGCATTCTCGTTTCCTCCCCATCCTTGGTTTCCCCTCTGTAGGTTGGCATATCTGTAGGGATGTGGTTCGCTTCATTGTTGTTGTGATGACCGAGTCATTACCGAACAATTGCCCTTCCATGGGGTGTGCTTTCCATGCTCTTAGATCAATCTTCAAGATTTGTGAGTCCCTACGTACATACACATGATCCAAAGCCCAATCATGCACCAATTTGGATTCTCTCATGAAAGGTCGTCCTAATATTATGTCATATGTATCAGGTTGGCGTAGGAAGTCCATGACCACAAATGTATGACGATAGCAAAATGTAAAAAGTATAAATTTAACATTCTCCAAGAGGCCAATGGGTCTCGAAGATGTTCCATCAGCCATTTTGACGATTAAATCTGCTTTTTTTAGATCAGGTTTCCCCCAGTTTTCCCAGCAACGTTTGGTAATGATGCTAACCCCTGCCCCACCATCTAGGATAACCAATGCCTGGTATCCATTATGATGAA
Organism: Cibotium barometz; assembly: GCF_041138505.1. Lineage (NCBI taxonomy): Eukaryota > Viridiplantae > Streptophyta > Polypodiopsida > Cyatheales > Cibotiaceae > Cibotium > Cibotium barometz. The sequence continues at coordinate 9,017,236 of NC_141064.1, read as the reverse complement.
TCAGAATGGTAGCGTTCATGTCGTCACTTTTATAGTAGCATCCTAGTTGGTTAACTGGTATCTTAACGACTCGGGTTTCCTTTGTATGCTTCAAGGTTCTTTTTGCCAGGGGTGGCAGAGTCTCATCTATATTATTGGCTAGCCTTATACCTCCCTCGACCCAATTGGTTACTTTTATGGTAGCGTTTATGTCGTCACTTTTATAGTAGCATCACAGTTGGTTAACTGGTATCTTAACAACTCGGGTCTCCTTTGTATGCTTCAAGGTTCTTTCTGCCAGGGGTGGCAGAGTCTCATCTATATTATTGGCTAGCCTTATACCTCCCTCGACCCATTCTTTTACATCTGTCCATAAGGTGGGTGAATTGCATAACAGTTGCCCCGAGGGCATCTGGACAGGTGTGGATAGTACAGCCCTCGCGAGGCTTCCTATATCCCTGGGTTCCTTGGATATAGAGGGTTCTTCCCATATAGGTGTCTCGTATTCTTCCATGGGGAAGGAATGAATAGATCCCCCCAACTCATTTTCCTCAAACATTCTAGACATTGTGTTTGTTTGGGAGTCCTCTTCTGTTTCTTCTGAAATCAGGGTTGGCATGTTCAAGACCCTATTCCGGGGTAGTTCATCTCGTGGATAGATGGTATCCCTTACTCAACTGGCCCTTGGCTTAGTTTCATGAAGTTGTTGGTACTCTTCGACTAAGGCCTTGGCATCTTCTAGCTTCCTTCTTCCTTTGAGTGTGTGGATCCGGTATCTATTGTATCTTCTTCGGATCCATCTTGGATTGTAACCCGTGTCCCCCTTTCCTAATTTCTTCACTCTTCTCCTACGGGGCCAGATCTGGAAATAGTCGCATCCACCCAGTTTCTTCCCTTATCTCCTAATTAAGCTTGAGCTCGTGTTAGGACATTGAGCGGTGTGATCATCCCCAAATTTTACACGAATGGTACGGATGGTGGCCTTATTAGCAATAGAAGAAAAACCACTTGCTCGGTAGGGACAATCTTTGACCAAATGATCAATTCCACATTTAGTGCAGGTGAGCACTAGCATGTCATTACGCATGGTCGCCACTTGTTGTGGTTGGTGTGTATGATTCATATTCTTGTTTGGGCACTCGGCTACTTGATGTGTCCCACCGCAGCCATAGCATTGTAAAGGTCCTCTTGTCAAATTTGAGTTTATTTCCTTGCCCTTTCCATGTACCATGGTTTAAACACAGGTACTGGCGTATTATTCTGTAGGACATAGTATTCTAGCATGACCTCACCCATGTCCTCGTAGTATTCCCCGCCGCTAAGTTCTAATTCCCACAGCAGCTTAACATCTTCTGATGGCTCTTCATTCACTACTTGATTGATCTTAGCCTGTGGTGGTTGTGGCGATAGAGCTGGTGGTGGCAAGGGCAAAGCGTCTTGTACCCGGAACATCCCCCTAGGTAAGTAGGAAGAGTTGGGTTTTCCAACAGCAGTAGTGATCTGCATGGGTGGTGTCGACAAAGCCAATGGGGCTCTGTTTGGCTGGTAGTTGTGCCACATTTTGAAACCTTGGAAATCTACACATTGATGTGGTCATGATTTTCCAATTTTACACAGTGAGCACAATAAAGTAATGGTCCTGCCCTTAACTGTGGACATTCGGTGGTGGTATGATTTAGTCTGCACATGGAGCACCACACCAATTCCCTGTGGGGGTAAAGGTGACTATGCCCATGCCCCGACGTCTCTCTTCCTACCCTGGCCTTTAATTTTTCTAATATGGCATTGTTGAGCTCATCCACAGTCATATGTCCGACTTGCTTACTTCGAGTTCCAATTTCTTGGTGACTCGAGACACGCGAAGTCGTGGTGGTTGCTGGAGATGTTTTGACATCTTCAGGTTCTGGCAATTCTAACATATTATCTTCATATTCGATTGCCAATTTGCAGCATGCATCAAGAGTAGCTAGCCGGGCTAGTACCAGGTAATCATGCATTTTATGGTCTCTAACCCCTCTCCTGAAACAAGGTAACAATTAATCATCTGTCAATCTTTCCCGAAGTTTGCATCTTGAATTTAAGTGCTTCAAGGCAAGAGACAGTCTCTCATCAACTCATCTTCCTTTTGTTTGATGTTATGTAGTTGTGCCACAAGGCTCCATTGTTGCCATATATATATAGGTAGTGATGTGTGTGAACACACTTAGGACCGTCGGGGCACTTTTTCCCTCTTTAGGAGGTTTTTTCCCCCGGCTTGTATATACGCCCATCCTTCTAGGGCTAACTCATCTTTTGTACATTGACACAATCTAATACACTTTTGTGTTGTATGCATTCTTGCTTCTTCTTCTCCAAGCTTTGTGTGCTTTCCTGCAACCCTAATTCCAACAATTGGTATCAGAGCAGGCATCGGCTCCCAGGGCTACGCCGCCAGCACCCTTTGACTCACGTTCTCTGATTGAGATAAGCTTTCACGAGCGCTTCCAGGTCCCTATACCTTGCAAATTAAGCCGTAGGGCTTGGCGTTCTCAGAAATCACGTTTGAGGTCGTTTCGGGCTCCGTTTTTGCATTTCAAGTTCTGGCACAGGTGTTTTCGTCATTTTCTGCAGAAATTTCGACAGTGCAGTTTTCTGTAAAACAGGCATACGTACTCTATTGTGGACCATGCTACATAGCACGAGTTGTTTTCTATTCAGTCTTTGCTTCATTACAGGTAGCTTTTGCAATAGTTTCAGTCAGTGGCCATGGTTGATAACAACAATGATGTATTTCGCATATGACAAATTGGATGGAGACAGCAACTACCCACTTTGGGCATACATGATGCAGCATGTTTTGGTTGCAAAAGGAGTGTGGAACATTGTGCAGGGTATGGATGTACGTCCAGGTTCTGTGGATGTAGGATCTGTTGAGGATGTTGCAGGTTCTAGCAGCTCTACTATTGCTGCTGTTTTACCCACTGCTGAACAAGCTCGTTGGGATGGTAAAGATACGCAGGCTCATGCCTTGATTGCACTTTCTGTCAAACGTAACATCACCCCACATATTCGTTCAGCTAAAACAACAAAACAGGCTTGGGATATTCTAGCTGGTTTGTATGCAGGTCGTAACGAGGCAAAAATCGCTTACCTGCGTAAAGAGCTAGAATTGAAGATTATGCAAGAAGATGATGACATGAATGTTTTTCTTGCTCAGATTAAAGATCTCAAAGAACAGTTGATTTCTGCAGGTGAGATTATTCTTGATCATTCTCTTGTGCAAACTGTTCTTGATGCTTTACCTGAGACATATCAGACTTTTGCTTCCACGTGGAGACTTCTTAATGAGAACAGACCTGATGCTGTCAAGTATGATACTTTAGTCAACAAGCTCTTGCAAGAAGCGCAGTCCAGGCAAAACAGGGCCAGGCAGCGTGCAGTTGATCAAGCATTTATTGCTGCTCAGCAGTAGCAGAGAAGAAGTGGTAAGGCAGTCCCTTCCACTGTTTCTTCTCCTATTAGTAGGTCTGCAACTTCTTCTCCTTCCACAGGTAGTAACAATAAGTCTGAGAAGGCTCTTGATAAAGGCAAGAAAAAGACCTGGTGCAACTATTGTAAGGCAAATGATCATGTCATTAAGAATTGCCCTAAGCTAAAGGCTAAAGAGGCAAAGAAGAAAGAGTCAAATGCAGCCACAATAGCGAATGCTTCTACAAATGCAGATTCTGCAAATGTTGTGCAGGATACAGAATGGGCGTTTAGCGTGTATTTCCAGTATGACCCATCTGTACATGATGCATGTTTGGCAGTTTCTGTTGACTCTCATGTATGGTATTTTGACAGTGGTGCTACAAAGCACATTACCTCGCATCGTGATATGTTCACTTCTCTTGAGGCTGTCCCTAATGGGAATACTGTCACATGTGCCAATAATGCTTCTTACCCAGTGAAGGGCATTGGTAAAATTATGCTTACTGCTGCAAATGGCAGCGCTTTCACACTTTCAGATGCTTTGTATGTGCCAGGGATAAAGAAGAATCTACTGTCTATCTCTGTGCTTGCTAGACTTGGACTTGTAGTCAAATTTGTGGATGACAAATGTACTGTTCATGATTTGACTTCTAGTGATACGATTATTGTATCTAGCATCTTGTTTCGTGGGCTATATAGGCTCAATTCTTATGACAAGTGTGTGGAAGATTCAGCAAATGCAGTTTCTGATGAAAAGGTAGTTTCAGATGCAAAACTATGGCATGCTCGTTTTGGTCATCTGAACTTTGCTAGTTTGCTGCGTTTGCAAAAATTTGATATGGTTGCTTCATTGCCCCCTCTTGAGGCACCATTGAAACATGTTTGTGAAGGTTGTATTTTGGGCAAAATGCAGCGTTTTGCGTTTCCAAAGGATGGTTCTGTGCGGGCCACTCGCAAATTACAGCTTGTACATAGTGATGTATGTGGGCCTATGCAAACTCCATCATTTGGTAAACACTTGTACTTCGTGACTTTCATTGATGATTACTCAAGGCATGCATGGGTATATCCACTGAAGGCAAAGTCCGAAGTGTTCTTGTGCTTCAAACAGTTTATGCTTATGGTTAAAAATGTATCCAATTGTACTGTGGGCACCCTCCGTTCTGATCGAGGGGGGGAGTACATGTCTAAAGAGTTTGATGCATTTCTGGCTAGTCGTGGGATAAAACACCAATGTACAGTGCCGTATACCCCTCAGCAAAATGGTGTTGCTGAGAGGAAGAATAGGTCACTTATGGAGATGGCACGATGTATGGTCAAGAGCCAAGCTTTGCTTCATGCGTTTTGGCTTGAGGCTATCATGTGTGCTGCATATGTACTCAACAAGTGTCCCACTAAGGCCTTGCAGTCTATTACTCCATACGAAGCTTGGCATGGCAGGAAGCCTTCTATTGGTCACTTGCGTGTCTTTGGTTGCTTGGCCTATGCTTTAGTGCCTGTGCAACAATGCAGAAAATTGGATGATAAGGCTGTCAAATGCATTTTTGTTGGTTACAGTGCTGAGAGCAAGGGTTACAGATTGTATCATCCGCAGTCAAAGCGTATCTTGATTAGTCGAGATGTTGTTTTTGTGGAAGATGCTATGCAGCCTTTGTTATCATGTACCAAAGAGATAGGTGTGAGCTCACGCGATGTATTTGATACATTGTTGCCTCTGTTTACAGGTGGGAATTCAAATGTAAGTCCTAATGAGGCAAATATTCAGCCTATGCAAATTTCAAAAGACATCATAGATCAGCCTATTTCTGATGCAGATTTACAGGATGTAATTTCTGAGGATAGGGCTGAAAATGAGCAGGCTAGAGGTATGCCTAAATGGCTGGTGCAAACCTTACGTGATAGTAAAATTGATGCACCTATATCTAGTCGTACTCGTTTAGGTTTTCAGCATGCCTCTTATGCATCAGATTGTTATGCTTTGGCTGTGTCTAGTATGTGTGGAGAGGAAGAACCTCTTTCATTTGATGAGGCACAAAAATCAGAAAATTGGTTAGCTGCAATAATAATGCAAAGTGAATATGATGCTATAATGAAGAATGGTACATGGTCTTTGTGTGATTTACCTATTGGTAAAAAGGCCATTGGATGTAAGTGGGTTTTTAAGTTGAAACGAAAGCCAGATGGCAGTGTTGATCGCTATAAGGCTAGACTTGTTGCAAAGGGTTATGCTCAAGAAAAGGGCATTGATTTTGATGAGACCTTTGCTCCCACTTGTCGTATGACTACCATTCGTAGCATTTGTGCATTGGCAGCTCATAATGGTTGGAATGTACATCAGTTGGACATAAAGTTGCGTTCTTGAATGGAGATTTGCATGAGGAGGTGTATGTATCGCAGCCTCGTGGTTTTGTTCAGAGGGCAGGAAAACAAAGTGTGCAAGTTGAAAAAGGCTTTATATGGTTTAAAGCAAGCTCCACGAGCTTGGTATGAAAAGATACATGCATATTTGACTGCACATGGTTTTCAGAATAGTCCAACAGAAAGCACTTTGTATGTTAAACATGTGGATGATGTACATCTAATCATTTCTCTCTATGTCGATGACATGCTGCTCATAGGACCAAATGAGAGTCATATTGCTGATTTTAAGGCTAATTTGAATGCCTCTTTTGAGATGTCAGATTTGGGGCATTTGCATCATTATTTGGGGATACAATTTAAACAGTGTGATGGAGGTATTGCTTTGTGTCAGACAAAGTATATTGAGACATTGTTGCGGAGATTTGGCCTTGAAGACTGCAAGCCTATTGCTACTCCAATGGAGACAGGTTTGAAGTTGAGTCTTCATGATGCTGGAGATCACTTTGATGTCACACTCTATCAGATAGCTGTTGGTTGCCTCATTTATGTATGCATTACGAGGCCGGACATTCAGTTTGCAGTCTCACAGGTGAGCAGGTTTATGCATAGCCCAGGGTCTCAGCATTGGAAGGCAGTTAAACGCATCTTTCGCTACTTGAGTGGCACCATACATCTTGGGTTGTTTTATCCCAAGGGGGGATCGTTGCCGCCAGATTTGCATGCTTTTTCGGACTCAGATTGGGCTGGTTGCTATGACACAAGAGTGTCCACAAGTGGTTTTTGTTTCATGCTCGGTAGCTCATGCATATCTTGGTTGAGCAAGAAGCAACCTACTGTGGCCACTTCGAGTTGTGAAGTTGAGTACAAGGCAGCTTTCACAGCTACGGTTGAGTGTGTGTGGCTCAGACGGCTTATGGCTGATCTGGGTGTTGGACAGGAGTCTGCCACCTCTATCTACACTGACAGTCAGAGCGCATTGGTAGTTGCGAGAAACCCAGTTTTTCATGCTCACACAAAGCACATTGAGGTGCATTATCACTATGTCAGGGAGAGACTCTCAGCAGGAGAGATCAGCTTGGCCTATGTGCCAACACAGGACAACCTCGCCGATCTTTTCACAAAGGCGCTTCCTCGTGAGAAGTTCGAAGCTTTCCGCAAAGCTTTGGGCTTGCTCTCCTTTGTGGACTGATCTACTTCGGGCATGGCACTCCCCTATACATGAGTGCCAGCTCTCGTTCACACCATCACTCCCATGGGGGATTTGTTGCCATATATATATAGGCAGTGATGTGTGTGAACACACTTAGGACCGCCGGGGCACTTTTTCCCTCTTTAGGAGGTTTTTTCCCTCGGCTTGTATATACGCCCATCCTTCTAGGGCTAACTCATCTTTTGTACATTGACACAATCTAATACACTTTTGTGTTGTGTGCATTCTTGCTTCTTCTTCTCCAAGCTTTGTGTGCTTTCCTGCAACCCTAATTCCAACATCCATCTGTCACCACCACTGCGGGTAAAACTGGGCACAAAAACATTCTTTAACCTTGTGAAGTTAACCTTGTCCTCAGGCTTAAGGGTTCAGAACCACTGATGAGCTTTTCTCTCTAAGGTCAGCGAGAAGGCATGTATCATGGTCACGTCATTGACCGGTCTGCAGGTTTCACATGTAGATTCAAAAATCTCTACATGTTGGATAGGATCCCCATCCCCATAGAACTTTTGGACAAGTTTTGAAATGATACGGGTTTTCATTTGGTAAGGTCGGGGTTCTAGAGTAGAGCCTAGTTCCCTAACCATCCCCCTACCCATCTCTGCTGCCATATTTAACAAGTCTGCCCTTGTGGCCACAGTAAGGTCCATGGCTGGATCGTTTCTAGGCCTCTGGGGAATTGCTTCCCCCCCCTTCCTAGACCTCGTCCCCCCTACCTGTATTGGCCCTTCTAGGTATCTCGGGTTCATGAACTGGTCCAGCTGTGGTACCCTGGTGGAATTCCCTGTTAGTCACCATCTTTGTGTAATTAAGAGCTCCATGTCTTGTAAGAATGTAGGATGATTAATCATTAGCTCAATATCCTTCTTGGTATAGAGTCGGTCCTCTACTTCTACATCCAAGTTAGCTATGTTACCCTCTTCTTCTATGGTTGTAAACCCTTCCTCCATTCTGGATTCCTCATTGATGGGTTCCAAGTTCGAAATTTCTCCATCACTTCTACATGTAGCAATTTCAGGTTCTTTTCCTCATCATGATTGGAGTGGTTTAACACTTCTTGTCTCCTGTATCAAGCTCTTGTTTCCTTAAGCTCAATTCTCAAAGTTGTCATTTTACCTCACTTCGTTGGAGGTCCAATTCCACTTCCTCAGTGGTGGGAAAGAATATTTGACCCATTCTAGCTGCACTTTCCATGTCTCGTCTAATTCGAGGGGTGCCAGTATTTGACAGCCTAGAATTCAATGCTTGGAATGGCACTTCTTGTCTTGGACCGAGTCCACTGCTAGTTGACGAACCCATGCCCTCAGATTTCACTTCTTCATCATGACTAGTTTGGAGATCGAAAAATCCCTGGGCGATATCAATGATTCCACTAGACTTGGTTGGGGAGTGTGGTTTATCTTCTTCCCCAGACCTAATGTATCTTATTCTTCCATGGATTCTTCACTACTGGGTTCTGCGGTGGTCAGGTTTCTCAAAACACTCAAGTGTGTGCTTTGCGGAATGTTCTGATCCCCACGTAGGAAGTTCCTGGATGATTTGATGCACTATCATCAGGCGTAAGATCGTCTCCGATGAGTTTTCTAGATCTTAAGTGCATGTATGTATGATTTGATAAGCTATTAATCAACCCAAATTGATTCAATTTCTAATTCTATTGCTATGTTCAGGAGGCATGAATTAGCATAGAATATTTCACGTCGTGAAACAGCAGGACTCGTTTCACGTCGTGAAATTGCAAAAAAATGGTTCACGTCATGAATGGTTTTCTTGCACTTTCACGTGCCCAACAATATTCCTCCGTAGGGCTAAATTCCTTCTTTTAGTCAAATTCCCTTTCCTTAGCCGACCCTCACAGCCTTAGTATTGTCAATCTGTCAATTTGGCTTTCACGTGAAACAACAAGATTTCTTTCACGTCATGAAACAGTAAGTGTTTCACGCTGTGAACCACTTTAGAAATGGTTCACGCCGTGAAAGTTTACTATACTTTCACGTGATCGAATTTTTGGACGGGTTGCACCGTGTCAGAGGTGTCAGGATAAGGGTTTCTATTTTTGGAATGTAATCCCGTGATTTCTGGCAAAAATCTGAGCACTGATTTCATGAGCGATTCGCGATGTGAGACTACAAGGAAATGGTTCACGGCATGAACAACTTTCCTTCACTTTCACGTGGAATTTTTCGAGTCGGTAATTTGTGGTTTTGGGTGCATAATACTTATCCAAATGATAAAAATTATATTGTGCCAGTGCTAAGGAGTGAAATGCAACTTCCTGGCTCAATCAATGGTCCCTTATGTTTTTGTTTTTTATGAATTTTTTTGAAAAAAGAAGAAAACAACACCCAACCTGCTTCTTCACGTTGGTGTTTTTCATGATGCTAACTTCAAAATTAACAAGAGTAACCAATAAATCCTTTCCTAAACTACTCTCCACAACATTCACAGCTTCAAAAACTATAACTTTTTTTTCTCAACCACACACACCTTAGCTCTTCATTTCCACACAATGCACTACCACAATGCAAAGGCAATAATGAATACTATGCAATGGGAGCTGAAACTCAAAGAGTATAGAAGAAACAAAGGTGTTTACCTGGTAGCGACGCCAAAAATGTTATGGACTTCCACACCTCCAAGAGGGAACTCTACACATTCACCTAATGGATGAGCAATAGAACACAACCATCGTGGGGTACTTACCAATGCTTCGATCTCGAGTCCCTTGAGGCCTCCAGGCTTGCTTGTCAAGCTCCAAACTCCAAGCTCTACCTCCACACTATCAGCTCACACCATCACATAGACCAATCACACTCTCTCTCACTCTCTCATACAAACATAGACACACAAGCATGAAAGAGGCACAATGCTAAAATGCTCTCACTCCTCACTCTCTCTCAAGTCACAAGGGGAGAGCTCTCAATAGCACAAAGGGGATTGTGTCCTTTTCATTTTATTAGAAAATGCCTGATATACAATTGGCCCTTATTCACACTTAGGTGCCCAAAACTTACTAACTAGGCCTTGGGTGGCCAATATCTCATAATGTACAACCTTTATAGTGCCTTTGCATGACACTTATTAATGTCCTCAATTGAGGATCATGTTGTTAATCCAAATGGGATTAACAACATTGCTAATGACTTGACTACTGCTGCAGAACTCTTCGATCTCTTGAAGGAGTTCAATGATTGATTTGCTTGGAAGTACACAGAAATGAAAGGTGTACCATCATCCGAAGTGGTTAACACACTATTCCGATCATGGAGGAATCCAGACCATCTAGGTAGAAACCTTACCAAATGAATCCCAAATACGCAACTATTGTAAAGGAGGAAATTGATAAACTCAAAGCTACTGATTTCATCTACAAGATTGAGCACACAGATTGGGTATCGCCAATCATGAACGTGCTAAAGAAGAATGGAAAACTAAGAGTGTGTGTTGATCTCAAAAAGGTCAATGCAGATACCAGGAAAAACCATTACCCATTACCATATATGGAGCATGTATTAGAATGGGTAGTAGGTGAAGAAGCCTGACGGTTTTTCAAGCTACAATGAATTGTCCATTGCACTAGAGGGCCAACACAAGACAACATTTAACATAATGTGGGGAACCTATACTTATAAGGTTATGCCTTTTGACTAATGCCCTTGCAACTTTCCAACAATTGATGTGCACAGCTTTCAACAAGGACTACTTGCAAAAGTGGCTTGAGGTACTCATTGTATACACTCACGATAGGCTAAATATCTGGCTTGTTTAAAGAAGGTGTTTGAGAGATGTCGATTATATTGCATATCCTTAAACCCTTTAAAATGTCAATTTTGGGTCAAGCATAATGTTATATTAGACCACGTTATGTAAGAATGGTATTTCCACCGATGAGAGCAAAGTGAAGTTGATTCTGGAATTACCCCCACCAACAAACTACAAGGGTATACAATGGTTTATGGGGCATGTTGGGTACTATCAAAGATTCATCATATTCTATGCTGAAATTGTCAGGCCATTATATAGACTGCTGATAGTCTTTGAATGGATTGAAGAGTGCCAAAAAGCATACGATCAGTTGAAGCAAGCACTAGCTAGTGCACCGATTTTGAGACCACACAACTGGGACCTTGTATTCCATGTGCACATCGATGCATCAAATTTTGCTATAGGATGCGTATTGGTGCAACCTGGGGAATTCAAATTGGATTACCCGATTTGCTTTGTTAGTCGACAATCAAAAGATGTAGAAATCAACTACACCACTACTAAACATAAAGGGTTGTCCATGATATATGCTGTTAAGAAATACAAATAGTACTTGTTGGCCAATAAGTTTGTATTTTTTGTAGATCATCAAGCCCTACTATATATGGTGAACAAGCCATACACCACAGGGAGGATCACACGATGATTACTCTTACTTTTGGAATGCGACTTTACGGTCACGATAAGAAAAGGATCACAACATGTCTTAGAAGACCGTATGTCAAGATTCTAAACGAAGTTAATAAAAATGTGAGTTTTTTATAATGTTTTATTCCACACACAAAGGGGTAAGGCACCCAAATGTATAAATTCAAATACACATGGTAGTTACAATTATGTATGTATATTTGATAAAGATGGAAGAGGTGACTCATATTTTTTGAGCATATGAGTACTCTTTCCTTTGAGGAAAGGGTGGAGTTGGCTGCTACTAAATTTGAGCGTCGCTTTTTTCCTAGGGTACCTTGGTTTGGATAAAATGATATTTTTATAATTATTATATGTTTAGATTCAAATGATTTAGATAAAAATATTGCGTTGATGAATATTAAAGAAAGCCTAGGGTTGATTGATTTTTATGAAATAAAAGACAATCCCTAGTGTGATAGAGATGATCCCTAAGCATAAGTTAATTTGAAAATAAATATTGTGTGTCATTTTTCTCTGTATCTCTCTCTCTCTCTCTCTCTCTCTCTCTCTCTCTCTCTCTCACACACACACACACACACACACACACACACACACACACATCCATGGAGAAAAATATAAAGACTTACATGTATTTATTCAAACACAAATGTACACACACTAAAGGGGAAAGCACCCATATGTACAAATTGAAACACACATGTACACACACATAGTAGTTACAATTATGCTATTTACACCCATGCGCATGCATATGGTAGTTACAATCATGATTCTTACACCCATGTGCGCGCATACAGTAGTTACAATTATGATTCATCAAGAAAAAGATAAGAACACATATGTTGCAAATAATGAAGAAGTGCTCTCTCTCTCTCTCTCTCTCTCTCTCTCTCTCTCACACACACACACACACACACACACACACACACACACATGTTGTAAATAATGAAGAAGTGCTCTCTTTCATGCACACACATGCACACACACACACATCCATGGAGAAAAATTTAAAGACTTACATGTATTTATTCAAACACACATATACACACACTAAAGGGGAAAGCACCCATATGTACAAATTAAAACACACATGTACACACACATAGTAGTTACAATTATATTGTTTACACCCATGCGCATGCATAGTAGTTACAATTATATTGTTTACGCCCATGCGCATGCATATTAGTTACAATCATGATTCTTACACCCATGCACACGTATACAGTAGTTACAATTATGATTCATACACTTGCACATAGTAGTCATGCATCAACTTACTTATATGTATGTTTTTTTCAAATAAAATATTGTATTTGTCTGTCTCATTCTTTTCATAACTGCTCTATTGATGTATAGTTTGATTATTTTTTATGCAGAACATGACATTGGACATTCTAAAGTTGACCTAGACAATAATAAATTGTCAAATATAATCTTCTTTGAGGAGATGCTAGAATTAGTTTTTGTTGGATACCAACCTAGCCCAAAATGGGAGGTTCTTGGATTTGATGGATGGGATGATCCCAATCCACTCTATATTTATATAGTCTTAGACACTTATAGGCTAGATGAGAATCTTAAGCTTCTGTTAATCAAAGAGGCATTGGGATTAGTAGATGGCTTTTACATTGTGGGTAGCAGATACAGTAGTTCCGAGGAAAAGCGCTTCATTTTTAGGGAAATACTGAAGTGCATTCCGTTAAGAAAATTGGTAAAGATAATGTAATAATCTTGAAGATTATTGATTGATGTCTACATATAGCTACTATGACCTTTTTTTATGTGTATTTGGTGTGAAACGTAGCTAGGAAAGGGTGAGAAAAATAGAGAGACCATAAGAGTTATAATTGTTTTAATGTTTGTGTGTGATTGTGTAGAGGCAAGCACAAGGAGGATAACATCAAAGTTGGTGGTTTCAAATACCATTCTCTCCTCAACTTGAGGTTAGTTTTATTGTTCCGCTTTTGTCTCTATCTTTTTTTGAGTTTGGAGTTAATATGTGATGCATAGATAAAGAGATTTTCTTTATGTTGATATGCTTGGTTAGCAAAGAGAGAGAGAGAGAGAGAGAGAGAGAGAGAGTGAGAGAAGAGATTGCACATTAAAATACTTTGTATATCTCTTTGTATGTTATGGGTGTTTTTAATATTGTTTGTGTAATTGTGATCTTTGCCACATCTAATACTTTTGTGTGTGCACATAAGTGTAGTTTATAATATTGATATGATATGCTTGGTTGTCTAAGGTAAGAATAGCAGAGAAATGTTCTTAAAAAGTAAAGACCTTTCTTTACAAAGATAGTTATATGTATTGCTAAGCTAAGAGTTATCATTGTGTACTTATTCCTATTGATGAGGTATCTACTTGTATATAGTGCTGGTATACAATTAGGGTTATGTTATATGTTGACAAAGATATAAAGAGATGTTTATAGAGCCTTACGATATTCACTTTGGATTTCAATAAATGGAGATCTAGAATGATAACGATGGCTCCAATGCCTTGGTGGTCCGCGAATGATGCTTCCAATGCCGAAGTAGCTTTGTGTACCCCGCTTGAGTTGATGAATGTTCGAGCGGCAAAACACCTTGCTCGATCAAACACTACTCCATCTGGACAACCAAGCTCCAAACGACTACAAACTATTGTGGACATATGCGAGCGCACTAAGAAAAATGACGTTGCTTGTTGCAAGGAGTACTTAGATGCTCTTTGGGATGAGATCCGTGGAAGTGGCATCCAAAGGGGAGATACCCTAAGAGATGAGTTAACTCATCATTTCCATCGTGTTCGTTAGTGGTCGCTTAGAGGCTAACCAACTAGACATGATGTCTTTTATGGAAAATATGCATGTTGAAATTGGGGAACGTGTGGGTGGATGTAATAGGGAATATAAAGAACAAGTCAATTCTCTAAAAGAGCAAGTACGTACATTAGGCTTAGAGGTATTGAGTCTAAAGGTATCTATTAATTGACTCAATGCTATAATGAAAAAGATGAGCCATATGTTGGAGACTAGGGTAGATGCCTAAATATTTTTGTGACACTAATGATGCTTTTGCTGAAGGAGCAAATTGTATTGCAACTTTCTAGATCCGGCTCACTCTGGTGATATTTATGAAGCTTCTATTTTCTCAAATTATTTACATCTCTATTTCTATTTTGTTCTCTCGATCTTCTTAGTATTTCTTATTTTGTTTTTCGAAGGAAGCAAAAGATGCTTAGGAGCTGCATATATCTAAGTTTAAGCCAAGTTTATCGACTATAAATTTTGGATACAATACGCGTGTCTCGCCGTAATTGTTCACGGATAAGAACTTGTATATCCATGGAAAGAAGTCTAAATGGTTGTCAATTAAGAGCATTTGATACTATCCTTGAGGCTGTTGCTTTGAACAATGGTGGTGTTTTTTTCCTTGGTGGACTAGGTGGATCAGGCAAGACATATCTTTATAATGCCTTGCTATCTCGATTACATGGAGAGAATCAAGTTGCTTTGGCATGTGCATCGTCTGGAATTGCTGCATTTTTACTAGCAAATGGTTGTACAACACACTCAAGTTTCAAAATCCCATTGGTTTTGAATACTTCTAGCACGTATGGTATCAAAGGTAATAGCCCATTGGCTGAGGTGTCGAAGCTTGCAAGGTTGATCATTTGGGATGAGGCTCTAATGATGCATCGATATATCTATGAAGCATTGGACAGGACATTAAAAGATATTATGCAAAGTGATATTGTGTTTAGTGGGAAAATTATACTCTTTGGTGGTGACTTCAGGCAAATCTTACCAGTTGTGGCAAAGGGCGTGGGGATATTGTTGATACAAGGTTATACCGATTATATATTTGGAGATATGTGAATGTTTTAAAGCTCACCCAAAACATGCAGGTCAGACAGAGTGCATTTGATTGTACAGACACTTGAATTTGTCAAATGGACTTTACAAATTGGAGATGGCTCTTTAGACGATCGAAACAATCAAGGTAGAGTGGTAATTCCACCAAGAATGTTGATCCATGGAAACTCCCTTTTGAGTTTGGTTGAATGGGTGTACAAAGATGTTCAAAGAGTGGAGGACTATGCATGCTTCTTGAAAGACCATGCTATTATTACACCATGAAATCTAGAGGTTAATGAGATCAATGAACTAGCCTTGAGTGCATTACTTGGTCCCAAAAGAGAATACCTCAGTGCAAACACAATTTTTTCATTTAAGAATGACAGAATAATGTATCTAATTGAGTACTTGAATAGTTTGAATTTAGATGGTCGATATGCTTGCTTCTAAAGATGAATGCTCCTATCATGCTGCTCTGCAATTTGGACCCTCGATAGGGGCTTTGCAATGGTACCAGACTGATATGCAAACAGTTTCACTCAAAGGTGATAGAAGTAAAAATTATTTACAGGTACAAACATTGGAGACAAGGTTTTTATTCCCAGGATAACATTCATACCAACTATGCTTGAATTACCTTTTGACATGAGAAGGAGATAGTTTCCTGTGAGGATAGCTTTTGGTATATCAATAAATAAGTCCCAAGGATAAACTTTAAGTGTATTAGGACTTTATTTGGTCACACAAGTATTCACACATGGACAGTCGTATGTTGCTATGTCACGTGTTAGATCATTTGATGCAATGAAAGTGTGTGTAAGGGAAACTATGGAACATGAAAGCAACATAGAAGGTTCAAAAGAAGTCTACACAACCAATGTTGTCTATAAAGGGGTATTGCAAATGGCATGTAGAAGAATATAAATGTAATCTATAGCCAAAAGGTTGAGAGTGAGCTATTGACATTGCAGCCTATAAATGGCAAAGACCACATTCTTAGATGTGGCATGTATTGTAATCAAGCAAGCATTTGAAAGGAGAATGCTTGCAACCAAAGATGTGGCATGTGCTATCTTATGTTGTCTTTCTCTAAGTGTGCATGCTTTTAAGTTGATTGATGTTTCTTTTAGAATGAAAACTATTTTATTGTGATGTGAAGACATGAAGTTTAATAGGAGTTGGATGGTAAATTTTCTTCAATTTATCTCTTGTCCGGTAATTTTGAATTTATATATATAAATATACTTACATTATATAGATTAAATGACTAACATTAAGGTAAAGCCACTATATAGATGTAAAATATGGAGTGATCCATCTATTGTTCAAGGGATGGTTTAAATTGTTGATATGGCTGTAGCGGCTCGATGAGTTCATGTTTGTTTTTTCAAACATTTGGATAAGCAAATGTTTAGCTTCTGACTTGCTTCCATTTACAATGGCTTTGTATATTTTCTTGCTTTACTTGAAATAACGAACGTCCCATATATATATATATATATATATATATATATATATATATATATATATATATATATATATATATATATATATATATATAGAGAGAGAGAGAGAGAGAGAGAGAGAGAGAGAGAGAGAGAGAGAGAGAGAGAGTGGCCTCAAAATCTTGATTTGATATCACAAGTATATTGCTTAGCATGGATGTGGAAATCAGATCATTTACATTTATTTATGGTGATGGACAAGATATTGAAGGTATCTTTCTTGACGTTCGCTATAATATAGTCATCATTGTTTACCATAATCTATTTAATTTTCATGGTTCAATTGTAGACCTGTCGTTTCGGGAAGGACAAGCAACAACATCTCTAATAATCAAACTATTAGAGAGCACATGTGTATTACAGTATGAAAACTAGCTTTTTATGTAGCTTTTGTGTTTTATGTCAATAAAATATATTTTTGATTTTTGATTTTTTTTTCTTTTAGGGAATATCTTTATTTTTTGGAACCTAGATTATTGCTAGTAGCTTTACACAATTTTAAGTTAATTTGTCTTTCCATTTCTTCAAAAATCTCAAGTAATCCTTAAGCCACTTTTGTGGCTCAATTACTAAACTAATGCTAGCTCAAAACTGTTGGAATTAGGGTTGCAGGAAAGCACACAAAGCTTGGAGAAGAAGAAGCAAGAATGCACACAACACAAAGTGTATTAGATTGTGTCAATGTACAAAGATAAGTTAGCCCTAGAAGGATGGGTGTATATACAAGCCGGGGGAAAAAACCTCCTAAAGAGGGAAAAAGTGCCCCGGCGGTCCTAAGTGTGTTCACACACATCACTGCCTATATATATGGCAACAAATCCCCCCTGGGAGTGATGGTGTGAACGAGAGCTGGCACTCATGTATAGGGGAGTGCCATGCCCGAAGTAGATCAATCCACAAAGGGGAGCAAGCCCAAAGCTTTGCGGAAAGCTTCGAACTTCTCACGAGGAAGCGCCTTTGTGAAAAGATCGGCGAGGTTGTCCTGTGTTGGCACATAGGCCAAGCTGATCTCTCCTGCTGAGAGTCTCTTCCTGACATAGTGATAATGCACCTCAATGTGCTTTGTGCGAGCATGAAAAACTGGGTTTTTCGCAACTGCCAATGCGCTCTGACTGTCAGTGAAGATAGAGGTGGCAGACTCCTGTCCAACACCCAAGTCAGCACCATAAGCCGTCTGAGCCACACACACTCAACCGTAGCTGTGAAAGCTACCCTGTACTCAGCTTCACAACTAGAAGTGGCCACAGTAGGTTTCTTCTTGCTCAACCAAGATATGCATGAGCTACCAAGCATGAAACAAAAACCACTTGTGGACACTCTTGTGTCATAGCAACCAGCCCAATCTGAGTCCGAAAAAGCATGTAAATCTGGCGGCAACGATCCCCCCTTGGGATAAAATAACCCAAGATGTATGGTGCCACTCAAGTAGCGAAAGATGCGTTTAACTGCCTTCCAATGCTGAGACCCTGGGCTATGCATAAACCTGCTCACCTGTGAGACTGCAAACTGAATGTCCGGCCTCGTAATGCATACATAAATGAGGCAACCAACAGCTGTCTGATAGAGTGTGACATCAAAGTGATCTCCAGCATCATGAAGACTCAACTTCAAACCTGTCTCCATTGGAGTAGCAATAGGCTTGCAGTCTTCAAGGCCAAATCTCCGCAACAATGTCTCAATATACTTTGTCTGACACAAAGCAATACCTCCATCACATTGCTTAAATTGTATCCCCAAATAATGATGCAAATGCCCCAAATCTGACATTTCAAAAGAGGCATTCAAATCAGCCTTAAAATCAGCAATATGACTCTCATTTGGTCCTGTGAGCAGCATGTCATCGACATAGAGAGCAATGATTAGATGTACACCATCCACACGTTTAACATACAAAGTGCTTTCTGTTGGACTATTCTGAAACCCATGTGCAGTCAAATATGCATGTATCTTTTCATACCAAGCTCGTGGAGCTTGCTTTAAACCATATAAAGCCTTTTTCAACCTGCACACTTTGTTTTCCTACCCTCTTTGAACAAAACCACGAGGCTGCGATACATACACCTCCTCATGCAAATCTCCATTCAAGAACGCAGTCTTTATGTCCAACTGATGTACATTCCAACCATTATGAGCTGCCAATGCACAAATGCTACGAATGGTAGTCATACGACAAGTGGGAGCAAAGGTCTCATAAAAATCAATGCCCTTTTCTTGAGCATAACCCTTTGCAACAAGTCTAGCCTTATAGCGATCAACACTACCATCTGGCTTTCGTTTCAATTTAAAAACCCACTTACATCCAATGGCCTTTTTACCAATAGGCAAATCACACAAAGACCATGTACCATTCTTCATTATAGCATCATATTCACTTTGCATTGCAGCCAACCAATTTTTTGAATTTTGTGCCTCATCAAATGAAAGAGGTTCTTCCTCTTCACACATACTAGACACAGCCAAAGCATAACAATCTGATGCATAAGAGGCATGCTGAAAACCTGAACGAGTACGACTAGTAATAGGTGCATCAATCTTACTATCACGCAAGGTTTGTACCAGCCATTTAGGCATACCTCTAGCCTGCTCATTTTCAGCCCTATCCTCATGAATTACATCCTGTAAATCTGCATCAGAAATAGGCTGATGTATGATGTCGTTTGAAATCTGCATAGGCTGAATATTTGCCTCATTAGGACTTACATTTGAATTCCCACCTGTAAAGAGAGGCAACAACGTATCAAATACATCTCGTGAGCTTACACCTGTCTCTTTGGTACATGATAACAAGGGCTGCACAGCATCTTCCACAAAAACAACATCTCGACTAATCAAGATACGCTTTGACTGCGGATGATACAATCTGTAACCCTTGCTCTCAGCACTATAACCAACAAAAATGCATTTGATAGCCTTATCATCCAATTTTCTGCGTTGTTGCACAGGCACTAAAGCATAGGCCAAGCAACCAAAGACACGCAAGTGACCAATAGAAGGCTTCCTGCCATGCCAAGCTTCGTATGGAGTAATAGACTGCAAGGCCTTAGTGGGACACCTGTTGAGTACATATGCAGCACACATGACAGCCTCAAGCCAAAACGCATGTGGCAAAGCTTGGCTCTTGACCATACATCGTGCCATCTCCATAAGTGACCTATTCTTCCTCTCAGCAACACCATTTTGCTGAGGGGTATACGGCACTGTACATTGGTGTTTTATCCCACGACTAGCCAGAAATGCATCAAACTCTTCAGACATGTACTCCCCTCGATCAGTACGGAGGGTGCCCACAGTACAATTGGATACATTTTCAGCCATAAGAAAAAACTGTTTGAAGCACAAAAACACTTCGGACTTTGCCTTCAGTGGATATACCCATGCATGCCTTGAGTAATCATCAATGAAAGTCACGAAGTACAAGTGTTTACCAAATGACGGAGTTTGCATAGGCCCACATACATCACTATGTACAAGCTGCAATTTGCGAGTGGCCCGCACAGAACCATCCTTTGGAAACGCAGAACGCTGCATTTTGCCCAAAATACAGCCTTCACAAACATGTTTCAATGGTGCCTCAAGAGGGGGCAATGAAGCAACCATATCAAATTTCTGCAAACGCAGCAAACTAGCAAAGTTCAGATGACCAAAACGAGCATGCCATAGTTTTGCATCTGAAACTGCCTTTTCATCAGAAACTGCATTTGCTGAATCTTTCACACACTTGTCATAAGAATTGAGCCTATACAGCCCACGAAACAAGGTGCCAGATACAATAATCGTATCACCAGAAGTCAAATCATGAACAGTACATCTGTCATCCACAAATTTGATTACAAATCCAAGTTTAGCAAGCGCAGAGACAGACAATAGATTCTTCTTTATCCCTAGCACATACAAAGCATCTGAAAGTGTGAAAGCGCTGCCATTTGTAGCAGTAAGCATAATTTTACCAATGCCCTTCACTGGGTAAGAAGCATTATTGGCACATGTGACAGTATTCCCATTAGGGACAGCCTCAAGAGAAGTGAACATATCACGATGCGAGGTAATGTGCTTTGTAGCACCACTGTCAAAATACCAAACATGAGAGTCAACAGAAACTGCCAAACATGCATCATGTACAGATGGGTCATACAGGCAATACACGCTAAACGCCCATTCTGTATCCTGCACAACATTTGCAGAATCTACATTTGTAGAAGCATCCGCTATTGTGGCTGCATTTGACTCTTTCTTCTTTGCCTCTTTAGCCTTTAGCTTAGGGCAATTCTTAATGACATGATCATTTGCCTTACAATAGTTGCACCTGGTCTTTTTCTTGCCTTTATCAAGAGCCTTCTCAGACTTATTGTTGCTACCTGTGGAAGGAGAAGAAGTTGCAGACCTACTAATAGGAGAAGAAACAGTGGAAGGGGCTGCCTTACCACTTCTTCTCTGTTGTTGCTGGGCAGCAATAAATGCTTGATCAACTGCACGCTGCCTGGCCCTATTTTGCCTGGACTGCGCTTCTTGCAAGAGCTTGTTGACTAAAGTATCATACTTGACAGCATCAGGTCTGTCCTCATTAAGAAGTCTCCACGTGGAAGCAAAAGTCTGATATGTCTCAGGTAAAGCATCAAGAACAGTCTGCACAAGAGAATGATCAGGAATAATCTCACCTGCAGAAATCAACTGCTCTTTGAGATCTTTAATCTCAGCAAGAAAAACATTCATGTCATCATCTTCTTGCATAATCTTCAATTCTAGCTCTTTACGCAGGTAAGCGATTTTTGCCTCGTTACGACCTGCATACAAACCAGCTAGAATATCCCAAGCCTGTTTTGCTGTTTTAGCTGAACGAATATGTGGGGTGATGTTACATTTGACAGAAAGTGCAATCAAGGCATGAGCTTGTGCATCTTTACCATCCCAACGAGCTTGTTCAGCAGTGGGTAAAACAGCAGCAACAGTAGAGCTGCTAGAACCTGCAACATCCTCAACAGATCCTACATCCACAGAACCTGGACGTACATCTATACCCTGCACAATGTTCCACACTCCTTTTGTAACCAAAACATGCTGCATCATGTATGCCCAAAGTGGGTAGTTGCTATCTCCATCCAGTTTGTCTTCAGCAGACAACATGCGAAATACATCATTGCTGTTATCAGCCATGGCCACTGACTGAAACTGATGTAAAAGCTGCCTGTAATGAAGCAAAGATTGAACAGAAAACAACTCGTGCTATGTAGCACGGTCCACAATAGAGTACGTATGCCTGTTTTGCAGAAAACTGCACTGTCGAAATTTCTGCAGAAAATGACGAAAACACCTGTGCAGAACTTAAAATGCAAAAACGGAGCCCGAAACGACCTCAGATGCAAATTCTGAGAACGCACAGCCCTACGGGCTAATTTGCAGAGTATAGGGACCTGCAAGCGCTCGTGAAAACTCACCTCAATCGGAGAACGTGAGTCGGAGGGTGCTGGCGGTGTTGCCCTGGGAGCCGATGCCTGCTCTGATACCAATTGTTGGAATTAGGGTTGCAGGAAAGCACACAAAGCTTGGAGAAGAAGAAGCAAGAATGCACACAACACAAAGTGTATTAGATTGTGTCAATGTACAAAGATAAGTTAGCCCTAGAAGGATGGGCGTATATACAAGCCGGGGAAAAAACCTCCTAAAGAGGGAAAAAGTGCCCCGGCGGTCCTAAGTGTGTTCACACACATCATTGCCTATATATATGGCAACAAAAACTGTGTGCGCATCAATCGAGGCTGCTTTGAAAAGCATGAAAATGCTAAGAGGAGGCCTTGGAAGCCTTGTAGCTTTTAGCACATAATAAACCTTCTAAGTGCTTTTTAAGTAAAAAATGCCATATATGTAGATTTCTTTTTTATAGGTCACTTGCATAAGCTAAAACAACCCATAAAAAATCTTATGAGTGTTTTTTAAGTTAAAAACACCCTATATGTGGCCCTCTTTTGTAAAGGTCTCTTATACAAGAAGCTAAGATAAAGACACATTAGAAAATAATTACAAGATAATGTAAGTTTCATATTGATCCTTTTCAAAACTCAAAAGCCAATTATTAGTGCACAATCTAAAAAAATCCTAATGACCACTTGAGTCTTCCAGATTTTTATGCATCCACAAAAACTTGCAAAATTTCATATACAATCAAATTCATGTAGTGTCCAAGCCCAAAAACAATATTTTCGATGCATAGGCACTGGACATTATAGAATATTACGCTTTGCTATCTATACAAACCTATTGAAATGCCATTCATCTCAAATGGTGATCCATCGAATGAGTTTTGTAAGGTTTTTTTTTTTTGCTTCTTCTCGGTATAAATTAAATCTTGCAATAGCTAAATGTTATTATCTTTTTTGAACATATGGAGGCGAGGAGTTTAGGCTTCCAAGGAGAGATAATCCAATTGTCTGAAGATTGTTTTAATGCTTGCTCAGGTGTGTTAAGATTATTAACACTATTTTGGTTGGAATTCCAGATGTATATCTTTATGCTAACTTTGGTGCTTTATTCAAGGAAATGTAAGTGCTTTAGGAGCTTCTACATGGATATATGTGGTAAGTATGGTGTGCATATATGTAGGTTGGCAAGTTGAGGACCATGAGGCCCAAAATGGTCCTCATGTGACGAGCCTTCTGTTTTTATGCATACAAGGATACTCTTGCGCGTTAGGGATGGGTCATGCCACTAGGTACGGGTATAGCTGTGTGTAAATAAGTGTGTGTGTGTGTGTGTGTGTGTGTGTGTAGGTATAGGTATGCTATGTTTATATTTATGTATGCCTAGAGATAGATAGATGTTGTTCATATGTATAGGTGGTCTGTGTAAGATAGATAGATGTCGTTCATATGTATAGGTAGTGTATGTGAGTACCATGTACACATATATGTCCAAATATATGCATTTACATAAGGATAAGTTGAAAATACATATACATATATGTATACTTGATTGGTTCTATGCATGGGTACATATGGATGTATAGGTATGAATGCGTATATATAATGTATATATATATATATGTGAACATATATACGTGTATCTGTATTTAGGCATATATATATATATATATATATATATGTGAACATATATACGTGTATCTGTATTTAGGCATATATGTGTGTGTACGTAAATATATATGGATAGACATTGTAGATATATGTGTATATGTATATATGTTATATATGTTTATATGTGTGCTAGTTCCTAGAGTATGGATGTATGTGTGTATGTATATGCAAAGAGATTTTGTGTGCATGTATAAACATGTGAGAGAGAGAGAGAGAGAGAGAGAGAGAGAGAGATGTCCATGACTCTATGGTACCCAAACCTCTCATGTCTGGAGGATGGGGGATGGGTTGTGTCCTCATCACGAAGTTGTCTTTTTTAATGGTGTGCTTAGCTCATCCCATCAGCGGAGACGCGTCTCACCCCACTAGTAAAGCTAGTAAAGCTTATCTTTAAAAGGTTTTAAAAAGGGGATTCAAAGAGAAAGAGCTCAAATTTTAAAAAAGAAAACAAATTAAGATTTTTCGGATTACAAAAAATTCACATTAAATTTTTTAAAAAAAGGCTCTCTTTCTTTTTTGAATATTGAAAGCCTCTTGTAACAAATATTTTCGGCATTATTTCTCAGCAAGTGGGTAAAAACTTTGACGCAGGTTCTTCTACAAAATATATACCTTTTCAACAAGTTATTATTGGCCTTATTTCGGCATCAACAAATTATTATCTTGGTTATCTTCTTCAACATTGTTCACTCTTTTGAGGACTTCTTCAATGAGTTATTATTTGGATTTATTGTCGACACCAAGGCGTTATTGGATTATTATTATTCGTTGAATACCATCGACTTCGAGTGCATCAATAAGAATTCTTTCGAATATATGGGACGCAGATAAGTTTATTACTTTTTCTATTTTAATTCTGCACTACCATATTATTTTGCTTCATTCTTCTACAATGGCAACATATCCTCTACCCCAACCATTCAAGAACAGCTTTGGTCACTTCAAAATCAGCTTCTTGTTGAGAAGAAGTTGAGGATGGATTTAGGAGACCGATTATCCTACAAAAAGAGGCATAGACGTGTCAATACTACATCTTTAGATTTCGATAGTGATCAAATACAGAGAACCGTACAAGCTACTCTTAGAGCTTAAGAGTCTACAAAAGAAACGAAGATTAACCGCAAAGCTTTTAATTTTTAAAATTTTGATGGCAAAAAGGATGCTTGCACCATACTTGCTTAGCTCAATCAACTAGATGATTGCTTTTCAGGGGAGAAGTTCTCTAAGAAAGACAAAATCAAATGTGCTAGTAGTCAGTTGTGAACCATTGGTGGAATGTCATTAGAACCAACAAGCACAAACTAAAATATTGGAAAAGATTTCAGAAACTCATTAAGAAAGATTTCCTAGCTTCACAATATAAAGCTAAGGCTTGACAACGATGGTCTATATTCAGACAGCTTGACAAAGAGAATATATCGGCTTATGTGGATAGGTTTTGGCAAA
This sequence comes from Cibotium barometz, assembly GCF_041138505.1. NCBI lineage: Eukaryota > Viridiplantae > Streptophyta > Polypodiopsida > Cyatheales > Cibotiaceae > Cibotium > Cibotium barometz. Next base: position 8,991,943 of record NC_141064.1, on the reverse strand, counting down.
CTTTATTACAAATACAGGTAATTGAGAAGGTAAGGATCAAAGAAGAAAGTTGATAGCATGTTTGAAACCTACAATTCGATCAGAGGTGAATATGTTTTGACCACATTTTCTTAGCTCGTTTATTTCATTAGCCATAAATTGTGAAAAGAAAAATGGTTTTCCTAAGAAACCATTGGTACACCAAACCTCAACATCAACATTTTTGAAGCCTAAACCCTCTGTGAAATCAATTGATACATCTTTTAATGGCCATAACACAGGTATTGACACTAAGATAGATGATTCACAAAAAGCTAATAAACATGATTCAAAGAAGTGTTACAGGTGTAACCAGATTGGACATATCACATCAAATTGTCCACGGAAGTCAAAGTTTATTTCACCAGGACTCAATATGATCGACGATGAAGAATGAAGAACAAGACTACCACAATGACTACTCTTACTCTTGAGGTAGCATATTTATTTCATTTGATTATTTAACTGTTTTTGGTCAATTTTAATAAGAGTTTTTATGCATCAAAAGTAGAACTTCTTGAAGGAATTGGCCCTTCCTTCTTAAACTATACTTTATGAATTTTTCACTATGTATTAGTCTTGTGGTATGGGACACAAGATTAATTATGTGTGAAGGATTCCGATGCATACTTATCTCTAGATCTGTGTGGGATAAATTTTGGTGGTATGGGACACTAGAATTTATTACACATAGAAGTCTTTGATACAATGTCTTTTGTTATAATTAGAAAAGATACTTGAATTTATATAGTATATGACAATTGATCTCCTTGTTCGCACAATAAGCAAACACGCACATGAGGTTAGTTGCTTATCCAAGTAGGAGGGATGTTACATAATGTCCACCCTTTAGTTGTACGGGGATGCTCGAACGCTAGTGTGCCATCCTAGTGAATTGGTATCGTAGGTGACTTCACATTAAATATTGATAACCTGGTGGTATTGTCATAGCTTGAGACCATGCTCGACGGGTGTATATTGTTGAGATGTAACAAGTAGTGCCATGCTTGACAACTGTATTGTGGTCAAAGTGAAACAAGTGGACTATGCTAAACAATTACACACGGTCGTAGTAGTGAACAAGTGGTTATGTAACTGATGTGCCATGCTCATTGGAGTGTAACAAGTAGTAACTCACACCATGCTAGATGATGTGTATAACGATACTCACACTATGCTCATTGGAGTGTAACAAGTAGTAACTCACACCATGCTAGATGATGTGTATAACGATACTCTCATCACAATGAAACAAGTGGTGAATATATGACATTTCATATTAGGATTAATTGTAGTGTGTGAAGGGCAATTAATTGGGATATGTTTATAGAAATAGGTGATGAGTAGTGCGTGTGTTGCACATAAGGGATCTTGTCTATATCATATTATTTCCTATTATTATTTGTGATTTGATGATGAGTGCGGGCTGATCATGCATGGCTCAGAGGTTCTTATGAACATGGAATACCACAAACACACTCGGAGGTTCATTGACTGAACATGGCTTAGAGGCACCGGGGATAGCTGGCAGCCACACCTCCGAAAAATGGGGAAAAACCCATGGAGAGAGAAAAAATGAGAAGCCATGTTCGGACCTCTGAGTTTACATTGCCGGTTATAACATCGATAGCTTTGAGCATTATGTTGTTGTTGTAGCATTTGCTTCTACACAACTTTTAATGTGTGCAAAAATCACCTTAATGGAATGTGAGAATGTGCGCAAGGTTATTATATGTGCAAATGAGCACAAGGTTATTTTTATTGGCCACGTGCCAAATGTTTGTACAAATTAGTTATGCACGCTTGTGTATGGCGTTGCTATATTCCTAGCACATATGCTAGAAGAGTTTTGATTATTTATACTTAGAGTGTCAACAAGCTCTAGTGCTTGAGCTATTTTTGTAAAAGTGGAAAAGCAAGCCCAATTCTGTATGCACAACTATTAATAGCTCCTTGGGCTATTTATTGAATACAATTCTCAAAATACTCATGTCGTGGAAGTGGAGCTACATGCATGTTCTTTGATTTTATGCTTTTGAGTTATGTTATGGTAGCTATGGTTTATTTTTGTTATTTATAAATTTGTGGATGAATCAATTCTCCATGTACCTTGGTCTTGTAACAAGTCCTCCTTCACAACCATGGTGATAAACAACAAAATCAAATCCTCTTTTAATCAATTTAAATTTTTGTACCTTCTTTATAAGTGCGTGTATTTGTTCTCTTTTATTCACTCCTATAATTTATCTAATATTTGTACATTCTTTATATGTGTGTGTACCAAAGTGTCCAATAAAAAGAAAAAGTCGGCATTCTCTACCGATTTGATGAATAACAAATTTCTCACATTGCCCTAGGTTTCTCAACCCTAACATAAGGTTGTAGGGGTGGCTGGTAATGGGACATGGTCTTATCGTTCTAGGAACCAATACAAGCTCTGTCAAATTAGAATGCATCAAAAGGTTATTTTCCATAGAGAAAGGGGACGCTTCACCACCTCCATTTTCAAATGGTGGTCAAATCGATGGTCACATCTTTAATTACAATAGGAGAACAAGTTCTACTTGGCATATGATCTTTGCAAACCCATTGGAGGCCTTGTCATGTATTAAAGCAAATCGCATACATACCTTTGAAGGTATGATTGGATATTGTATGAAGGATCTCCACAAATCCCACTTTTGCTTTTATGCCCATAACAACACCGCCAACGAAATTAGTAGGAGTTGTATGCTCTATACGGGTAAAAACAAGGTTCGCTTGACTGATCTACAAAAGGAGATTTGCAAGACGTGTTTGTACTGAACGGTTTGTAGAGTTGAAGAGGGAAATATTGGAAGGTGACGACTTCATACCAATGTCTCCAAGAAGAGGCAATGCACACGCACATATACCATATTTGCTAATTTGGTTTTGGTGTTTGTAAAGAGTTATTGGTTTACAATCTAGTTTCCTTTCTTTTTTTCAAACAATTCTCCAGGCCTCTTGCTATTGGTGGTAGTGAATTGTAAGTTTTCTCGTAAAAAGCAATGTATTGCGTCTTATAGTCTAATATATCATGGTTGTCTAAATGTTCTAGTTGTGTGAAAGGTGCCAAGTAGGGTTGCCTAAAGCTTCCAAGACAAGATTGTTTTCTTTTTATTTTTTTCCCGTGTTTTGATGGGCACCCTTGTCCATTACATGTAATTTTTGACGGCCAAGTTTTTCATCGTAGGCCAATAAATATTTTTACAAGTTTTTAACGCTCCCAAAATATGTTTAGCCTTCAACCTTAAGTTGGCCAAAGGATCAAAATGACGAAATACGTCCACGCGCTGCACGTGCCGACGGAAATGACGAAATACGTCCACGCGCTGCACGTGCCGACGGCTCGTAGCCAGCATAACATGCTCACACATACACGGAGCCACGCTTCAATGCGTACCCTTTCCGGGCCTGCCACCTAGGCAGCTGTAGCCTGCAAGCCTTGCACACTGGTCTCCGACCTCCGACCCCTGCGGCTATGGTGTCTCCAGCTTTTACTTCATTCTTCCCTCTGTCCTCACGCATTGCTTCGATTCCCTTTCTCCAGACTCGCATGATAGAAGCGTTTTGGCTATGGCGACATAATTGAAAGTCTCTCTCTCTCTCTCTCTCTCTCTCCCTTTTCCCGCGTCGCTCGGAGAAGCTGCCACTGCCTTTTATTCTTCAAGGAAGCGAAACACATCACGGAAGCGCGTCATTGGCATCAGAGCTGTGAGAATTCGGATCTACATTAGAAGAACTAGGGTTTATTAATTCTTTGCACCAAGCAGGGTTTTTGTCTGCAGCAGCAGGGAGCAGGCAGTGTTCAGAAGCATCATGTATAGAAGAGCGGTGGCAAAGAGGCTAGGACTTCTTTGGTCCATCGTCTGTCAAAGCTAAGCTCTTGAGCCAATGACTACTAAGGGAACATGCAAACTCAGTTTGCAACCAATAGACATGGCAGAATCAAGGCAGAGGAGAATGAGTTGGAGCAATCTTTACGCATACTCATGTGCCAGGCGTTCACATGGAGAGGATGAAGCTTCTTCATCCATAGGAGGCGAGGGCTTCTCTCGAGTTGTGCTGATCAGCAGGCAGGATGAACATCATGTGCGTTACCCTTCCAACTGGGTGTCCACCACCAAATACAACCTGGTGACCTTCTTTCCCAAGGCTCTCTTTGAGCAGTTCCGGCGCGTGGCCAACATCTACTTCCTCTTCACAGCCGCCCTTTCCTTGACTCCGGTTTCTCCTTTCTCGGCCTCAAGTCTGATTTCACCCCTTGTCTTTGTTGTGGGAGTGAGTATGGCAAAGGAGGCTCTCGAAGATTGGCACCGATTCTTGCAGGCAAGTCCACTACATGTTAAGTTTATTTGATAAAAGATTTTGACGAGCAACCTTATCAAGTAGTGGCTTCTGTCTCTCCCTATTTTGCCATTTATTAAGCTTGTGATTATTATTATGGCAGAGGAGGCAATTTTTAGCTTCTATTAACAACTGCTGTTCATCGTTATTCAGCTCTCTAAGCTGGCTAATTTCAGTGTACTCTTACACTGCACACTTGTCTTCTGTTCTCCCCCATATACCATCTGCCATTGTGCTGCATTTGCTGTACAAAATTGAACCAAGCAACATCTATATCCTCTTGTAATGCATCGCAAGGGGATGTGCAGCTGAATGTACCAAATCAACGAAATGAGCATGTGACAAATCACTGTTGTTGATCATAAGTAGCCTTTTGTTAGGTAATGAACAGTCATTGTCAGCCATGCCAAAGCACAGGCCAAGCCATACCGGTGAATGATACCATCTGTGTAAGCATGCCCAGTAATGCGTAAAAGCATTATAATAGAAAGTATAACCCTTCTGACGTGGCATGAGTTGTCTCCACAAATCACATGTATCTAAAGAAGTCATTGTTTGAGCCCAACTTGCTTTTCCGAATGCATTATGTAAGAGCGGTGAGAGGTTTTCTATGAAAGTCGGGCAAATTATTGAAATCCTCTATAATAAAAGCATTTGAAATCCATGGATATGTTCATAAGGAGCGCCACATCGCAGCACTATGTGTAGAAGTTTGTGATGCACAAACACTTGCAAATTTATATAGCTCTCCTGCAATCATACATTGCATCACAAGCCAACGATCATTTGGATCACTGCAACTCATGCTTAACCATCATAAGAGTGTCAGAAAACGCTTGGGTTCTCACATAGAAAATATGATATCTAGAGAAGACTCCTTGTCTTCCAGCAAAACTGTGCTGCTTATGTTCTTGTAAACAAACCACATGGGGATGTATAGTGTTTAAATATGACCAAAAAAGCCTCCATTTATTTGCATCACAGAGGCTTTGTATATTGTAAGTAAAGCACTTGATTGGTATGAATATATTTATAATATGAGTGAAAAGAGAGGCTATATCTCAACTTGCAAGGTAGCCTAACTGCTTATGCCACCATGTAAAGAGCATTTTGCATCTTGAACATCAACTATATTTCAATGCAATGGGGTTTGTGTGCCATGAGCAAACAAAGAATCACCCTTCACTAATGTAGCACACATCCTACCTACTCTTGAAATCTTGCCTTAAGTGTTAGGCATTCTTGTAGTTGATCAAGATGTAGAAGCTCCCTTTGTCCAATGGAGAGGCCTTTGACTAGGAGTTTTTTTTTTGGGAGTTTGTCATGCATCAGAATCAAGTTTGTCTGTTTCTTTTCCATTTACCACATGAGAGCTTGTTGTGGCAACTTTCGCTTTCCCTTTATGCAAGCTTGTATGCGGCGGTAATTGCGTAACATTCTTCTTCTTTTGAGTTTGCACTGAAGTCATAGGAGCAGCTTGTGGAGAGGGCATGGCCGCAACAGGCGCTTGTAATAGAAGCGACGGACATTTCGATTGCATGTGTCCAAACTTTTTGCAAGGTTTCGCTATTTAATCTTAAAGAATACATAATCACCTTCAAGGTTTCGCTATTTAATCTTAAAGAAAATTCTTGTGTCGGGATTCCTTGCATTTCAACATCCATTGCTACCCTGTCAGGGGTTGGTTTGTCTATATCTTAAAGAATACATAATCTATTTACATTGCTAGAAGATTTGGGAGGGTATACAACCTTACCCGGTGATTCAGTAAAAAAAGACAATGCAGGGCACATATACACTCAGAGATCTACCATTCCTACCCACACATGGTATCTATGCTTGATAAAATCTTTAGTAGGCAACCAAGGGTAAACATGCATCATTTGTTGTCCAAAGAACAAAGGCAACTTTTCCAATAGCATTTGTTTGTACTTGGATTCAGTGAGAATCACCTCTTAAAAACCTCGCGTTGCAAAGTAAACCCCTCCCATGAAGCATCCCCCAAGCATGGCTCTTATCCATTGACCAACTTTTGCTGGAGAAGACATTTTACTAAGGAAAAAAATAATTATTACTTTTTGTGATAATTTCGTTATCGGATCGAAGAGATCATGGCCCAAGATTCTCAAACGATAATCCGGCATAGGAGCATCCTAGGCTCGTTGAATGTCCACAAATCCTTCCTCAAGAGTGTCACAAAATTGTTGCAATTTCGGATTGTCGAGGTTGCAACTCAGATTATAATTGTCTGCGTTTGGGCTCGCCAGAAGAATCCTGTCTATGATAAGTAGGCGTAGGTTGTACCATGATGGAAAGAAAAACTCACACAGACAGGTTGTCTCACACACACACACACACGCACACACACACACACACACACACACACACACACATGCACACACACGGAGCTGTGCACGCGCACACATGGGCGTTGCGGTTTGCAAATTGCAGGATGAGGGGAAGCGAAGGAGGAATGATAGGAAATAGGCTACAACAGGTTTAGACGAGCAAGCAAGTACATGCGATGACAAGTGAGTAGGCGGATAGTCACGACAGCAAATCACTCTTCATATTGATTACATACCGGATGGAAACAACAGCAGGAGAAGGCGAAACTGCAATGGTAGTAGGTATAACTGATGGTAGGTCACGCACACACTTTTTTTTGTTTGTTGTGGACGGGCATGCATACACCTTTTTTTTATAGTGAAACCACCCTCATTAGAAAAAACAATGTACATTCATAGATGTCCCAGAGGTAGCTCCTACTTAGTTCATAAATGGTGGGAAAACATTTATAGTTGTTGGAAGAAAAGCCCTCCAATTTCATGAGAATCTCGGAGGGATTGTAAAAGGGCTATTTGAAAGTAAGCAAAGAGCTGAATATCTTCACCAGAGAAGAGGAGTTGATTCCGAGCATGGTAGATGGTTCACGATGCCAGAATCTAGTCCAGTTAAGGAAGTTTGTATAATTTGGTAGTGGAGGAGAAAGGCAACCAAAAAGCCAAAACATTTGCTCAAAACGCCTCCCAAGAAAACGAGCCTGGAGGTAATCGGACAAATCATCAAGAAAACCCCGAGAGTGAAGCAATTCCAAAGAAGGAGACGCGCTGTTTTTCTAGGATGGGAGTACCACCTACAAGATGTAGTGGCAATATGCCTTCGTGTCTAAAGAGTTCCCACTGGGAATACCCCAACCAAACATCTCCATAGAAAGTCATTCCTTGAGGGGGAATCCGCTCTTCCAAATTCTTTTTAATGCAGCTTTCCACCAAGCAAGACATTGTGACATATGCTAGAGGCGATTTGCATGATCGTCAATCCATGGGGGCGGTAAGAGCAACTTGTAAGCGTTGGCTGCAGACAATTGGTAAAAAGGGATAGGAGTATATCTTGGAAGTTGCCTATCAAAACGACAATCTTGAAGTCTCTCTCCCTCGAGTTTGATTTCCTCTCCTTAGTAGCTTATTTTAGTTTATTTATTTTTGATCTTTCAAGTGCTTTGTTTTTGTCTTTGCCCTTCTTCACTATTATTTCTTTTTTGCCCTTCTTCACTGTTATTTCTTTCTCAAATCTCTCAATTCGTAAGTTCAGATTTTTCTGACCTTATGAAGGTATATAATGCTATCATTTGGAAGATTCCTTGCCTTTCTTTATCAACTATTGATGCAAGTTATGCCTAGGGATAGACAAACTCAGGATCATACTGAAATGATACTCCTCAAGTTTGCTTGGATTCACCCACTGATGGCTTGGGATCTTGAGACTGAAAGTGACCTTTAAATGGTCCCTTTAAAGTGATATAATTGAGCCTTTTCTTTTTCAATGCCAGCTTTGCTGATACTTTGTGTCAAACTGCCTAAGGTGTTGATTTTGAATCTTCATGAAGCTTACATATCTTGTACCCATGTCTTTTTTTAACTCACCGGACTGACTGTACACGATAGTACCATTGCTCGAGCATCCCAATGTTTCTAGCATACCTCCATGTTCTCTTGTATTGAATCAGGCATCGGGAAGGACACAAGGACAGTCATATTATTATCTTTCCATTGTGGATAATGTACTTCCTACAAGAGGCAGTGAGAACTTGGAACCACGAGTTACTGAACTCCACACTAATATGATGCTAGTCTTGCATCTCTGAAAGTGAATTCTCCGTCTCGATCAAGGCTGAATATTTTTTGCTTTGAGCCTTTGCTGTCACACTATTGAAATCTTTGACTGTGGCAAATTCTGTGTTTTGTCCAATCTGGCTAGGCATTGTGTGCAGTTACTATAAGCTGTGGGGATTGGCCTTGATCAAGAATTTTGCATGATATAAGAAATGCTTCCTCGTGTAAGGCAGCCTGGATGGAACATTAGCAATTCATAGCTGCAATAATTTTGTAACTTCAGAATGTTTGCTGTAGAGGCTCAATTGTATCATTGTGGGACATGTTTTTACCCTGTTCGTTTTATTTGTGTATGGAACATACCGCACTTTAGACATATGGTCCACTTAGTTTTTGAAATGTTCCTCCTTTCAAGTTTCTTAATTTGCCTTTATAAAGTTTCTTAATTGCTGAACTTGTTAAAGTTCCTCACATATGAACAAGGTTCTTAGGTACCTCTATCTTTGCCGAGCTCTATTCTTTTGCTCTCGGTATACTAGGTAGGGAGGGATTAAACTTCCAATAGTACAGGGCTGCGTATAGTTGTATGTGGAGGCTTGGAGCTCTCTCTCTCTCATGAGGACACCAACCAGGTTATCCGGTTAGATCTTCTCAGCATCTACACCCACTGCACATGGATCACACCTTTGGAGCTCCCACCGAAGATGCACTTCTATAGATATTACTTCCTCAGGCTCATTGAGGATGGATTCATCCAGTACGTGTGCTACCTGACTGTTCACATGTCCCATGCCACGTGGATTGTGATTGGCGAGTACGGGTTTCCTCCCACCACCTCAGAGTGGAGATAGGTAGAGTTGAGCGTGTCTTTAGAGCCCGGGAGCTCATACGAAGACCCAAGGAGGGGAGGATTTGCCTATTATGCCACACAGAGGTTGAAACAGAGGAGCATTACATATGTCGTTGCCCAGTATGGCCACCACGGGAGGGTTCACTGTCTGTTCCATGAGGGATTTGGCCTGGGAGTGGGTTTCGTCTATTATGCCTTAGAGTGGAGACACTCATACGGAGACCCAAGGAGGAGAGGATTTGCCTATTATGCCATGCAGAGGTTGACACAGAGGAGCATTACACATGTCGCTGCCCAGTATGGCCACCACGGGAGGGTTCCATGAGGGATTTGGCCCACTCTCTAGGATCATTGTCACATGCGGAAGCTCTGGGAGTCTTCTTTCAGCCCTAAACACCATCTTGGAACAACTTGATGCAAAATGCATACAAAGGATAGAGAAGAGAGAGAGAGAGATAGCTGAGTATTGAGTTTATTCATATGGTACAAGAAGGATGTACAATCTTGCAGCCCTTGGCTGCCTTGGAAAGGTAGTAAACTACCTAATATAAGCCCTAGTCTAGTGATCCGATCCAAGAAGGATTGAATGAATAAAAACAATGAGCAACATTGCGTTTTATAGGTCTTGGAATAAACTAGTGGACTAGCCGACTGTTGCTCGGCCAGGTCCTGGACAAAACCATGTTTTTCTTGCTGTAGCCGATAGGTCCTCTGCTCACTCATGTGCTGGCCGACAACACCTCTTGTTCACCACGAGTCGTTTGCTTGCCAAAAATAGCAACCCATACTCCTGATCTGGTTCTAACCTAACTCTTTATCTTGTTGCCCTTTAGGATTAGCTTTGAGAATAGCTGTGCACATGACATCCCCCTCTACTAAACTTGATGACGTGATTCTTGAACATTGTCTCTGGTCTTCTTTCGTGAGTATCGAGTCTGGCGCTCTCACTCCACCCCTTGGAGGATCATCCTCCCGTGGAACTGTTGCCTGAAAGCCTTTCCTGGTGTGCCCCAAGTTGCACCCGACTCACAGGATTGCCATTCCCTTGGGTTTTGTGGAGCACCACCAACCAACCTCTTGGGAATTGCTTCCATGTTTGGTGTTCCTTTCTTTGGGCCTTGTACCTGTGCACTTTCCTGTACATTGGACCTGCGCACCTTCATCTAGGACTTCCGATTGAATTAGTGTTTAGCCTTGCTAAGCCTTATTGCTCTGATACCAATGTAACATGTGGAAGCTTTGGGAGTCTTCTTTCAGCCGGAAACATCATCTTGGAACATGCTGATGCAAAACGCAAGGAGAAGATAGAGAAGAGAGAGAGAGAGATAGTTGATTATTCAGTATATTACAATGTACAAAAAGATAAACAATCTTGCAACCCTTGGTTGCCTTCATGAAAAGGTAGAAACCCTAATCTATGCCTATTCTATGACCCAGCCTATGAGAGGTTGAATGAGTGACAATGAGCCAAGCTTTGCCTATTTATAGGCCTTGAATGCCTTGGTGGGCTGGCTGACTTGCTATCGGCCAAGTCCCCTGGACAGCATACCTGACTTGCTGTAGCCGACATATGTCCTTCCTCTTGCACACTGGCCGATAGCTTCCTGGGTAGTCCCATCGCCTTTCTGCCCATACCTTAGTTGCTATAGCTCCACAATCAGCTCCAAATTAGTTCTATCTAGTTCTTTATCTTGTTGCCCTTTAGGATTAGACTTGGGATTAGCCAGTGCATGTCTTGCACATGACATCCCCCTCTGCTAAACTTGATGATGGAATTCCAAATCTCTGTTCTTGGATGACTGTCATCATCCCGTTGTCTATTCACGAAGTCCCAACTTGTCATCCTTCCCTTCTTGGCAACCTTTTCATTGAAAACCCGGCCCAGACTCCAAATCCACTCCAACTCAGATGAAGATCCGTGCATCTGTTCCATCCAGTCTCCTTTCCATTCATGCCTTGTCCTTGAACACTTTCTCTAGTCTTCTTTCTTGAGTATCGAGTTTGGCGCTCTCACTCCACCCCTTGGAGGATCATCCTCCCGTGGAACCGTTGCCTGAACGCCTTTCTTGGTGTGCCCCAAGTGGCACTTAACTCACAGGATTGCTATTCCCTTGGGTTTTGTGGAACACCACCAACCAACCTCTTGGGAATTCTTCCATGACTTGTGTTCTTTTCCTTGGGCCTCATACCTGAGCACTTTCCTGTACCTTGGACCTGTGCACCCTCATCTGGGACTGAATCAATATTTAGCCTTACTGAGCCTCATGCTAAGACAATGTTGCCTATTTCCCACACCATCAAAAGATGAAGACACGGGCGATGGTTTCATTCATGCGTGATGTAGGAAGGGTGGGTGGGACATCGGTAGCAACAATATCTCAGAACCAGCTTGAAGCTCTGATACCAATGTCACATGGAGAAGCTCCGAGAGTCTTCTTTCAGCCTAAACGCCATCTTGGAACAACTTGATGCAAAACGCATACAGAGGATAGAGAAGAGAGAGAGAGATAACTAAGTATTCAGTATATTCATATGGTACAAAAAGGATGTACAATCTTGCAGCCCTTGGCTGCCTTGAAAAGGTAGTAAAATACCTAATCTAAGCCCTAATCTAGTGATCCAATCCAAGAAGGATTGAATGAATAAAAATGATGAGCAACATTGCCTTTTATAGGCCTTGGAATAAACTAGTGGACTAGCCAACTGCCGGTCCTCCGCTCACTCATGCGCTGGCTGACAGCACCTCGTCCACCACTAGTCATTTGGTTGCCAAAAACAGCAACCCATTCTCTTGATCTGGTTCTAACCTATCTCTTTATCTTGTTGCCCTTCAGGATTAGCTCTGAGAGCAGCCCTGCACATGTCTTGCACATGACACATTGACTTGCGGGACCAGCGTTGCCTAGGGCTCTTCTTGCTTGAGCTCCGCAGACACGGGGACACTTTCTTGAGTGAGCTTCGGGCCCTGCCACTGCAACCCCTCCCTCACCAGCCAACCTTCACTAGCTTTCTCCGGACCCAGGAGGAGGACACCCAGAAAATGGATCTCGTGGACCCACCTGGATCTGCTCGGGACCCACCTCACTGAGAGGAGTTGCCCCGGACTGCGCCTCTGCATTCCAGCGTGCCTGATGCCCCAGGTCCCCCGGAACATCGGCCACGATCCCCTCATCATGTCACGATTGTGACTTAGTTCATTATACACAGTCTCCTCATGGTTACAGATATTGAAGTGACATGATTACAGAGGACCCCTACACTCAGAAGGTCACGACTATTCGCTCTAGAGACATGCCTCTTCATCAAGAGCCACACTCCTTCGACGACTGGTCACACCCCTTCGCTCTAGGGTTGCAACTCTTCACCCAATGGTTGCAGCTATTCGTCCAAAGGATGCGTCTCTTCGCCTAGAGTCATGACTATTGGTCATGGGATGTGTCTTTTCATTCGTGTCTCTTAGACTCCTATATAAGGAGCCTGTTGTATCACAATTTCAATCAATCAATCAAACATCTGTGTTTAAGTCTACTTTCAGTTTCAGTCTTAAATACACAGATAGTGGATGAAATACTAAGTAATAACAGTAATCCTCACAGTGGTATCAGAGCAAAATTTTTTTTCCCGGGCCTACGGTTGTGAGCCTCTCACCCTCTCCGCTCTACTCCCCTACCCGGCGTTGTATGGAAGCAGAAGAAAGATGGAACCTGCATCTACGAGTATGAGGTAACCTAAACCTTCTTTCTCAATTCACATATAGAAGACAGATGCACAGATGTGTGTGTGGCGTACCTGGTGAGCGTGCAGAGATTTCCTGCTGGTAGCCCTTCGTGAGCCTCTTCATCGGGTTGTGCCCTTTCGTGCATGGGTTCGCATCCCTTCACACGAACGATGGCACCAAGAGATGGCACCTCTTCGCATGGCACCCCTTCGCTGCTGAATTTGGAGCCCCCCCCCTCTCTTCGCCTTGTTTGCTGCCAGCGTGCCTCTTGATTGCTAAGAGTGGCTGCCGGTCGGCGATGTGATCCAGCCTTCGAAGCGGCGCATCCTTCCAGTCGGCGAAGCGTCAACTTTTCAACAAAGAAAAAAAACGTAACGATTCACATTAACAAAAAGCCTTATGATTTAAGACTTATACACTTAAGCCTTTTTTTTTTAATACACGTGGCTTCGACAAGCCACGTAAGCAGTCGGGCGCCAGCATCCCACGGCCGCCAGCGCAAGGAAACCTGCCGCCGCCGACCAGCGCAAGGACACCCGCCAGCGACCAGCGCAAGGAAACCAGCCGACCAACGCATTAAAAAAAAAAATAAATATAAAAGAGCGAATGGGGCCAGCGCAACGAATTCATCCGCCGGCCAGCCCATTCGCTTCTCTCGCACGCTGTTCCACACAAGGTGCGCTCCTCTCCCACGCTGCCATGCCAGGGACTTCTCTCCACTCTGGCACACACTCCCCTTCTCAACCAGGTGTCCAATGGAACCCAACAGCAATCAGCCCGCGCCTTACATCTCGTACATAGACGAGGTCCCGGAAGCCATATTGCCCGAAAATCCTCGCGAGACACCCACACCGGAGCCCGTCCCATTACCCGAACCTGTTGCAGAACCTGTTCCGGCTCCAGTTTATGTACCAGGTCCCCTGGACTTTTTATTATACGTCAGTCACCGCCACGCCACTCAGTTCCAGGCGTGGGTGATCTAGCATATTTACTTGACGTGTCCAGCACACCATCTTGCTCATTACGAGTTTATTTTGGGACGGTACCCACATCTTGCATATTTCCTGGACGAGTGCCGTGTGGATGCAGTGAACCGGATCATCTCGCTCCAGCCCTTGGTTCGAGTATACAGCGAGCTCATTCTGCCAGATTACACTCCCTTAACCCCTGCAGAGACACCTCCTCTCGACGAGGTGGAAGACTTCGAGCCTTCGGAGTTAGGCTCCGATTTCTTAGCAGAATTGGGAGACGATTCACTGTCACTCTCTCCTCCAGCAGTACCACATATTTCACCAGCTTCTCTGCGCTACTCCCTCTAGTAGATCCAACATGCCATCTATCTCAGAGGAAGAGGGCCAGCAACAAGACGAGCAAATGCAGGCCATTACATTATTACGCGAGCAGATGGAGACACTTCAGCAGACTTTTTCGACAAGTCTATCTACCATTAGCAGCAGCAGACGGCTCGACCAGTTGCAGCGGCCCCATCCAGCGCGCACACCAGCCAGTGATCCACAACCATCTTCTTCAGAGACTTCGGTAGCAGAAAATGAAGATGAACCAGATCCAACTGCCGAGGTAAACAATGCAGAACTCCAACTTCTTTATAAAATATTTAATGTTGCACAAAAAAAAGAAACTCGATGTCAAACTGTCTGCCCCTTATAATGGTCGCCGCGACAAGCGCGTGCTTGACCAATGGATATTCAAAATGGAGGTATATTTGACCAATACCGATTTGGTCGAAAGCAAGAAGGTGGCTTTAGCCAGTTCCCTACTCAAGGATACAGCACTTCTATGGTGGCAACGACGTGTTGCAGACGGTAAACACACTCCTACTTGGGATAAATTCCGGCGCGCCCTCCGCAAGGCCTTTGAACCTGCCAGTGCGGTCTACCATGCCCAGTCTGCTCTCCGCTGCCTGAGGCAAACAGGATCCTCAGCCGCCTATATCACAGAGTTCCAACGTTTAACTCTGGAAATTGAGAGCCTCGGCCCCGCTGACAAGCTACACAGCTTCATCGATGGGCTTGCACCCAACTTACAGGAAGATGTGCAGAAGTTCAACCCTCTCACCATAGATGCTGCTATTGCCTACGTAGAGCGCCTTGGAGATCTACGACGACAACCCAGGACATCCTTCTTTGGCAATCGGTCCTCAAACAGTGCTCGTTTCTCCCAGCACAATCGCAGAGGAAATTTATCTCAACCTGAGTCTCACTATTCCCAATCCTCTGGTCAGCAATCTACTCGGCAACAGCCCTTTCGGCCTAGATTTTCAGGTCAGGCAGCAGTCTCCCAAACAGGATCCTCTTCCAACAACAATCAGAATCGAGGACGCAACTGGCAAGATTGCCGACCCAACAATCGCCGCAATTTTCGCCGCGATACCTCAGCAGGTCAGCAAGCCTCTACATCGGCACCTTCAACCTCTCAAGCCAACCCTTCAGGTCTTTGCACAATTTGCAATGGACCACACAGGTGGTATGAGTGCCCAAAGCGTAATTCTCGCCAGAATTCCAACATGGAATGTTTCCCAGAAGGTGAACATGGACATCCTCATCATCCTTCTGCGCCAGAAAAAGGCAAGCAGGTGGTTCATGCAGTGGGAGTTTCTAAAGTTGTCAGTGCTTTAATGCTGAATGCCCACAACCATACTTCAGTGCCTGTTAACCTTTCCAATCAAGTTTTGAGCTTATTGGGATTTATTGGCCAGCATCCTATCAATGTTCTTGTTGATAGTGGATGCTCGACTAATTTTGTGGGAACTACTCTCGTCAGCAAGTTGCGATTACCTACTCAGCAGAGTGCGGAAGTTTTCCAAGTGGAACTTGCAGATGGTTCTTTCCTACATTGCAGTAAACGGATTCAGCAGTTGCATTTTCAGATTCAGGACTATCAGGATCAACTGAATTTCTCTATTATGCCTTTGTCACACTATGACATGATCCTTGGACAGTCTTGGTTATATGAGTATGATCCTTTGATCAGCTTTCGAGATCATTCCATTCGACTTTATCATAATCATCGAGAAATGGAATTACGAGGGTTGTTTAATTCTAAGCCGATTACTGTGGTTTCTGCTATGCAAGTCAAACGCTTAGTGCGTAAACGCGACAGCACTTCTGCCTTAGTTATGTTGCGAGAAGCAGAAGACAATACAGTTGACCAATCGGAATCCTCGCCATCAGATATTTCTTATTTACAACAGCCCTTCTTTCAACCTTATAAGGATTTATTTCCTGACGAGCTGCCAACGACATTGCCTCCTCGACATTCTGTAGATCATACGATTGATCTAATTCCTGGACAACCACCGCCAGTTCGAGCTCCTTATCGAGTTTCTTATTCAGAATCTCAAGAAATTCAGAGACAATTGGCAGAGTTGTTGGATAAAGGTCATATACGTCCAAGCAAAAGTCCTTTTGGTGCTCTAGTTTTATTGGTCAAGAAGAAGAATGGATCTATGCGACTTTGCATTGATTATCGTGCCCTTAATAAGCAGACAATCAAGAATAAGTTTCCCTTGCCCCGCATCGATGAGCTCTTTGATCAGTTGCTTGGTGCGAAGATATTTTCGAAGATTGATCTGAAGTCAGGCTATCATCAAATCAGGATTCGAATTGGAGATGAGTATAAGACAGCTTTCAGAACAAAGTATGGACATTATGAATTTTTGGTCATTCCTTTTGGGTTAACCAATGCCCCAGCTACTTTCATGACTTTGATGAATGACATCTTTGGTCCTTACTTGGATAAGTTTGTCATCGGTTATCTGGATGACATTTTGGTCTTCAGTAGACTTTAGCAGATCACAAGCAACATTTGCAGATTGTCTTCGACGTACTCCGTACGAATGTCTTGTACATCAACAAGAAGAAGAGTCAGTTTTTCAAAGATCATGTGGAATATCGTGGACACATCATCTCTGGACATGGTATTGCAGTTGATCCTAAGAAGATAAAGGTCATTGTTGATTGGCCTTTGCCACTTACAATTTCAGATGTGCGATCTTTCTTGGGATTAGCAAATTTTTACCACACCAAGGTTCACAAGTTCTCAGAGATTGATGCTCCTTTGACGGCCCTCACAAAGTTAGATAAATTGCAATGGTCACTTGAAGCTGAAAAGTCCTTTAATGATCTTAAGCATGCGTTGACAACTACGCCTGTTTTGGCTATTGCCGATCCAACTCAGCCGTTTGACGTCATGACCGATGCTTCGGATAGAGCATCTGGAGGCGTTCTTATGCAGAATGATCGTGTTATTGCTTTTGATAGTCATAAATTTTCGGCTATTCAAATGCGATATCCCGTTTATGACAAGGAATTTTTGGCAATTGTTCATGCTTATAGAACGTGGAAGCATTATCTTCTTGGTGCAGATTCAGTGGTTAAGACAGATCATCAGTCTTTGACTTACATCTTTACTCAGCCAGTGATGAATCCTCGTCAAGGACGATGGGTTGAATTTTTGGCGAATTTTCACATGGCGATACTCTATGTTCCTGGATTACAGAATGTGGTAGCAGATGCTTTGAGCCGCATGCCTCGAGCTACAAACTTTGCTATCTCAAATGTGCAGATGGAGATTCCTGCATGTTTTAAGCATGAGTATTTGACAGATAGAGACTTTGGAGATGTCTTTCGAGCTCTCAAATCTCTTCATCCTACTGTTGCAGAAATGAATATGTTTGCCGCATATACAATTGCAGATGATTTACTTTATTACTTAGATCGCATTTGTGTTCCTCACAATGCATCTTTGCGGAAACTCCTTATCAAGAGCATCATGAAGTACCCTTTGCAGCTCATCCTGGAATTAACAAGACATATCGTCTGTTATCAGCAACATACTTTTGCCCTCAGATGCAATAGGATGTTATTAAGTTTGTTAAAGCTTGTCACTCTTGTCAAATTATGAAAGCTTCACGACAACTTCCTCAAGGATTGCTTCAGCCTTTGCCAGTTCCTCAGGAAAGATGGGAAAGCATAAGCATGGATTTCATCACTACTTTGCCGTGTTCGCAGAAAGGCAATGCTCAAATTTTAGTAGTGGTTGATCGGTTTTCCAAAATGGCACATTTTATTCCTTGCAAGAAGACAGTTTCTGCTCCAGATCTTGCAGCGTTGTTCGTACAGCATATTTTCAGAATTCATGGATTGCCAAGATCTATTGTTTCTGACAGAGATCCGAAGTTTACTGGACATTTTTGGACTTCCTTATTCAAATCTCTTGTTCAGTTCTGCTTATCATCCTCAGACAGATGGACAGACAGAAAGAGTAAATCAAATTTTGGAAGAAATGCTTAGACATTATATTCAGACAAGATTAGCTTCTTGGGAAGAATATTTGTCTCTTGTGGAGTTTGCTTACAACAATTCTCCGCATTCAGTCACTGGAATGACTCCTTTTCAAGCAGCATATGGTCACACTCCGCTTGTGCCCACAAACTTTGTTCTTCAACACAAGGTGGCATTAGCAGATCAGTTGATTCAAGAAATGCAAGATATTCTTGTGCAAGTTCGAGACAGACTGGTTCATGTTCAGCAGAAATATCAAAAGTATGCGAATAAGCACAGAAGGCATACTGAGTTTCAAGAAGGTGACTTGGTTTTGCTTTATGTTGCACCGCATCGATATAAGACAGTAAAGTCAGTCTTTCCGAAGTTGCGACCGCGTTTCTATGGTCCATTTAAAGTTATAAAGAAGATTTCAGTTGTCAGTTATAAGTTGGATCTTCCACCATCTTGGGGAAAAATTCATCCGACATTTCACATCTCTTGGCTCAAGGAATACATACAAGGAGATTCATCTATTCCGGAGTTATCTTCTTATGTTCCTGAGATTGAAGATGATCACATTATTCTTGTTCCTGAGAAGATTCTTGACGTTCGTCAGAAAGAAACAAGACGGAAGATTACTACAGAATTTCTTGTTAAGTGGATGGACTTGGATGAGTCAGATTCTACTTGGCAGACAGATGAAGAAATGCAACAATATCCTCAACTCCTCCAAGAATTCTTTGGCAGACGACCGACTCTCATTTAATCACATGGGTTTTATTTTAAATGGGAGGGAATGTCACGATTGTGACTTAGTTCATTATACACAATCTCCTCATGGTTACAGATATTGAAGTGACATGATTACAGAGGACCCCTACACTCAGAAGGTCACGACTATTCGCTCTAGAGACATGCCTCTTCATCAAGAGCCACACTCCTTCGACGACTGGTCACACCCCTTCGCTCTAGGGTTGCAACTCTTCACCCAATGGTTGCAGCTATTCGTCCAAAGGATGTGTCTCTTCGCCTAGAGTCATGACTATTGGTCATGGGATGTGTCTTTTCATTCGTGTCTCTTAGACTCCTATATAAGGAGCCTGTTGTATCACAATTTCAATCAATCAATCAAACATCTGTGTTTAAGTCTACTTTCAGTTTCAGTCTTAAATACACAGATAGTGGATGAAATACTAAGTAATAACAGTAATCCTCACACATCAGCTCTAGATTCAGGACATGCTCCAACGCCATCGAGCTGCCTTTCCATGTGACGTAGCTGAGGGGGACCCCATACTCACTAGCCTCATGCATGATATTTTGGACAGTGGTATACCATCTATTGGGGGCTGATGCTCCTCTCATGTTTCATGTTCATGTTCTTGGTATTTCATGATGAGATTTCCGTGGACAGTTTTGTACGTGATCAGCCTCTCCTCCCCTCTCTCTCTTCCTTAACACACACACATGCCTGCACACATGTGCTTGTGTGCACACACACACAACTTCGCCATTGACATTTTCCATTTATTGGTTGTGCAAGAATGATCTTTTTCTAGTCATGCAGTTTGTTTTCTCTATTTGTAAGCAGTTAGTGGGATGGTCGCGTGCTCATACTTTTTCTTTTTGTTTTCAATTGAATTTGTTCTGCAGCTCTAGTTTTGTTGTCTGTAAAGATAGATTTACCTTCCATCACCTTTTATAAACAAGCATATACATAAAGACTACCTCAATAGTTGGTATTGTATTTGAATGTCGTGTTTTGGTTTTCAAACTGTTAATTTATCTGGCTGATGGTCTATTTGATTTATAGAGAGCATTTGAGATTCTGTCATTTACATGAACGTGCAGGACAAGGAGGTCAATAACCGAAAGGTACTTGTACACCAAGGGGGTGGAATGTTTGCTCCCACAGGATGGAAAAAGGTGAGGGTCGGAGATGTTGTGAAAGTTGAGAAGGACAACTTTTTTCCAGCTGACCTTTTACTACTATCTTCCAGCTTTGAAGATGGGATATGTTATGTAGAAACCATGAACCTTGATGGTGAAACCAACTTGAAATTGAAGAGAGCATTAGAATGCACAATGGATTTAGACGAAGATGAAAAGTTTGAATCATTCTATGCAAAGGTCATTTGTGAGGATCCCAACCCACAGCTGTACAGCTTCATTGGCAAGCTGCTGATTGCTGATCATGAAGAACCCTTAGGGCCACAACAGGTTCTCTTGCGGGACTCAAAGCTAAGGAACACAGAATACATCTACGGAGCTGTGATCTTCAGTGGTCATGATACAAAAGTAATGCAAAATGCCACGCCCCCACCATCAAAGAGAAGTGGCATTGAGAAAAGAATGGATCTTATTATTTACTTCCTCTTCACTGTTTTGTTCCTTATATCTGCAGTTGGCTCAGTATTTTTTGGCATCATTACACGTTGGCAAACGCCTCACTGGTGGTATTTGAGGCCAGATGATACCAATGCTTTCTTCAATCCAAGGGAATCTGTCATTGCAGCTCTGTTACATCTGGTTACTGCCCTTATTCTGTATGGCTACCTCATACCAATTTCCTTATATGTCTCTATTGAGATAGTCAAGGTTGCACAGGCGATGTTTATAAACCAAGATCTCAAAATGTATTATGAAGAGACAGATACACCTGCACGTGCACGAACATCAAATTTGAATGAGGAACTCGGTCAAGTAGATACCATCCTATCTGACAAGACAGGAACCTTGACATGCAATCAGATGGAGTTTGTCAAGTGCTCTATAGCTGGTGTTTCTTATGGTCAGGGTGTAACAGAGGTTGAAATTGCTGCAGCTCAAAGGCAAGGGAAGAGTATACCTCTACAGGAAGACGTTGATCAAACTACGAACAGTGAGATTGAGGAGGATGCTACTCCTGAAAAGCCTCATGTCAAAGGATTCAACTTCAAGGATGAGCGATTAATGAACAACCGCTGGATACAAGAAAAGAATGCATCTGACATTCAACACTTTTTTCGTATTTTAGCAATATGCCATACCGCTATTCCAGAGGAAGATGAAGAAACTGGACAGATTAGTTATGAGGCGGAGTCTCCAGATGAAGGAGCTTTTGTGGTGGCTGCTCGAGAACTGGGCTTTGAGTTCAACAAGCGTACACAGTCAAGTGTGTTGGTGAAAGAACCTGATCTGGCATCTAGTGAGAGGGTTACAAGGTAAGCTGCATCCTGCTTTCCTAAGGCCTATTGAAGCTAGGAAGCCTACATTAGGTGCTTGCATGTGCTGATAGTGATTATGCACTTCATATGACTATATGCATGGAGTCACAGGAAGACTTGTGTCGTGTTTTTTTAAAAATGATAGTCTTTTTTCCTTTGAATGCAGGGAGTATAAACTACTTGAATTTTTGGAGTTCAGCAGTGCTAGAAAGTGCATGTCAGTTGTGGTCAAGGATGAAGAAGATAATATTTTTCTTTATTGCAAGGGTGCTGACAGGTAACTTGACTCCAATTTTTTATGTTAATAGAGTTAAAAGTTCAAAAGTTTTAGGGATTTGGGAAAGGGAGAGAAGAGTAGAGCTGGATGACCTTCAGGAAAAATGGGATCCACTCATTTAAGCTAGACAAGTCAGAGCTTTATCAACACAAGAGATGGAGGAATATGCAAATTGCACGCCCAAATGCGATGAGATGTAGGAAAGCTCAGGTTGGCTTGGCAGGGTGCTTTCTAGAAAAATATGTAGATCCAACCACCCTCAAGAGTTTTCTTCAAGGCTTTAAAGAATAAAAGGGAACATGATAACATTTCTAGGATTGTTAATGCTTCTAGAAGTACTATTACTGATCCTAAGGAGTTGGCAGCAAAATGGGTGTCTTATTTCAGGGGAATTTTGAGTCTCAAAGAGGACGACTCCAGAGAAAGATTTGAGGCAGAGTTCTGGGGATGCTGGAGAATCTCCCCTCAAAGGTAGTAGATGATGAGCAAGCTAGGTGGGTGGAACAAGATATCTCAGAGGATGAGTGCCTACAATCTCTTAAACAGATGGGCAACGATAATTGCGGAGGTTGAGATGCTTTCACAGTGGAGTTCTTCCTTGAGTTTTCGGAGGACCTAAGCCTGCCAGTGTCTAGTTGGCTCGTTCACAGTGAAAAGATATGTGAGACAAGGTTGTTGTCCCCTTTATTGTTTGCTGTAACTTTCCCATCCTCTTCTGTCTGCCCTTGGGTTGGCTATGCCAGACAATCAGGTGAATGGTCTCCAGATCAATGACAGAGAGCAACTGAGAATCCAATGCTTTGTAGACGGTTCTTTTTTTTTTTTTTGGAGGCCTCAAAGGAGAATGCGAGGAGTGTCTTGGCTCTAGTCCAATGTTTTGCTGATGTCTCTGGATCCAAGTGCAATATTCAAAAACATCAGATTATCAGTCTCTCAGAGGATGACACTTTTGATGTATCAAGATGGGGATGCTAGGTTGCTAATAAAGGCAAGCTGTTCGGACATTTTGAATGTCCTATGGGAACAGATGTTTCTGGGAAAGACATTGTTGATTAGCTCCTGGAGAAATTGGTAATGTTCAAAAGATGGGACAATGTATGTGTTCCTTTTCATGCTAGGGCTGTCATTATCAATGTTATTCTGATAGCCCATTTGCACTTCTATTCCTCCATGATTGATTTCAAGGGAGACATTGGACACCCTGAAAGCAACTGTACTCTACTGAATACAGCTAACCCAAATATGCTTGCACTCTCAATCCTCTGAATGTGCAACACTATGCACCACTGACTGAGTAGAGCAGCAAAAATGGCTTACACAGTGCCAAAATGCCCAAAAATGCCCAAAGTTACTGGACCCAAAACCTTGCAAAAAATCTGTAGAGATTTCTTTGCAAGAAAATCTGCCTGTATCTGCCAGAAAATTTTCACAGAGAAAATGCCTAAATTTCAGAACTTGTAAAGCTTACCACAAATGTGATTTTGCAGGTACAGGCGGCTGTAGATTGTACGGAACTAGTGTACGGTACAGTGCAGGTACAGGTTGATAGCACGGCGGATGTACGGCGACTGTACAGTGCAGGTACATGCAGCAGGTACTGTACGGAAACAGCAGTTGACAGGTTGGCAGCAGGTACTGTTCGGAGTGAATGGGAGAGTTAATTAGGGTTAGGTTTCATGTGAGAGACATACACAGAGAAAACAAGGGAGAGAGAGAGAGTTGTGGGGATAAGTCAACTCATCAAGATGAGTGTGTGACTCCCCTATCACACATGTATATTGCACTAGTACACACAGTGCACTTAGTACATTAAAAGTACTAAGTGTACTATGTACTATAACTTATGGGCTTGTACACACTATAAGGGTGGGCATAATGCCTTTACCCCAACAACCTCCCACTTAAAGGCAAAGTGCCCTTAAGTAAAGGAAAAGAAAAATCAGCATGTACATGATAATATACAAGGCCATATCAAGGCTGAAACTGGCCTCATCCAATGCCCATCAAGTGTCTGCAATGAGCAAACCGCTCCGGAGGCAAACTCTTTGTCAACAGATCAGCCGGGTTGTCATCCGTATGAATCTTAACAAGCTGAATTTGCTTGTTCTCTATCACCTCTCTGATGAAGTGATACTTCACATCCACATGCTTCGTCTTTGCATGAAAGATAGGGTTCTTTGCCAACTGGATGGCA
This sequence comes from Cibotium barometz, assembly GCF_041138505.1. Taxonomy (NCBI): domain Eukaryota; kingdom Viridiplantae; phylum Streptophyta; class Polypodiopsida; order Cyatheales; family Cibotiaceae; genus Cibotium; species Cibotium barometz. Next base: position 8,967,912 of record NC_141064.1, on the reverse strand, counting down.
CTCTGACTGTCACAATGCAACAATGGAATATCCCCTGTATAACCCAAATCAGCCACTAACCGAGATAGCCATAATGCCTCCTTGCAAGCCTCTGTGGCTGCAATATACTCGGCCTCTGTAGTAGATAAGGCAGTGCACTTCTGCATCCTGGATATCCATGACACAGCACCTCTTGTGAATGTAAACACATAACCGGTAGTAGACTTCCGGTTATCTGGATGACCGGCATAATCCGAATCCGTGTAACCATGCACTAATGCATCCTGTTTGCCAAAGCAAATGCACATATCCTGTGTGCCCTTCAGGTATCTCATGACACCTTTCATTGCTTCCCAATGCTTCTTGCCAAGGTTGGCCATGTATCTAGAAACCACTCCCACTGCAAATGCAATGTCCGGCCTAGTAGCAACCATGGCATACATGAGACTGCCACAAGCTGAAGCATACGGAATCTTGGCCATATCAGCCCTGCCACTATCTGACTGTGGGCTGTCCATAGCACTGAGTTTCACATATGGAGGCAAAGGAGTACTAGTCTTCGTCCCCTCGTCCATATTGAACCTTTGCAAAACTTTGCCAATGTATTCCTTCTGAGACAAATACAACACATGCTGATTTCTGTCCCGAAGTATCCGCATACCCAAAATGTGATTTTACATCACCCAAATCCTTCATATCAAAGGTTTGATGCAGCCTCTTCTTCAAGGCATCCATCTCTTTACGAGATTTCCGGGCAATCAACATATCATCAACATACAAGATGAGGATCAATAGACTGCCATCCAAAGCTTTCTTGGTGTACAAGCAGTGATCTATGTCACTTCTCCTGAAATCCTGGGATTTCATGAATGTATCAAATTTATGATACCATTCCCTTGGTGTCTGTTTGAGCCCATAAAGACTCTTTTTCAGCTTGCATACAAGCTTCTCCTTTCCATTCACTGCATAACCCTCTGGTTGTTGCATATATATCTCCTCATGCAGATCACCGTGAAGAAAAGCAGTCTTCACATCCATCTGAATCAAATCCAGATCATCATGAGCAACCAAAGCTAATACAGCTCTAAGTGTGGTCATTTTTACCACTGGAGAGAAGATCTCATCAAAGTCCACACCATATTCCTGCTTGAAGCCCTTAGCCACTAACCTGGCTTTGTATCTTGGCTTTGCCTCTGGTGCAACTTTGAGCTTGTAAACCCACTTGCATGGCAAAACCTTCTTGCCTGCAGGTAAATGCACCAACTTCCATGTTCCATTTTTGTGCAGAGAATCCATCTCTGACTTCATGGCACGCTCCCAAAGAGCCTTGTCTGCCCTCTGTAAAGCCTCCTTATAACATGAGGGCTCCCCACAGTCAGTGAGCATCAAGTAGTCAACCCCTTGAACAAACCTGTCAGGGGCTCTGGAGGGTCTTGTGGACCTCCGTATCCAATGACCATCATTTGCAGGTTGCTGTCCAGCCTGCATATCACCCATTGGTGGCTCCTGTTCCATGCCATAAGGCTGAAATATCATGCCCGGTATTTCCTCTAACTGTGGCATATCCATAGGGATATTTTTTGCCATCTCTGGCTGTCCATTTGGACCATTTTCAACACCATTTAAGGGCTGGTTTTGCTGCTGTAATGGCTGATTTACAGCCCTTTGTTGTTGTCCATGATGTCCATCATCATCAAAGATGACTCTGCTAGGCTCCTGTTGCCTTGCAGGCTCCTTATACATGCATGTTTCATCAAAAATGACATCATTGCTGCGTATAATCTTTCTATTCACGGGATCCCAAAGTCTATACCCCATTTCACCTTTGTCACCATATCCTAGGAATATGCATTTGTGAGACTTAGGATCAAGTTTGGTGCGCATTTCCCTGTGTATTTGCACGTACGCAACGCAACCAAACACTCTCAAGTGCTTGTATGACGGAGGCTTCCTTGTCCATACTTCCTCTGGCACTTTCCCACCAAGCCTCGTGTTAGGTGACGTGTTTATAAGATGAACGGCTGTCATAACAGCTTCAGCCCAAAAACCATGAGGTAACGCAGCATGTGACAACATAGAACGGACCTTCTCCTGAATGGTCCTGTTCATCCTCTCTGCTGTCCCGTTTTGTGGAGGATCATAAGGAGTAGAGAGCTCCCTCTTGATGCCTTTAGCATCACAAAAGTCCTGAAACTGTTTGGACATATACTCTCCACCATTGTCGGAACGCAAAGCCTTCAGTGTTTTGCCAGTTTGATTCTCAACAAGAGCAACAAACTTCTCAAACACTGAGAATGTATCACTCTTCAAACGAAGAGGATAAACCCACACCTTGCGTGTGGCATATAAAAGACACAAAGTATTTTGCCCTTTCCCAAAGAAAGCTGAGGCATCTCACATACATCAGTATGCACAAGCTCTAACTGAGCATCTTTCTGTCCAAGAGCTTTCTTGTGGGGGCACTGTAGTTGCCTACCATATATACAATGCTGACAAAACTGAAAACTTGAAAACTTTAGAGAAGGCAAGTAACCAAAACGAGACAATTGCTCCATTCCTTTGACACTCATGTGTCCCAACCGGCTATGCCACATAGAGATTTTCGGCAGCTCGGTTGCATTTACATTAGCATGGTGACAAACACCTGCATGCATGAAGTAAAGAGTGTCCACCTTAGAGCCTCTGGCAACAACAAGTGAGCCCTTACTAATCTTCCACTTTCCACGACCAAATGTGGTAACATAATCAGCATCATCAAGCTGTCCAGTAGAAAGCAGGTTCTTCTTGATCTCAAGCACATGCCTGACATCATGGAGCATAAGCTGTGAGCCATCTGAAAACACAAGCCTCACATCACCTCTGCCAAGAATCTTGCATGCATGGTTGTCACCCAAATAAACTACTCCTTCATTGCCAGCAGTATACCTGACAAACAAGTCTCTGCAACCTGTGACATGAAAGGAGGCACCTGAATCAATGATCCATGAGTGCATACCATGACCATCTCCTGTAAGAAGTGAATGGGCATCGAGTGAAGACGTGAATAGGACCTCATCCTCACTGTCACGTGCATATGACACATTGATTTCTTCAATCTTGACTCCACTTTTGTCCTTTGGCTTTACATCTTTGGCTTCATCTTTGTCTTTGTCTTTGCCTTTTCCCTTTTCCTTTTGATCATTTTTCCATTTGTAGCATTGCTTTTTGATGTGTCCCTTCTTGCCACAATAATGGCATTCCAAGTCCTTTTTGGAGCGGGACTTGCTCCTTCCCCGTTCTTGGCTTTTACCCCTTTGCTGGGATCTCCCATGTGCATTCATTGCATTGGACTTTCCAACAGAGTTGTTTTTCCTGTTCATCTCTTCTTGAAGAAGAGCACCCTCAACATCTGCATATGACAGCATAGCATTCGAATTGCTAGTGGCTGTCCTGAATGTGTCCCAACTCTCTGGCAAAGTGCATAAGAGAAAAGTGGCTTTGAACTCATCGTCCATTGCCAACTTTTGATTAATGACCTGGCTAACAATACCATTAAACTCATTTAGATGGGCTGTCATAGACGCCCCTTCCTTCATTTGAAGACCTATGAGTTTCTTCAACCAATACACTTTGCTTGAGGCACTTTGCTGGGCATACAAGTCCTGCAATCTCTGCCACATTCCCCAAGCTGTCTTCTCTTCACGAATGTTGAAAAGTAAAGAGTCTGACACAGACAACATGATAGTAGATCTTGCCAGCTCATCCATATCTTCCCATTTTCTCCCACTGTATGTGATAAAATCACCAAAATCTGGTTGCTGCAGATTTAGCACAGCACCTTAAATGTGCTTTGTTGCCCTTCCGAAGTACTGTACAACAGTACCAAGTGCTCACCAATGATGTACCAAACCTGTACCGGCAAGTACAGCAGCTGAAATTGAACCTTTTCCTCACTCAAATCAGTGTACAGCCATGCCAAAACTTGTACAAAGCTGTACCAAATCTGTACCAGCAGGTACAGTAGCAATAAATGCTCTCCTGGCTGTCCAATTGAGTGAAAATCAGACTTTTACAGTCCCGAACACTGCATACAACAGTCCCGAACAGAAATTGGGCAAAAGCCCCTTGACTGCAAGCTGATTTCTGAGGATTCAAGGCATAAATGTCTTGCCTGCTGCTTTGCCAAGCTCAACAAGCATACGATCTTGAAAAGCCCCTTGATTTAAGATCAATTGCTGATCATACATGGTACATTGACGCACATGAAGGCATCCAGAGTCTTTATAATGCTTCCCCCTGGCCACATATACATCCAATACATGAAAGCTCCTTGATTTACAGGCACATTGAGTGCTTGACAGGCATCAACACATTGCCCAAAGCATCAAATGCGAGTGCCTGCATGCAAATCAACCCAATCGGCACAAAAGCCCCTTGATTTGCACTGCAATTTGCTGCAATTTTGCCTGAATGTGCAATTTCTCACATCATACAGCATGTATGAATGCCCAATTGCACAAATACATCAAAAGTCCCAAATTTTGACATCCAATTTCCTGCAAATTGATCCTGATTGTGACCAATGTCACCCAATTTTGCCAATTTTGCTCAAAAATTGAGCAATTCGGCACCTGACTTGCTCAATTGATGATTGTACCTGCTCAATTGCAAATTGGACATGCAAATTCCTAAAAATTGAAGCAAATACCTCAGGTAATTTTTTGATTTTTTTGTTGCAGGAAAGGGGGGTTTGCTGATGCTGCTAAAATCTGTGCAGACCTTTGTAGTCGGGTTTGGGCTGGTCGCAGGCGTGGGGTCTTTGTGAAGCCAAAAAAGAGAGCACGTGGTCGTGTCGAGAGACCGTCTGTGTACGAAGTTCGCTGGTTCCAGCAATGGCAAGGCTACTTTTTCATTCGCAGCTACGGCTCACTTTCAAAGCTCGGGCGCACACGTCCTTCTCGCGCAGGCCTCCTCTACGCCCAATGCGTTGCTGCCTTCGCCGCCTCTGCCTAGCTGTTGGCTACCTGCGCTAGGCAGCCTAGGCTTCGCTGGTCCACAAGGCGTAAGGCTGTGTGAACATTGGGCGGATAAGCGCATGCGAGGCAGGCCAGCGAGGAGTAGCCGCAGTGTCAACAGCGTTGTGGTGCCGCCGACTCAACGTTGTTTGTTGCCGCCGATTCAACGTTGTTTGTTGCCGCCGACTCAACGTTGCCGTGTTTGAATGCTTTGCTCATGCCTAGTAGCCAGCCGACTAGCGACCAACGCCTGTTGCAAGCTGCTCACGCTGCCTACGACTTGGCTGAAGAAGCGAGGCAACCAGGGTTACCAGGTCTGCACAGCAGCACACAGGAGTCCGTACAGCACATGAGGTCGTTTTGCAGCTCTTCTACGCGGATTTCCAGCTCTGCACCCTTGAGAACAAAACCCTAAAACCAGGGCTCTGATACCAGTTGAATGGGAGAGTTAATTAGGGTTAGGTTTCATGTGAGAGACATACACAGAGAAAACAAGGGAGAGAGAGAGAGTTGTGGGGATAAGTCAACTCATCAAGATGAGTGTGTGACTCCCCTATCACACATGTATATTGCACTAGTACACATAGTGCACTTAGTACATTAAAAGTACTAAGTGTACTATGTACTATAACTTATGGGCTTGTACACACTATAAGGGTGGGCATAATGCCTTTACCCCAACACGGAGCTGGGCGAGCAGCTCCTGACGGCGAGTGTAGGTCGCCTGCAAGTACTGTACGGGTACTAGGCGACTGTGTACGGAGCAAAGCAGGCGACTGGTTGTACAAACAGCTGAAGACGATAGCTGATAGCGAACGTGCACGGTGTTGTGTACAGAACAGTAGCTGGTTGACTAATGTACGGAGCAGAGTACGGAACAGGACAGGTGCATGTACGGAGTGTACGGCTGAAGGCGACTACCTGTACGTGGCTGCAGCTGTAGGCGACTAAGTGTACGGGCAGTTGATGGCGACTGACTGAGCAGCTGCAGCTGAATTGGAAACAGGCGAACTGATGGCTATGGCCTGTGCGGACAGCTAGGCTAACCTACTTTGATACCAAATGAAGGAGTTCAGCTATTAGGGTTAGGGTTTGGAAGGTACTTCAGCAAGAGGCGTGAGAGACAGAGAGAGGAACACGACTACACATGTATTGAGAGTGATAAAAATTGAAGTACAATAGTCACATAAAGATGTGACCTAAAAGTTGTGTTCACATGGTCCGGCCATAAAGTGTGCCATGTGGACCAAATCACTTATAAGCCATAATAAGTGAAACTAAGCTAAAACTGGGGGAAAAAACCTCCACTAACTGAAGTAAAAAGTGCCCCAGTAATCTACTGATGATCACTAGCACTCCTCTGGGTGCATACACAGCATAAAACCCATAAAACCCAACAACTTTCACACGTGTGAGGTTTTGGGCAGCCCTTGCTGGCTAACAGTGTCCCATGGGCTCTGTAGGGGTGGCTTAAGGCCTAGGCTTGGCCTATGGCTAGCCTTCATATCCATGGCCTCCTTCGTGGTTCTTGGATAAGCTTAACAGGGGTGTCCATTCATAAGATAGCCTTCTACAAGGCCTATCTTTTGACCTAGACTCATGCCCATGCATCTGGCTGGAAGTCTAACAAATGCGTGGTACACCTCTACATCATTCCAGAGGAGGGTTATATAGACATGCAGGACATGCACTGGCTTCATGTGTGGGACGTGCACACCTGACCATGACCTTGTGGACAAGGGCTCACAAAGGGCTAGTTACCACTAAGAAATGCACCTGCCATAAAGATATGGCCACGTGGCATCCAAGTGTGGGATGCATGTGACATGGGGCCCGGCCCTTTTTTGCTTAGATGCGAGGGTGGGATTGCTTGGCACTACAGGTCCCAATTCTGGTTTCTCCCCACGTCCACTAGTGTGACCTCCTTCTGAGAGCCCCCAGCCATGGAATTCCCCCCTTTCTAGACTCTCATCTCACTAGAGGGTTGAAAATATTTTCATTACTAATGGAAGGACCTTCTCTTGAAATTGTTCATATTGTGCCAGTGATCTCGTTCCTCACCTTAGGTAGCACAAAGCTACATATGCCTGTTTCCAAGGTGGTTCGTAATGGGTTCGTGTCATTGAAAGGGTGGGGTAGAAGTCACAAAAGGTCATCTTTTGGAGGAAACTTGTTGTGAGGTTAGGTTTAGATTCCTCTAGAATGTTGTTAAGGATATAACCCCCATTCCCGGGTAACAGGTTTGGCATTTTCTCCTTTTGCAATTGACATAAAACCATTCCTCCAAGCTCCCACAGGTATGACGTGAACCTCTATGGAGTTAAGTTATGCAGGTATGTGTCAGTATGGACGTGTTTCTAGGTTACTGAAAGGTGATCATGTGCCTCTCTTGATTGTTTGAGTCATATGCAAGGGAGATTTTTGAAAAAGACTGCACATAAATGGCTTCCTGGATTTCTCAAGAAGAGTGCACTCTGTGGTGGACACAAGCCAAGCACTATGGAGAAGAAGAAGATCATTGTTCATATATAATCCATGTACTTGAGTTTAAGGTTTCTTACAGACTCCCCAATCTATCAAGATATATCTCGAAGTTAAGGTCTCCTCTAAGCAGGGCCTTCCATATCTATGGAACAGCGTATCAGCCATATGTGAAGTGAAGTGTCAAAGGTTCACACGTGCAAAAAGCCTTCAAACATGGATTGCAAAATAACTGTAGTAGAAGACCTTATGAAGTGTATCTACCTCCTCGTTACTCTTTTTGGGGTTTGAAATCCAGACCAGAAAATTTATATAGACCATTGATGCTCAGTTTTGAAAATTTTGACTTATTTATGATGGATTATGTTAACTAACCTGGTAGACAAAATCTCTAGTTTTGCATACATGCTTGGTTCTCATGGCTATTCTCCACTTATTTTTCTCCACTTATTTTTTATAGTGCTTTGATGTCATTTCAGTGTAATATTTGAAAGACTAGAGAAGGGTGGGAGGAAATACGAGGAAGCTACCAGAGCGCATCTTGCCCAGTATGCTGATGCTGGACTTAGGACTTTGGCTCTTGCATACCGGAAACTAGATGCTTCAGAATATGAGTCTTGGAGTGCTGAATTTATTAAAGCAAAAACTTATGTTGGTGCAGACAGAGATGTAAAGCTAGATGAAGCATCTGAACTCATAGAGAAGGACTTGATACTGGTTGGGTCAACAGCTGTGGAAGACAAATTGCAGAAAGGGGTATGTTATGAACGGAAAGTTAACATTGGCTATGACAATACATTGTAATGATACAGTGATAAGTTGTAATCAACAGATGTGTTCTTGTACTTCTTTATAGGTTCCCCAGTGCATAGACAAGCTCTCTCAAGCTGGAATCAAAATTTGGGTCTTGACAGGGGACAAATTGGAGACGGCCATCAATATTGGGTTTGTGCTGATTCTTAAAGTACCAGGAAGGTGCTTAAGCATGCTGTTCTGGTTCTGTTGCAGGGACCGAACCTTTTGCTAACAAAATACTTCTGGATCTGACAGCTTCGCGTGCAGCCTACTGCGCCAAGATATGACCCAGATAATCATCTCATTGCACAATGATGAGGTGAAAAGCGCAGAGGCCTCTGGAGACAAGGAGCTTATCAGCAAGGTAAGGCCATATAACCATGATGTTTCAGTGCCTGTGTTATGTCTTCTGTTAATGGATGCAAAGTTATAACAACCAAAAGTTTGGTGGTTGTGAAGATCTCCCAAGAGAACACAAAACAACAAATCATTTCTGCTAAGCAACAGCTTGAAGATGAGGAAAACAATGATGCAGCATTTGCATTGGTCATTGATGGCAAGGCACTGAATTTTGCTTTGGGGACGGATCTTGAAGGCGATCTAATGGGATTAGCCATCCACTGTGGCTCTGTCATTTGCTGCAGGGTATCTCCAAAACAGAAGGCCATGGTGAGTGGCCTTGAATGATTTTTTTTTTAAAAACGTAAAAGCTAAGCTCTTGTAAAGGAGTAAGAACCTTTTACCAGGGAGTCGAATATAGTCCTACATGTTTATAATTGGCTAACTGGGAGAAACATTCAAGTGAAAGTATGCGTGTAAGTTCCTGTGCTTTTTTGTCTTATATATTTGATAGTATCTGCCTGCTAGTCATGAGAACACAAAATATTGCTGTTGGTTGAAGAAGCAATAGACCAGGTGGTCCATTGATCTGGATGCAATGTATGTATTTAAAATATGTTTGAATCATTAAGCACAAATTGAAACAGGTTGGGAAGAAGCGCTGGAAGCGTTCTTTTTTGTAATTCCGGATCTTTTGTTATCATAAGACTAGAGTTGGGGTTACCATAATATGCATAAGGGATTCCATGTGTAATTGCCGTGGAAGCCACTAGAAGGTTTTAATTCTAGTTCTGTGTAGATTTAGGCGTTTATTAGGCTGTGGGCAAGAAGGCTACAGGATGTTTTACATGTTTATGAAGGCCATAATGAAGCAGTATGGCTCGAGGAGCCGTTCTTTCAGGACTAGGCATGTAGCCCTCCTGTTGGACCCACCATTAGTTGGAGGTAGAACACAAACCTCTGTGTCTTTGTGGATCCAGAGGTTCCTATATCTTAAACATAGATAATTTTGGCAAGAAGTGTAGCTTTTGAGGCCTTACTAAATTAGCATAAGATGAAATTAACTGTTTTTGACATAGTCACAAGGGTTGGGGGACGAAAACGGGATGGGGGACGGCCATAAGTAGGGAATGGAGACGGGGGAGGGAATGACACTTAAAAAAAACTTTTTTTAAAAAGTTTTTCTACTCTACACTTATTCTACTTTGGAAGTACATCAAAATGAGCACAAATTTACACCAAAATGGTAAGCTTTTGAGTCATACGCCGATCAAAGAGAAGGCGTTGATGGTTGATTGTATTAATAATTAAGTAGATACAAAATGTGCCATGACTCAAGAGTCGGGACTAAGCCTTAAGGAGGCACAATACATGGAAGGACAAAAAACTTAAAAAGGCTAAAGCATGGAAAGACTAAAAAGTGCTAAAGCCTAGAGCTAAGTAGTAAGGCCCATGAATCATGATCCATGAATGATCATCCACGTGAAGTGCTCGCCTCATGGTCATGGGTAGCTTGTGCCAAAGGAACATCAAGCTCATCCTCACTGGCATGCTGTTGTTGCACCTCATCCTCTTGTTGCTCTTCTTGTTGACTCATCTCCCATTCGGTGAAGGGATTTTTCTTCTTGGTTACGCTATTGCAAAGCATTCGCAAGTTCGCGCTGACAAAGACAAGGTCATTGGCATGCTCTACCCCGAGTTGGTTCCTCTTTCTAGAGGCAACGTGGCTGTAGGTGTTCCAAAGTTGCTCCAAGCAAGAGGAGTTAACGGCTTGGCTAAGTATGCGCATGGCCAACTGCCGTAGCTCCGGTCCATCCGAACCAAAGTCCTCCCACCATAGAGTGGCACCAACTTTGGAGCGGTCAATCTGTGCATCATGACAACTATAGGAGCCATGAAATGATCTGTACATGGAAAGCTGGTCCCTAATCTTGCGCCTAATCAATGCATCAGGCACAAGACGGTCCAAGATGATCCTCCACCTAGCGCTCACCTCCCGGTCGCTCTCCTGCTTGTTGCCATGGAATTCTAGGTCGACCACATAAGCTGCTGCATGCAATGGAGAGTAGTAAGAATTCCACCTTCCTAGACACAATGCATGGATCTCCTCGTATTTGTCTTCGTCAGGTACGAAGTCTTTCAACTTCTCTATCATGCGATCCATGGCCTTGTAGACCTTGCCTATGCATGGTTGCATAGTGTCTACAATCCTCAATAGGTGGACTAAGGGTCTCACCATAGTATCTGTGGTCTTCACACTCTCCCACCAAGAGGCGTCATCCGCCCGTAACCTACACTCTCGGTTGGTGTTTGTACGGGACTCTTGCATGTCAACAAACTTGTCGCTAAGGAAAAGCCCCCTCAAAACATTGCTACAATCCTTCAACCGGCCCAACATGAGGAAGTTGTAGGCAAACCGGGTGTTGGAATATTTGAGGAGAGAGAGAGAGGACCTCTTGTTGAACTCATGCCGAAGTCGTTGGTGGTTGAGGACAAAGGAGACCATGGTGTTGGCCTCCAAAATGAGTGGGCTGATCCATGACAATGCTCCTATGTCCTTGAGGAGGTTGTTTAGGCAATGAGCCATACAAAAGGACACCGTGACATGTCCATACATACCTTGGAGGATAGCTCCCGCCGCCCTATTCGAAGGCTCCCCATTTGCAACAAAGCCCACTACATTCTCGGAGCCAATGATCTCCATGGTGGTAGTCCACTCCGCCGCAAGCACATCTGCGCCATGAATACTCCTCTTGCGGGTGTCGTTACATCCATCCACAATGAGGGAGACTCCGTTCCTCTCCCATTACCGCTTTGTGTTGTTGGCCACTTGCTCTCCAATGCGCTTCTCCTTCTTGAGTAATGTAGTGCGTAAGCTCTCGGATGAGGGGGGCGTATAGGTTGAGCCATACTCCCCAATCTTCTTAACCACGACCTTGGAAGTATTCCGACCTATTCAAGAAAGCAATTTACTAATGAGAAGGGGACTAGTATGATGAAAACATGAATGATAAATTGGCGATGATTGATTGCACTTACCTAGCTGCTTGAGAGACAATGTGGTCGTGGAAGAAGCAGCAGACCACCGCCATATCCACCTCCTCCTTGAACTTGGGGTTCCAATTCTCCCCAAGTGTAGATTGTCACCATGGGCCGCGCAAGGGTTGAGAGGCCGTGGAGATGGAGGGTGCCAGCATGATGGATGGAGCAACATTCCGACTCGATGGTGAAAGTGATGGCGTGCATGATCCCAATCCACCACATGACTCCATCGTAGAGGCTTGAGTTCATCTCCCCATTGTCATGGGATCCACGGCCACTTGTGGTGTCCTTCTTGCCGCTTCGACTGTCTCGTAGATGGCAAGCTTGTTGAGAAGTTCCCGTCTCTTTTCGGGCGTGCCGTTCGTGCAAAATGCACCTCATGACCACTCTCATGCAAGACGTGGGCTTGCACTTTGTTGGCGGCACCCGTTTGCAGGTACGGGCAAAGCTTGCATGCCCATGGCCGAGAACCGATCGCCTCCATGAGCGGGGATGGGGTGTAGTTAACCTCCTCCCACCATGTCTATCCCGTCGTCCTTCTACGGGAAGCCCCACCACGTGAGGAGGATGCCATGGTTGAAGTTTGCCTGAGAGAGGGAGAGAGGCTTGAGGAAGAGAGACTAAAGACTAGAGCGCTTGTGTGAGAGGCTTGGAAGTTGGAAGAGGCTTGAGGGAGAGAGACTAGATAGTAGAGAGAGTAGAGACTAGAGTGCTTGTGTGAGGCTTGGAAGTAGGAAGAGGCTTGAGGGAGAGAGACTAGAGTGCTTTTGTGTGTGTGGCTTGCCGCTTGAAGCTTGAGGCTTGAGCAATGAGCAAAGACTCAAGAGACTTGAACTTCCTTGAAGGCTTGAAGGTGTGTGTGTGAGGAAGTGTGTGTTTGTGCTTGTTCTTATACAGATAGGCAAGATAGAGAGGCAAGCAGCTCCTCTCTAGGATCGCAAGAACTCACCTCACCGAGAATGTGGGGAGAAAATCGCGGCCGTCTGCCCTCGTATGGAGCGCCCCACGGAAAAGAGCATCTCAAAGAAATTAAGGCACCACTCTCAACCTTCTTATGCACACAATCGTCGTTTATCCTTCTCATTTATTAGGGTATTAGACCTAAGTTTCGGGCTTTTTTTTTGGTTGGGGGGCGGTGCGCTTAAGCTAACCCAAAGTAAAGGGTACAAACATGATTATACTATCTTAAATATATAACTTTGACCACCCAAATATAGTCATTTAATAGCCCTCATTAGATAAAAACTATGTGCCACTAAGTGCACATGTACCTAAAGACTATTGGGTTTTCACTTTAACCTTTATTTCAATTTCACTCTAATTCTAAGCCCCAAGATAATTGTCTCCTAAAATATTCATTCATATTAGGATTTAAACTTATTACCAATTCTTTTAACGTTCATGATAAGGGAAAAAATTTTCCACTTCAAAAATATCCAACCTCTAACTCAAAAGGGTAAAAGAGAATCTAGCTATAAAATTAAAGGCATCTATCGAAACCTTAGGCTGAGGTCAATCTAGAAAAATATTTCATGAAAAAGAAATCTTTAAAGAAGGAAAGTATAGGGGACCATAATTTATTTAGATAGCAAAACTTCCATTTATTGTAAACAGAAAGGAAGAATGGGAGAATTCTCATAGGGAAAAATGACCCAACTCCACTACTTCCAATAAAGGTGCATAAAGAGAAATTTGGAGAAAAATACAAAGAAGAAAAGGTTAGATTTGACTTACCTTACCTAAGCTCGATTCTAGTTTGCTATACCAAGTTCAAGCTTAGGTAAGTCAAATCTAACCTTTTTTTCTTTGTATTTTTCTCCAAATTGCTCTTTATGCACCTTTATTGGAAGTAGTGGACTTGGGTCATTTTTCCTATGAGAATTCCCCCATTCTTCCTTTTTGAATTGGAAAATTCCAGTGAAGAATTTCCCTCCTTTGATGAGAAATATATGCCTACTTTAGGGCGTAGAAGTCTGCTCAGAACCTTAAAACTGTGCACCTCTTAATGTTGGAAAGAGACTAGACCTTATTCCCAATTCCAAGCATGGGCTTGTGCATCAAAAGAAGAGCTAATTGTACCTCAAAACCCAAGAGGAAAACTCATGAGAATGGAGGAGGGAAAGGGGCCTTTTTATAGGTTAAAATGGTGGCTCGAGTAGGTACTAGAGCCCTTGTTAACTAGATCTCATGCAAGGTATGTGCACACCATACCAAGACTTATTCCCAGAGTTTGGGGTGGCCATTGGTTGTTGTGAAACTTTGTGAGAGGCTTGCATCCATGATTTCCCAAAAATTTATTATTTTTCTCTAATATAAAATTTGCATAAAAATTTATTATTATCCTCTTTTTTACAATTATGCACAATTTCTACTATTCAAGGTTTGGGAGTTTGGAATTAAATCCCGTCTTTTCTAGGAGTCCTCAAATATTTAAGAAGATAAGATTTCATAAAATTTCATAAAAATATGGGTCAAATGAAGCTCAAATTTAAAACCAAGCTTATACACGAGTTCAACCAAATAAAGATTTTTTTTTCAATTGAATATTTTGTCTAGACCAGACTCTCTCTCTGGACAAATATTTTCTCTCTAGAAATGTTAATTGCAAAAGATCTTTATTTACCCCTCTCCCTCTCTCTCTTCGCTTCTTCGCTGTTCGCCCGCCTCCCTCTTCCCACCCACCCCGCCTCCCTCTCCCTCTCTCTCTCTCTCTCTCTCTCTCTCTCTCTCTCTCTCTCTCTCTCTTCGCTACTTCCATCTCTGTGCCCCTTTCATCTTTCTCTCTCTTCGCTGCCTGAATCTCTCTCTTCGCTTGCATCTCTCTCTCTCTCTCTCTCTCTCTCTCTTTTTTGCCGCCCTTCGCCCCTTCGCCCCTGCGCCGCCTTGCCCTGCCCTGCCCTGCCCTGCCCTGCCCTCTTCGCTGTTCGCCCTGCCCTGTGCCAGATGGAGTCAGAGACAGAGTTACATTACATATGTCACTGTCCAGTATATTATCAGATACGAGGCCGTTTTCTCTGCCTGTTTAGAGAGGGTTTCGGACCACTTTCTAGAGTCATGAGATACCAGGATCAGAGATGCCTCGGATTATACCTGCTGGAGCTGCGTAGACATAGAGAGGGTCTCTTGAGAGGGAGGGGATCAGAGAGGGAGAGACACCTACAGAGGCAGATTATAGACTTCTTTCGACCAGAGATTGAGCAGTCAGGCCAGCAGGCATTGCAGCTAGCCCCAGAGTATAGCCGCACTAGAGGTACACTGATTGATTGGGCTATAGAGCTGGGGCGGTCCAGGCGCCCCAAGATGAGAGACCCATCTCGACACCGGCGGAGACTACAACAGAGGATCAGGACCATACTGGCACGGCATGGGAGACGTCCAGTCAGAGTACTCACCATGGAGGACATTGAGGATATCCGCCATCGACCGATGAGAGACATCTTTGGATAGTGATGTGTATGATGCTTACCTTTGTTGCTGGAGTTTTCCTCCCAGATGTTATCCATTAGGAGCTCCTAGTACCGTACTTTTCCTCATAGTTGTTTCAGTTTCAGTCAGTTGTTTAGTTGTTTTTAGCTTTTCTTACACAGACATTGTATCAGATCCACCAATTGTTGTAACCTTTTTGGTCTCATAGGTCATTTTGGCCTTCTGAAGACGTTAATATATCATTTCATTTCATTTCACACATTTGGGGTACCCTTGGGAAGGGATGTTACATTGTCTCCCTCTTCAAGAGTGGACATGTCCTCATTTCACTCTCTTCCATGAGTAAGGGGATGATGGGTATGAAGAAACTATCTTGAGAGATCTTGTCTCTCACTTATTCAGCAAAGGAAAAGAAATTATTGTCACTCAAGTAAGGAAACTTCCTATTGAGTGCATATGCAACCATGTTCTCCTTTCGTGGTCTATATTTGATCTCAAAATCAAACTCTTTCACATCAATCTTGGTCAACATATGAGAACCATGTAGTTGGTCAAGAAGTTCATCAACCCTAGGGATATGGTATTTGTTCTTGATGGTCAATTGATTCAATCCCCTATAATCAATATATAACCTAAGCGTCCCATCCCTTTTCTTCTGAAAGAGAATTGGTGCTCCCCATGGTGACATACTAGGATGTATGAATCCTTATTCCAAGAGTTGAGTTCTATTGCTTTTTCTTCTGAAAGAGACTTGGTGCTCCCCATGGTGACATACTACGATGTATGAATCCTTGTTCCAATTGTTGCCTTAATTTCTCCTTGAGTTCTATTGTTTTAGAAACAACCATTTTATAAGCTCGCTTGGTTGTAGGTTGGGCTCCAGGCATAATCTCTATTTCATGGTGTACATCATGAGCATTAATTCTTCTGGAAATACATTTGCATACTCAACCATTTTGGCTCCTTGGTATTTGCCTCTATGTCTATTGGATTTAGTTTGACAAATATATTGTTTGTTTCTTTCTAAGCCCTTTCAGCAATTTGGCAGCCTTTACTGACTATAGTGATGGAGATCCTGATGTTCCAAACCCCTGCACCTTTTTTTTTGCTAATATCTAGAAAGGAAATAGTTCCCTTGCGACAATGGATATTGGCTTGGTTCTGAGTGAGCCAGTCCATTCTAAGTATTCCATCATACAATCCTAAGGGTAAGACCTTGAATTTGCATTCGGTAGAGTTCCCATCTAGCAAGAATTGAATCGTGTCTGTTTTATGGCGAGTGAAAAGAAGTTTCCCACTAGCCAATTCCACTTGCATTGGTTTTCCTTGCGGCTTGCCTTTGATCTAAAACTAAATTTTCGCAGGCATCCAGGGCAGCATGAATGAATGGGTACTACAGAATGGAGTAGAAGCTTGAAATCCTTACCTTGATAATTTGCGGGTGTTTGAATCACCGAGAACTATTGGTTTTGTCCTCGGTGCTCTAGTGCGGTGTGAATCCAGCCTCTCTATTTCTTTATCTCATCTGCAATGGAGATAGCTTTGGGAGCGGCTTATTGAGTATGGGCTCTTCCCCTGGAATTTTAGGAGGAGGTCCTTGATTGCTCTCAATAGAAATAGTAGGTTTTGATTGATTTGGGCAATCCTTGATCTGAGGGCCGTGCTGTTGACATTTGAAACATCTATTAGTTTGCCACGCTGCCTAGAAGTTGAAAAAGCATATCCATGGCAGGCGCTTGAGAGAAAGCCTTTCCTCTTGATCCAATTGCTTTAGAGAAAGGTCTCCCTCCTAGTCCAGTTCTTCGTGACTCTGGACTTTGACTTTGACTTGGTCCATGGTTCTGCTTAGGCATGGGAGGATTGGGTGCATTTCCTGAGACAAGGGGCCTCTTTGCTGAAGCTGAAGGGAGATCTCATTTCTCTGAGTGGCTTCCACCGGAAATGCCTTCCACCATGGTTACAGCTTCAGAGATCGAGGAAGCTTTTGCATTCTTGACCAAGCGATCCAAGGCGGAATAAGTTTCCGAACAAACCAATTGGGAAGAGTGATCTTATATACTGTAGGAGCAAATCGGAGAAGTCCCACAAATGCTTTATGGTACTCTTCTATAGACTTTTCCCCTTTTGGGACAACTCCAAAAATTTATTCATCTTGTCTTTTTGAAAGCCCAGAGGGCAAAATATTTGATGAAGATATCCCTTCATAACCTCCCAAGACAAGTGATTCTGGTCTAAGTAGTTGGATTCCCAATAGTTCTTCCATCCAATTCTGGCATTTCCTATGACCTTCACTCGGGCAAGAGCCAATGTACTTCTTTTTTTTATCACCGGCCACATCAAAATACTCGTTCATAGAATCAATCCAAGCCTCCATTGTCTCTTCCATATTTTTTCCCTCTTTAAAAGGTCCTGGCTGAGCCTTTTGGAGAGCTTCCTTGACGTAATTATCCAAGATTTCTATGGAGGATATATCAACCTGATGGGGACCACAAGGCATCTCCTCTTGCTTGAGAATTAATTTAGTAATACAAGACTTTGATATAAGAAACCCCTTGAAAAATTTCTTTATTTAGTAAAAACTCTTATTACATCAATTGGAGCTTAATTCCCTGTTCTGAATAGTCGGGAACATTGATAGGGACATTCATTTACAAACGATTTTTATGGGAGATACGAACTGGGATGATTGAGATATTTGTGCAAAGGAAGAAAACTCTGTCCGGCTATTCTATACTCTTCTAGGAGATCTAGCTTTCCATAATCATAGCTAACAATACATTAGAGGTATAATATGGTATGAAATCTAAATCTATCTGGAATATATGAGCAGAGGCAAATGCCTGGCAGTTGCTCAAGGGTAAGAGACTGGTCCAGAGCCATAATTAAAAGTTTGCAACCATTCACAACCCATTTATATATCGAAATGTCTACTTGTAACTAGTGTATTTTCTTAATGTCAAGTTCCGTACTCCCAAGTGATTGGAAAGATCCGAGTTCTGGTCTCTTACCTTAATGATTTGTCAGTATTGCATCCATACCAAGGCAAGTTCATTTCCCCTATCGTTGTAAGTAAACTTATGATGCGGAAGTTATAGGCTCAAATAATTGAGTCTTCTAAAATACTCGTCCAGAGTCAAGCGTTGGTTTCTCAAAATAAACTCTTTTTATCAGCGTTAATTTTTCCATAAGCTTGAGAGATTATGTCTATATTAAGAACAAATCTATTTGAGGTTCGATCTCTCCTAGTTTCCTACGTAAAGCGTTTTCAGGATCTTGAAATAAAAAGGCTATCTCACACATTTTCATAACACATACTCTAGATAATCGAGGGTTGTGGGACAACCTTTCGTAAGCAATGGCTATCTGATCTTGCCTCTTATTGACTCCATGAAGGAATGATAACTAGGTGGCCATTATACTGTGTTTAGTTTTTATGTTGTTGAGAAGAGTGTGTGTGTGTGTGTGTGTGTAGAGAGAGAGAGAGAGAGAGAGAGAGAGAGAGAGAGAGATATTAACGTCTACGAGAGGCCAAAGTCGGCCTATGAGACAAAAAAGAATACAACTGTGTTCTTCCGGTCATCGGAAGAAAAGGAAAAGAAAGAAAAGGAAAAGAAAGAAAAGGAAAAGAAAGAAAAGAAAAAGTGTGCATGTGTCTGGATACAACTGTGAATCATCATGGATCGGTGGAGCCCATATACAAACAATATAAAGGGGGGTGGGGATGTGGATGGAGTGCTAAGGCAAGATGCATCTCTGTATGCTGAAGGGGTAGTACAAGCATGCTATGCAGATCTATGTCTAACTCCATCCAGTGCCATAAGAGGGATATAAGATATCATACATTGCCGATGCTGAGGGTGTGAGTGGCGTGAACATGTACCCTGAGTCTGAATGAAAGCGAGCTAGCCTCTCCTATGTCTCCATCTGGTGTCTCATCCGGATAGCTGCTATCTCTCGGTGACGGAGTCGGGGTGGTCTGTGTCCAGTCTGTCTAGGTCTCCTCCTGGCTTTCAATTCCTCTGATCTCTGTGCGGTCACCCCACGTGGTACATCAGCTGGCACTGGCATAGCTCTCTGGAAGAAATCTGTGAGCTGGGACTGTCTCCCACCCCTAGTGGGAGCGGGTGTCTGGAGGAGTCTCTCTCGAGAACTATGAAGCTCTAGTAGTAGTCTGCCAAGCTGTCGCTGGTCCGAGGCCTCCATCAACTGATGTAGTGAAGAGTGCTCCTCAAACAATCCTGCATATCTATCTTTGACTCCGTGGTGGGCTCTACATCTACATACAAAGTGATCCTCAGTCTCCACCTCCTCGCGGCACAATCTGCATATCCGCTCGGCTCTGGGAACCCGTGCCGCTCTCCCAGCCTCTATCTCTAGCTGATGTGATGAGACTCGTATCTATCCAATAGCAACGCGAGAGCTGTGTTGCATGTATACATCCATATACCGCGGTCGCTGTATAAACCCATCCCTTGAGATGCTCATAAAGTGATCTCTGTAATACAGCATCTTCGGTGGTAATGGGCTCTCTGGTGCTGTCCATGTCTCCTGTATGTAGCGCTGCCATATGTCCTGTCTCATCACTCTGTTCCTCTCATTGAGAGAGAGGTAACCCCGTGGAGCAAACCATGATGTCCCGTCTCATCACTCTGTCTATCCCTTGATGTGAGAACCACTGTAGCATCTGTGCATACCAAGATCCAGTGTGTCCAGCCTCGGCCAGCTGTTTGGATGCCTCAAAAGCTCGGCAGGATAATCTCTCTGTGGGCATCTCCCTCATCCTGTATATAAAGGAGACCGTCTGGAACAATGCCTCCACTGCCATAGGTGGTGCAGCAAACTCGGCTCGAACAATGTCGTGCGGGACGGATGGTTTGCTGCGTATCATCCTCGAGAGCATCAAGATATGTGGTCTCTCAAGCTGTACCCATGTGGAGGCTACAAGCCCTGGTGCCTAAACCGTTGCTGCATACATCAAGGCTGGTGTCACCTATGTATCAAAGAGCCACCCCTTCGTGCGGGGTTCGTGAAAGTGTGCCTGATGACACTGACGCTCAAGGCCAGCAAGAGCTGCATACCCCCGGGTCACTCTGTCTCGGACTGCCTGAGCCATGGAGAAGCGTCCAACTGAGCTAGTAAATGTGATGCGAAGGTAAACATAAGAGCTCACCACCTCGACCCGCCCTCCTGCTAATGTGAGAGTAGTGTGGCTCCTGACTGCGGGTGAGGTGTGGAAGATCATAACCTTGGTTTTCCCAAGGTTCACTATGAGACCCTGCTGTGCGTAGAAGTCATCAAGAGCCACAAGGTGTCTTTGAAGCCCAACTTGCGTGTCGGATACCAGGACGATGTCATCAGCATAAAGCATAACATGGACAGTAATACCTGATAGCTCAACCCCGGAGCCTCCTCCCTGTGTGATGTAGTCGACCACCTCATCAATATAGAGCCCAAAGAGCGTGAGGGAGAGCGGGCACCCTTGCTTCACACCAATGGTGCTAGCAATTGTGTCAGACAAGCCTCCTGGGCATCGGACTCTCCCAAAGACCTGCTCATATAGCCTGTATATGCCCCACATCAAAAGAGGGTTATATTAGTCGTCTTCAAAAGACCCATAGGGCCTATGAGACCAAAAGATTACATCATAGTCCATGTTATATCTTGCCATGGAACCAAACAAAGAGAAAATGACACTGAAACTGAAAATGTAATTGACTAATGAAAGAGCTGCCTAGAAACTGCCATGAAAAAACATCATCATCAGAGCTAGTATGATCATCTCCCCAGGGTGGGTAAAGGGCCATCTAGGATATCTAGCATGGGTGATACAAGGGGAGAGAAATGAAATGAAATGATATATTAACGTCTCTAAGAGGCCATAGTGGCCTATGAGCCCAAAACTGAGAGTACATCTGAAGTTGGTGTCTCATCAAAGAGAACAACTAAATGAGACTAAAAAGTACAATAAAACTGATTGTCCTACAGTTATAAGAACAGAACTGTAAGACTCCCAAATGATACTGAGTAGAAAATACTGAAAAATGTATATCAGGTAGATCCATGTATGCTAATCAGTTGAAGTGTTGCCCTCTCCTTAGATCAAGTATCTCCGCCATGGGGCTGTCTAGAATGGAGAGGTCATAGAAGCGAGGTAGGCGCCTCCGATACCGAGCAATAATGGCTCTGATCTGGCGATGGTGAGGATGCCGTGGTCGGGATCCCGGTGGGCGTGGCCGACAAGCACGACATAAGATAACTTCTCTATCAGTGGTGACTCCCTGGGAGCGTGGTCGGTGCTCTGATGGCCCAATGGAGGGGGTATCAGGAGGTGTGTGGGCTGGATTGCTGGTGCTGGTGCCGAAGAAAATTGTCAGGGTCCTCTGTCTAGGTACATCATGGCTCGGTCTCCTGTCTGCCAAGAGGGTCTCTCTGTGTCTCATGAGCTCAAGTAGAAACAATCCCAGGCATCTCTGATCCTCAAACTCCATGACCCTGCGTAAACGGCCCAAAACCCTCTCGGAAGAGGTAGTGATATCTCCCTCGGATCTCATAATAGACTGTACATCGGCAAATGTAGTGTTCCTCTGTCTCTACCTCCTGGTAGCATAGCTGACAAATGCGGTCATCCACGATCTGATGCACATATCGCCCTGTCTCAATCCGCAGCTGGTGTGATGAGGTTCGGATTTGTCCAATGGCACAACGTATCCCATGTGATAGGTGTACATCCATCCACATAGAGAGAGAGAGAGAGAGAGAGAGAGAGAGAGAGAGAGAGAGATTAAACGTCTTCAAAAGACCCAATGGGTCTATGAGGCCAAAAGTGATACAACAGTGTCCATGTAATTGCATCACAGTACAAAAGAAAACAAAAACTAGAGCTATGAGGTAGAAATGTCAAATCCGAGCCATATGATACAAAATGGGGCCATCATCATCATACAGCCTATGGAGGGAACCCCTCGGTAGGAGGAGATGGGCGTAGCTTGGAGAAGCCTCTGCAGATCTGCTAGGAGAGAGAGAGAGAGAGAGAGAGTTTAAACGTCTTCAAAAGACCCAATGGGTCTATGGGACCAGAAGTGATACAATAGTGTCCATGTAATCTCATCATGGTACGAAAGAAAAGGAAGAATAGAGCTATGAGCTGGGAATGTCAAATCCGAGCCATATGATACAAAGTGGGACCATCATCATCATACAACCTATGGAGCTAACCCCCCCGTAGGAGGAGGGGGCCTCTTGTCATCCTGAGAGAGCCCGATGAATGGGGAGTCCGGGTCCTACCGGAGTGGGGGGAGGCGATCCATCCTGAGTCCCTGCCTCGTGAAGTGCATACTTGGTTATACCATGACACGTGTTTGCTGCTAGCTGCTGGGGGGGTTGCAGGGCAAGCCTCAGGAGTCTCCTGGGGGGCATAGCAGTGATCCTATGAATGTATGTGACTGTTAGGAAGAGTGCCACTACTACCACGGTTACTGCACCAAACTCTACCAGGATGATAGCATGTGGGACTGATGGTTTTCTGCGTATCATACGGGAGAGCATCATGATTTGAGGCCTCTCTATCTTCAGCCATTTGGCAGCTGTAAGATCAGGTGCCCAAAAGAGTGCTCCATACATCAATACTTGAGTGACCAAGGTGTCAAATAGCCACATCTTGGTCCTCAGCTGTTGGAAATGGGCTTGGAAGTGCTGTCTCTCCATGAGAGCGAGAGAAGCATATGCTCGCATCAGTCTAGCCTCTGCAACATGGCTCATCGAGAAGACCGGTCTAGTAAAAGTGACTCCCAAGTACACATATGAGTGTGCAATCTCCACTGGGCTGCCCAAGTGCTTTTCGGAAATTCGCAATGCAAGGTTTGGTACTTCGTACAAGGATCGTGCATATGTGTTTCCTACGTGTAGTTGTGTATTGGTTAATCCTTTGAGCTTCTTGCTCTCAGGCTTAGCTAGTTGCAACCTCACGCAGGAGACGCTCACGTGTTGTGCGGCATTCCTCGTCATACCAATCGTTCTGGGGCATGGTGCCGGTAGGGTCTGGCGGTGGATCGGCTGGTGGATGGAAATGCAGCTATGGCGGAGGTGTGTAAGATTGTGGTGAGCTGAGAGGTGAGGTCGGCTAGTGGGAGGTTGTGTTTTACATATGTCGGTAGAGATGGTCAGAGTAAGTCAAGTCCGTATAATGGTGGAAGGGGACGAGTGGGGATGGTGAAGGCATGTATGGATATGGCTAAAGCTGGAGATCCCATTAGGTGATCCACTATATTCGAGTGTCAACCATGTGGGAAGCATCCCTGATGCTGTAATGTCCCCTCTGTCCTGTGATGCCCACTGAATGCCAATCTCCTCCGAGTCTATCTCTTGCATGGTCGGCTCCTCTTGGTCAATACAGATGCCTGCTTGCTCCGAGTTCTGGCGTTGAAGTCCCCTAAAAGAAGAACTTCACCCAAGCGTGAGAACTCAATGATGTCTACATGGAGGGGATAAAACTGCTATCCCTCCTTTGTGAGGACTTCCTAGGTGGGAAGTAACATACTGCAATGTGTATACATCTCTCCAGTGTGACCTGTAGCCTCACCCACATAAACGTGCCTTTGTGTCCGTGCAGACAATGGTGATGATGGGCTGTAGATGTGTCCCGAATAGTACCGTCACTCCGCCAGACCTGCGTACCCCATCACGTGTGCGTGTCTCCTCTCGATAGAGGAGGATGCCCACTCATAGCCTGAAATATGTGGTAGCCCTCTCTCCGGGCTCTGGTGGGTCTCTGTGGTGGAGAAGATAACGTGCCTCTTTGTAAAAGCTTCCCTAAGTCCCCCAATGTTAGACCATAGTGTCCCATTGCAGTTCCAAACTGCCAGCTCCAAGTGTATGGTCCCACAGACCCCTCGTCCCTAAGGTGTCCCGACCCACACGCCATGTGTCCACA
Source organism: Cibotium barometz (assembly GCF_041138505.1). Taxonomy (NCBI): domain Eukaryota; kingdom Viridiplantae; phylum Streptophyta; class Polypodiopsida; order Cyatheales; family Cibotiaceae; genus Cibotium; species Cibotium barometz. The sequence continues at coordinate 8,943,927 of NC_141064.1, read as the reverse complement.
TAAGGGGTCTCGCATAGGGCTAGAGTGTGAGCCTTGGGGGATTCTTGCTCCTTTAGTCCTGTCACCCTCACAAGAGCGTGGACCTTCTTCCTCTTCTCCTCTTCCAAGTTATCATGTAAGAAGGGGGTGGGTGTGGGGTGTTTTCTCACCACTTCTATGCATTCTTTCTGTACTTCTTGAATAACCACTGCGGCCCATCCTTTCCCCATCTCCTTCTTTGTGGCCACTAAACCTTCCCGAAGATATATATTAATGCCTTGCAAAAGACCTAACGGATCTATGAGACAAAAGGCCATGGAATCTCATCATGGAAAAAAAAGACAACATAACAAAAAAAACTATCACTAATCCCTAGGTGAATGTAATATGTATGGATCATCATTGTCATCATCATCATGGAGGATTACCATCCTCATCATCGTGGATACAAAAGTAAGTGTAGAGGATACAGGGGTGTGAGTGTGGAGAGGGAGCTATCCATCGATGTGCGGTAGGGGTCCATAAAGGATGTCTAGCATCGGCAAGGGGATGAGTAAGGCCCCTAGATCTGTAGGGCCGAGGAGAAATTGGGATGAGGTAGCAGCTACAGATGCTCGGTGGCAGGCGAGGATCTCATCAATCTGGGGCTGGTGAGCTTGGGGTGCTCGAGGTCCAGGAGGGTGAGGCTGATTGGCTTGTCGAAGTGGTGTGGCATGAGGCACGGTAACTCCAGTTGAGGGGCGAGATGGTGGGCCCCTCATCGCTACTGTGGTGGCCTCATCTGTCTGAGTGTCCTCCTCACGTGGGCGGGTGATGGTAGACTGAGATGGGTGCTGGGGTCGAGGATCTCTGAATAGTAACTCTCTGTGCGTGGATCTGCAATAGGAAGAGTCCGAGACAATGCTGATCTGGATACTCCACAACCCGAGATAATGGCCCAAACCTCTCTCTGAATAGGCAGTGGAATTTCCCCTTAATCTCATAATACACCGGGCACTGACAAATATAATGCTCCTCAGACTCTACTCCTCCATGGCACAATGTACAGAGTCCCCTCTCTCTAGGGGTCCCTGCTGCTTTGCCAACCTCAATCTTGAGCCTATAGGATGAGACCTGGAGCTGACCAAGTGCTAATACTGTGCTATCCATGTGACATAAAAACATCCAGGTACCCTGGCGTCTGTATGAATCCATCCTCTCTAAGCCTCAGAAAATGGTCAGTGTAGTATTGCATCTTGGGGTGGTAGGGGCTCCCCTCGGGTAATCCATGTATCTTGAATCCTATCCACATATGTGAGCCTCGTGTAGGGGGGGTTTGGGTCATTATGAAATGGGGGTAGTCAGCTCATTTGTAGCCTGTTTGGGTCATTATGAAATGGGGGTAGTGAGCTCATTTGTAGCCTGTTTGTGGTGAACCATGTGAGGACAGAAGCATACCAGGATGGATGCACCCCTCTCTCCGCTATCGCCCGAGAAGACTGTAGTGCTAGGTATGGTAACCGTGACAAATCCGTCGCCAGTATGTGACACTCCAGTGGAGTAAGGTCTCTACCACCACAGGTGCTGTAGCGAACTCTGCTCGAATGATATGGTGAGGGACAGATGGTTTGCTGTGTATCAATTTGGCTAGCATGAAAATCTGTGGACGCTCTAAGCATTGCCAATCTGCTGCTGATAAAACAGGTGCCCAGAATGGGGATGCATATATCATCGCCGGAGTCACTAGTGCGTCAAAAAGCCAGCCCTTCGTCCTTGGCTCCTGGAAGTGTGTCTGCTGGTACTGTCTCTTGAGGTTGGCAAGTGCAGTGTATCCCTTAGTCAATCTGTCCTATGATGCCTATCTCATGGAGAAGCGGTTGCCGGAGCTCGTGAAAGTGACCCCCAAGTAGACATATGAGTCTGCTGCCTCCACCCCTGCCCATGTAGCTGATCTCTCTGTATGTTTCTTCACACTAGGGGAAGTATAGAAGACCATGACCTTGGTCTTCCCAAGGTTAACCGACAAGTCCCTCTGCAAAAGTCTGTAGGGCATCCATGTTCTGTAGTCCCTGCTGTGAGTCTGCAATAAGCACTATATCATCAGCATATAAGAGAACAGACACAAGTATGCCTGCTAGGGATGCCTGTAGGTGCTGTAGTAGGTGATCATGTGGCATAGTATCAAAGGCTTTGTGGAAATCCACAAAACAACAATAGAGGCGTCGGCCATTAGTTTTGGCCTGCTCAATGAGGCTCTAGAGTGTGAAGATGTGATCAAGCGTGGAGAAGGTCCACCCGAACCCTGCCTAGCCTTGTGCTCTATGCCCCACTCTCTCTCTGCTAATGAGCTGAGCTCTGTCTCCAGCATGGATCCATATTGCTTGGCCAAGGTATGGCAGATCATGATGGTCCTGTAGTTATTGGGCTTCATAGTGTATGGGTGAGATGATGTGTGAGGACCAAGTGTGGGGAAAGCCTTCCACGAGTGCCCTGTTAAACATGTAAGCCAAGAGGGAAGCAAGGGTGTTGGCAGCATGTGATAGGTGCTCAGATCTTATCCCCTCATGATCCTAAGAGCGGACGTGTTGGAGTTTTCGAATGGCCTTCTTGTTCACAGGCAAGGACTCGTTGTCTTGCCCACCACTTGAGACCAAGTCCCTGCTTTGCTAGGGTGGGAAAGTATAGGTCCTGGAAACGTCTTGCAACATCCACTTGAGCCTGGAAATTTTTAGAAGCAAGGTACTGAAAGAAAATGTTATCATGTCGTTCTCCATAGAAAGCCCAAGGTCCTCGGATAGCGTGGGCCTCATCATCTGATGAGCCATTTGAGAAAGAAACCCAATGACAACACTGTACATTTCATTTTTCAAAATTCAAAAACCGCTTGTGACCCGTAGTCCCTAACTCTAGGCTATAGGGCAATGGAAATATTCTATAGGGGCAGAGTGACTCACTCGAGGAAATTTCCACGATGAGTAGCTATCCCAGAGTTCCCTGAGGCTCAACTGGAGAAGTCCCTTATCAAGAATTCTAGGGGATACCTCAGGTTAATCAGACAATTTCTGTCACTATTTATTTCTATGGTCAACTTTTCTACTCCTCCGTTGTTTTTCATTTATGCACACACACAACCGCGCAAATCCATGGATTGAGCCTAACCCTTTTCAGCCCATGGGTTAGCATACCAGCCAACTACTCAATCGCCAGATTTGGCATTCAGGTATGGTTCACCCATCACTTGAGCTTTCACTCACGCACACCTTTGAAAACAAGTATGCATGCGCTCCTCTGAAGACAAATCTTTGAACAAGTACCATAATATATTTACACATACAGATAAGTTTGCTCCAGTCCCAGCCCTGTGATCTTTGAGAATGCTCTCCACTGTATCTAGCTTTTGCATTGTGTCGATGGCACTCCATGCACTTGGTATCTTCAAGCATGTGCTTCAAGCGCTTCATATGTGGCTAGTGTTTGTGCAAAAAAAGTCCATTTCCATGATTGCACTTGTTGTGGCACTACTCCAAACTTGCAGTGCATTTTCCACCTCCATGGTCTCTATCCACTTCCTCTACCTCGGGATTTTGTCTTATTTCTTGCAAGATTCAGTTACTTGCAGACAATTGTTAGCTTGGTTGTGAATGGTCTAGTGCTGGTTCTTTCAAGTGTGTTCTTATACATATTTTATATTGATAGCTACATTTTTTATGCAACTTACGGCAAGAATTCGCTGCAGATAACTTATCTGGTTAAGAGAAGTACAGGAGGCATTACACTAGGTATTGGGGATGGTGCAAATGACGTGGGTATGATACAAGAGGCACATGTTGGTGTGGGCATCTGTGGAGTTGAGGGCATGCAGGTGAGCTCTGATTGTTGGTTGTCATTGCTATTATGTACTGTCTCGTTCCATAGCTCTGGTAAAGGTTGCCTTTGCCGCATGGAACTTTCTTGAGCAACTAAGCTTGATTTATCAGATGCTTTGTTTGCTCACCTTTTATCCAATGTGCGCTTCAGAATCAGATTCTTACCTCGGTTGTTTTTCTCTCTAAATTTGATACATTCCAGGCAACAATGGCAAGTGATTTTGCCATAGCACAATTTTGCTACTTGGAGCGTTTGCTGCTAGTACATGGCAGCTGGTGCTACAAACGGATTGCACACATGGTACAATGTCATTCTGTGCAGCAACTAAGCCTTGTAATGATCATAATGTATGCCTTAGTGGACTAAATACTTGTTTTTCTTCAGATCTGTTATTTCTTCTACAAAAACATACAGTTTGGCTTCACTCTCTTTTACTATGAAGCCTATGCAGCTTTCTCAGGACAAGCAGCATACAATGACTGGTACATGACCCTGTTCAACGTACTCTTTACATCCCTTCCAGTAATTGCTTTGGGTGTGCTTGAGCAGGACATTGCTGCACGGTTGAAGCTACAGGTAAGCAGTACTAGCTCTCTTGCTGCTGTTGTGCAGTTTTTAGAAGGATTTCAATTTGTAAGGCAAGTGTGTGGGGTACTTTTTTGTTGCAGTTTCCACATTTATATCAGCAAGGAATAAAGAACTTGCATTTCAGCTGGGTTCGAATTCTTGGATGGATGGCAAATGGAGTAGTTAGCTCTATTGTAGTCTTCTTTTTTACCATAAATATCCTGAAGCAACAGGCATTCCGTAAGGGTGGCCAAGTTTCAGGCCTGGAAGTATTGGGAGCGACATTATATACATGTGTTGTGTGGATTGTCAACTGCCAGCTTGCACTTTTTACCAAGTATTTCACGTGGGTTCAACATGTTTGCATTTGGGGCAGCATTCTCCTTTGGTACTTATTTCTGGTGGTATATGGCTATATTCCTCCCACCCTTTCAACAACAGCTTACAGAGTGTTCATTGAAGCGTGTGCCCCATCGCCATCATATTGGCTCCTTGTACTCCTAGTCACTGCGGCAGCCCTTGTTCCATCTTTTCTGTATAAAGCCTTCCAAAACACATTCTTCCCCATAGATGATCAAATAATTCAGGAGTTCTCCCATCAGCAGAAGGACAAAGACCCAACTTGGTTGAAAAGAGTCATGGCAAACAACACGTTTCAGGTGACTGTAGGTATCACAGCCAGAGCGCATCGAAAACATCAACAACATGATAAGAAGAAAGAAAGTCAAAAGCCTAAAAGTCGGCACCCAGTTTCAAGTGGGAAGGTTAGCCCATTGACACTGAATCTGCTCGAGCCTTAAGATGTCTAAGCAGTACTTCACTGAAAATTAATCTTGAACAGCTCCTGAGAACAGGTTTGTAACGTGATGAGTATCATCTTGGTGGTTGGTATGGATGTCTCTACATCTGGAAAGGGCAACTATTTCTGCCACCAGATAAGTTTTGAGCATGTTGAGCATTGATGGCCATGCTGTTGTAATCTAATGTTTTGCTAACTTGTTGAAAGCACTGCAGACTGTGGCAATTTATTCATTTGTATCGTCATTTTTTGGATAATCAAAAGATCTGCAAAATTATGAAAATTATGTACCTCACCAAATAGCAGGCACTCACCATGATTCGTGTGATCAAATCCTCTCCTTCTCTGAGGTCTTCTCATGATATCCATCATATGTCTTTTAGCCCTCCAGCAACCTTCTAGTTCTCACATCCTCTCGTTCTCTATCGCCAAACACCATTGGAAGGCTTGGGTGCCTATGGAGTTTAGTATGATAGCGTGGGCTACTGTAACCGTTCGCTGTATTGCAGGTCTACTGCTGACGATGAATCCACCTTGGGACTCCTGTGGAGTTCAGAAGTGAATATATATTACAGTGAATCATCAATTCTTACGTAAAGATCATCAGTTCTTACGTTAAGGTGTTGCACTTAAATAAGTTGTTCTAAATATATTGGAATCCTTTGTACGTGTATGTATGTAGGTGTATAATTTACTATTTGTAGGTGTATTAATTAAATGCCACTAACACAACCTTAGTTACATGAGCTCCCCCTACTCCTACCTCCACCCCCCTCTCCTTCTCTCTCTCCCTCCCTCTACTCGTTGAATGCCCTTTGAGGCTTTTTATAAAGAATTGTGGGACTTTAAATAGAAAGGATATGGGTGAATGCATGCAAATAGAAAGTGTATGGGAGGTCATCGGTTCATTGCCTTAAATAGAGGATATGGAAGGGTGAATGCATGCAAATAGGAATTTTATGGGGGGGCGTCATTTCATTGCCTTAAATAGAGAGGGTATGAGGGGGTCTTCATTTCATTGACTTTTTCAAGCATTAATCACTCTTATTCTTGAAAATCTCACAAAATATATTTAATCGAAATGCATAAAATATTTTGGTGCCATATTATTGGAATCCTTTTTGATTTTGAAGTTCTCTCCATGCAAGCACACTTGATAATCTCTTCCAATTCAATAATACACTTTGTATCTCACCTAGATGATTGCCGTTTCCATGCATAATTTATATCTAACTTTAGAAAGCTTGTCTAGTATCTAAAGCTTTACATGTAGGGTATACGAGGCAAGTTGTTTCGATTGCACGTATTAATTTCGTCATTCCGTCAACTGTGTGGCTTGCTTTTGTCAATGACCACAGTAGTTTTGGGAGCTTAGAGAGCTCAACTGTTCGGACAAGACACGAGTGGGGTTTAGGCGAGCCAGTATGACCGGTAATGTACTCAAGGGTGGCTGGGCACTAATAATAGTGGTTAGGTATGTGAAAAGGACCAATAGACTATTAAAAGAGGAAGGGTCCAAAATAGGACTCTTGAGTGGAAGATTGGCGTGGTTGGGTGGATTAAATCAGAGCTCTCAGTCCTTTGGGATTTCGATTGGCTTAATATTGGTATTAGAGAATGTCACGAGACAACGGTAGTTTTGGGAGTCTAGAGAGCCAATATGACCGATAATGGAGGGTGGTCGGGCACTAATAATAATATGGTTGGGCACGTGAAAAGGGCCAATATGTTATTAAATGAGGAGGGTCCGGCTTAATATTGGTATCAGAGCTTTGGGAATCTTTTTTCGTATTCCTTGCATGCGTAAGAGCCTTAACTACAAGAAGGAGAAAGGCGAAGCGTTGGTCGACTGTCGCAACAATTGAGACCATCTTATGACTTCGTAAGGGTCGTCGTATTTCTTCCTTCACAGCGTAGCTAAGCCAGGGCCACATAGCTGTCGGCCAGCGTATGTACGTCCTTCATAACCCAAGGTAGCAATAGAATGAATAGTTTAAAGTTTTCTTTTTTTTAAAATCAAATTCTTTAAAAGAATAAGTCTTTCAAAGGCTTAAACCTTTGGAACTTGGAGGCGGTGAAGCTTTAAAGTGGAGTCTTACTAATTCTTTCAAGGATTTGAATCCTTGAGACTTAAAGGTTGTCCTTGTGGAGCCTTGGGGTTCTTCTTACAAAGATTTGAAGGTCCTTTTCAACATCGACTTTCAGACTCCAGCATCGCACCGATAACTTTACTTCGAGCTAATAATTGCGATTGATTTCCAAGAGCTTAGACTTGAGGTCGGTTCTTGTGTTCATTCTCTTGCATCACATTTATAGGGTCCATATGGAATCTAATAACCCTAATGAGTTTGGAAGTGGTGGTCCTAGTCGTTTGTTGGACACGGGGAAGGCAATGTTTGATCCCGATGCCACGATGTCAGTACTAAACAATTTAAGGCTCTAGTGTCCCGTACTTTGGACATTGAGGCTAAGTACTATAAGATACTTCTTTCTCTACAGGAATTATAAAGAATAATATGCAAGCTTCCACCATCGTGAGTACTTCAGTGGGAGGGATGCCAGTAGTACCCGCCCAAGGGGCAACATGAATGTCCGTACGTCTCAACCTAGAGATGCTACTGCCATTCTAAAAGATCTAAAACCTCCGACTTTTAGTAGGGAGGAGAAGAAACACAATAAGGATGCGGTCAACACTTTTTTTACAAAAGTGGTAGGATTTGCATCGATTGCGTCGAACTCCAGAGGAGATATGCGTGCTTGAAGTGAGCTTAACTCTAGGAGGTAAAGCATATAAGTGGTGGATCAGCCTGGGAGAGTCTGGAACTCGACCTACTGCGTGGGCTGAATTTGAAGATGTGTTCATGAAAGAATTTTTGCCTGAGAATGAGATGGATTGTAATTGGGAAACATGGAACAATTGTGAGATGAGAAATCTCACGTTGACTCAGTACATCTCCAATTATCGAGAAATCAGTCTCAAGCTGAAAGGAATGGACGACTTTCAAAAGATTCACGAATTTATTGAGCCAAGAACTTTAGAAGAAGCAATTAAGTTTGTCCAGATTTTCAACAACGATATTGTCTAATGGACATGTAACGTGTTCAAGGCCAAAATAAAATGAAGGGACCTAACCAAAAGAATGACCAATCTAAGGAGCCTAAGAGACTACATAGATTTTTGAAGCATGAGGATTTCGAAAAAGCTAAAAAAGGAAATTTATGTTTTCATTGTATGGGAAAAGGTCATAGAAAACTACAATGTCCTAAACTTAAAGAGAATGAGAAGAATCAGGGTGATCAAAGTAAAGAAAAGCACGTGCACACTATTTAGGTGCTCCCTCTTGAGACTTCTCGTAAGTTTAAAGAGGTTCAAGTTTGCCATGTTGATTCTACGCATGAGTGTTGTGTCACATCATCGATGTGGGTGCTACGTATGGACCAGATGAGTTGGTTCGTATGCATGGTCACTTCAAGGGTCACAAGGTACAAGTTATGATAGATGATAGTGCCATGCACAATTTCTTGAACTGTACTTTAGTTAAGAAATTAAAGTTGTCGGAAAGTTTGAGTGACCATAAGTACGTGGTTTCTTTGATGAACGGCGGTTATGCTAAAGATGTATGGGATACAATAGTTTGCGATGTCCCATTGGTCATTCAAGGTCATGAGATGCATTTGGATTTTCAGGTTATGCATATCACTCAAGTTGATATTATTTTAGGTGGAGAGTAGTTATATAACATTGGTCCACCTTTGTCTAGAAGTTATTTGCATAATTCTTTTGATTTTTAAGTAGATGGCTCTATGGAACTCAATCAAACTGTAAAAGCTAATAAAGTAGAATATATCTTTTTGTGTTACATGACTCTTGAGTGATGATATTTTTTATTTTTTCGCATGTGAAAACATGTGGTTTAAGTGAGAAAAGTGTTTACATGACTTGTTTTCAAGCAAAGCATGTTAATAATAAAAAGGTTAATGAATCCTTAAAGAAATTGTTACAACAATTTAAAGATGTGTTTTCAAATGAATTATTGGAAGGATTACCACTTGTCTGAGACATTGAGCACTCGATCAATGTTGTACCTGGCTTAAAGCCAGTAAATGAGCCTCCTTATCGGCTTAGTTTAAAGGAAGCACAAGAAGTAGAGCGACAGTTAACGGAATACCTTAAACATGGATTCATTCGACCAAATGCGTCGCCTTGGACTTCACCGATTCTATTGGTGAAGAAAAAAGATGGGTCTATGAGACTATGCGTACCATGGTTTGAATGCAATCACGATTAAGAATAAGTACCCTTTGCTACGAATAGATGAGTTGTTTGATCAACTCTAAGGGAAAAAGTACTTTACGAAAATCAATTTATGATCCGGATATTATCAAGTGAGAATTTGGGAAGCAGATGTCCAAAAGATTGCTTTTCGAACTAAGTTCAGTCACTACGAGTTTTTAGTCATGTCCTTCGGTTTGACTAATGCTCTGGCCACATTCATGACGCTCATGGATGGTGTCTTGAAACCTTATTTAGGAAAATTTATCGTGGTTTTCCTAGACGATATCTTGATCTATAATCGCATAAAGAAAGAACATCTCGAACACTTATGGGAAGTATTTGAATTACTCAGGAAGCATTCACTTTATGCCAAAGAGAGCAAATTTTTCATAAAAGAAATCCAATACTTGGGACACATAATCTTAGAAGATGGCATTCGTATGGATCTAGCGAAAGTTGAAGCCATATTGAAATGGCAACATCCCACAAACTTAGAAGAATTGTAAATTTTTCTTAGTTTGTTTGGATTCTATAGAAAGTATATTCGAGATTATGCTAAGATAGCTATTTCGATGACGAATCAGCTTAAAGGAAAGGGAAAGATCTTCGTATGGGGGGATTCCCAGCAAAGAAGTTTTGAAAAATGTAAGGTAGCTATCGCTATCGCTTCCATTCTAAAAGTGGTTGATCCGAATCAACCCTTTGTGCTAGAGACGGATGCAAGTAACGATGTAGTACGTGCAGTTCTCTTACAAGGGAGGAAAACCTATTGCATTTGAAAGGAAAAAGTTGGAAAAAGCTCAACAAAATTATTCAACTTATGAAAGGGAGTTATATGTTATAATTCACGCCTTAAAGAAGTGGAGGAATTATTTATATGGTACTAGATTCGAGATAGTCTTTGATCATGAGAGCATCAAATGGCTATCTAGTCAAAGGAGAGTTGAAAGGACATAAACTTCGATGAGCAGAGTTGCTCCAGGAGTTTGACTTTCAACTCAGATATAGAAAAGGACGTTACAATGTGATAGTTGATTCACTGAGTCACATGCCTGTGGTTAACGAGTTGAGTTTTACTCAAATTAAGAGTGATTTTCTGGAATCACTTAAGGGGAAGTGCATTGATGATCCACATTATGCCCACGTGTGAAGTGTTGTAGAGAAGAGGGATCCCTCGACGATAAATAAAGATAGCCTCATTATAGACACTTCCACTAGCGGCGGTAAGTCTCGACGAGAGATGCCTCAAGGAGACATGATTTAAGTAAGGATGTCCAGGACTGTGTCTTAAAATGCCAAAAGTGCCAGGTCAATAAAGCAAAACTCCTAAAATTAGGTGGTTTACTAAGTGCACTAGAGATCCCAAATGGCAAGTGGGAGAGCATCTCAATGGACTTTATAGTTGGATTACCTAAAACAAATAGAGGCCATGATTCAATTTGGATAGTTATGGATAGGTTGACAAAAATGTTTCAGTTTATTCCGACAAAAATGACAGTGAGTACGCTTGAGTTAGCACGACTATTGATTGAGAATATCTATCGACTATATGGGTTACTAGCCGATATAGTTAGTGATAGAGATACAAAGTTCAATAGTCATTTTTGGCATGTTGTGTTCAAGAGATTGGACACCATGCTAAGTATGAGTACGATTGATTATCCACAAAGAGATGGTCAAACCGAGAGAGTCAACCAAGTCCTGGAAGACATGCTAAGAGCATATGTAAGCAAAAAGCAAACCAATTGAGAAGAATATTTACCCCTATTGGAATTCGCTTATAACAGTGCCAAACATTCAACAACATGATTTAGCCCATTCATGTTGATGTATGGTTTTCAACTACGAGCCCTAGTGGCCGTTGGAATTGAGAAAGAAAATATACAAAACGTTAAAGGTTTTCTTCAAGATCTCCAGGAGATGATAAAAATTACCAAAGATAATGCTAAGTGAGCATAGGACCGTGCTTAACATTATGCAGACAAAGATCGTAGACAAATCATCTTTGAAGAAGGTGACAAAGTGTTTTTAAAGGTTTCCTGAACACTCCGAATCGTTGAAAACGGGGAGAAGTCCGAAGCCATCTCCAAGGAATTGTGGTCCATTCACAATACTTAACAAAGTAAGTAGTGTTGCTGATAAGTTAGCTTTACCAGAAAGCTCTAAAGTTCATCCAGTTTTTCACGCGAGTAGACTGAAAAAGAAATTGGGTGATGATGATAATCTCGTCAGTCAAGAGATTCTAGTAGAACTTATCGAACCCCCATCCTTACCACATGTACCAAAAAAAGTCTTAGATTTGCAAGAGAAAAGGACTCGACACTCTGTGTACAACAGGAGTATTTAGTGAAGTGGAAGGATAGACCAGAAGAAGGTTCTACTTGAGAAAAGGTAAGCACACTTAGACGAAGGTTTCGAATTTTGTTTTCAAGGATGAAAACTCCTCTTAAGGCAGGAGTAATGTCACGGACAACAATAGTTCTTAAGGCAGGAGTTCTGGGAGCCTAGAGAGCTCAATCATTTTTTTGGACAAGGCACACGCAGGATTTAGGGGAGCCAATATGACTGGTAATGGACTCAAGGGTGGCTAGGCACTAATAATAGTGGCCGAGCACATGAAAAGGGCCAATAGGCTATTAAAAGGGGAAGGGTCCAAAAATAGGAGTACCGAGTGGAAGATTGGCATGGTTGGGTGGATTAGATTGGATTTTGACTGGCTTAATAGCTCTTCTTTCTCTTTTCCTTCTCCTTTGAATTGAATTTGGAATGCTATAAAAAGAAAGGACAAGTAAATATTTGCATTTGCCTTGTATTTACGTCAATACAAACAATTAAGTGACTACCAAATGTCAAGAAACACTCCATTATCATCCATCTCTAAATTTGCTCTTGCATATTGGTCTCTAATCAATTCTAGGATTAATGTCTAGTTAAAGTATCATTTTAGATCTCTATATGATTCTTTGGAAATCTAAAATGTATCTAGCTACTTTGGAGTGCATACCAAATTGTTATTTTTTAATATTTTATTTTTTCTTTTGATAATAATTAATTTTATGAGAAATATTATTATATTAATAAGTAAATATATTATAAAACTTCTTGATATCTTTATTGTGGGGCCTTGATCCACTTGTCTTTAGATCCTCGACCACTTGGCATGCGTGGGTTGCTTCTATTTGGGTTCGAGAATTCAATTATTGAGCCCAAGGGGTAGCTCATAGCACAAGAATCCGCATGGAAACAATTTCAAAAACATAGATATCATTTATTTCATTCATTCTTCAGCATAAGAGAATACAATTAAGTAGAAAATCAAACCAACATTAATGTAAGTATGCTATATTTTGTACATCATGCTCATGCAAGGTTCTTACAAATACTTTTAACTTTATTCGTATTGGAAAAGAAAAGCACTAGAATCATTTGGTCCACCCAATTGTGGGCTAGTACGTCAGCCTCCTTGCTTCTCTTATTTTTATTTTTACTCCATGACACATGGGTTATGGGGTTGACCCAGCTAGGGAGCTTGACACCTAGGGGTCGCTTTGCATGAACGACTCTCAACAGTGACTCGATGCACCGTCTTGGCCATTTGTCCTAACCTCAGCCATGCTAAGCGGAAGGACCAAAGTTAGAGTTGGTTAGACTCTAGACTCGCTTCTTTCCATGCTACATTGGTCAATGTCATCAGTCAACTTTGGTTTCATTTCTTATTGTTAGATTCAATATAGTTTCATTGAGATAACAATTGTGCAAAGATATTATTTTTAATATTTTGAAACTTTAATAATCTTTACATTATCATCACAATCATCATTGAAAAAGACATTCACATAGAGTTTTGACATAATTATTTTCTTTTCTTTTTAATTCACCTATACAGTTATTCATCTTTAAAAGAGAAGCCTTTACATTCAAAATAAAATTTCTCGACATCATAACTTAAGGTTAGAAGAAATAACGAATCTTAAGTTTAAGAGAAGACAAATCCTTTAACTCACACACACCAACCCTTTTACTAGAAGCTCTTGCTACACTCATAATACAATCATAGAAAAACCAAACTCGCACTATGCTCGATACAAGGATAAATTGGCCTCACTCGATCCCAACTCATTCACATGAAAACACATCTTTTCTGTATAAAAAAGAGAATATAAAACTTAACCTAACCTAATTGATGATACTATCCTATAAATTTAGCAATATAAACCATTGAATACTCTATTCTTTCGGAGAAGGGGAGAACTAGATCAATCTCTAATCTTTCCATGAATAAAAACTAGAAAATAGATAATTAGAGAGATTATTAAGATACTTATTAATTATGAAATCATAAGAAAAGGAAAAATCTTTGTGGGGGGGATTTTCAAAAGCAGTCTAGCATGACCAAGAGATTCATTATGGCACAAATTTCACACAATTCTATTTCTCATAATATTGTAATCCTTAAGCATAATTTTAATCTACTAAATTAACTTTACTTTATTCATTTTATGAAAAGTTTCTTAATTAAAAATTGAGAGGAAGATAGAGAGAAGATTGAGAAAACTATAATAACTAGCATCCCTAGGCACTCTACTACAATTTACAACTCACATTAGTGGCACAATCAAATTCTAGAGAAAGCATGATTAATGAATAATATGTAAAAATTAACTAAAAATTAAAATTTTTACTTATAACAACACACAAAACTTCACTTTGGGAGAGAAGAAAGTCGTGCCATTACTTGAATAATGGCTCCAAAAGGACCAAGGAGTGAAGGAGATAGTACTAGTCGAGGAGAGTTTTAGTAGTTATTGAAAGCTCACAGTAGGAGAGAGGGAAGTAGGCAAAATTTTCAGCCAGGGAGGAGGAAAGGGAAGTATCTAGATAAGCTTAATTAGGTAGGGGAGGGTTGTGGTAGCTTCCCATAGAATGAGGAGAGCAAGAAGTGAGGGGATGGGTGTGGTGGCTTCCTATAGAATAAGGAAGGCAAGAGGTGAGGGAAGAAGCATCCCTCCCATCCTAGAATGAGGTATAGGGACACATGGTTGAGAATGGGTAAGCATTCCTCTTAGGCTAGCCCCTTATTAATAAGATCTAAATAGCTAAGATTACATTGGCCAAAATTTTACCTTTATTGAAATTCCCAAGAGAACCTTTTTTGTTCTAATTTTAAGATAATTTATTATTTTTCTTGGATAAATCCCTAATCCACCTTGCCTTGCTTAAAATCAAGATTTATCATCACATGACTCTTTATAAATGCTCTGCTTAAGATTTTTTCTAGTTGATTATTGAGTAATGTTTTTTCCAATATTTCACACTACCGTTGTCCTGTAAAATTTAAAAAATAACTGGTATGATCTATTTTCACCTCGAATTATTATCATATTCCCCTATAATGCTTAGCTTAAGAAATTTTCTAGCTTGTTTCTTAGTAAAAATTCTCAAGTCTAATTTTTACAACACAAGTATCTTGTGTTAAAAAATAATTGATAATATCTATTTCTAAGAGGGGCGGACCTTGTATCCTTGTCCCCTAAATGATAATATCTATTTCGTAGAGAGAGGACCTTGCATCCTTCTCCCCTAAAAAGAAAAGTTGTGCTAAGCTCAAGAAATGGAGATAAGCGCGATGGATATCATCAGCCTTTTCCCAAGTAGCATCTTCTAGAGACAAGTGTTTCCACTCTACCAAAATCTCTCAAAGTAATCTATTCCAAAGTAGCATCTTCTAGAGACAAGTGTTTCCACTCTACCAAAATCTCTCAAAGTAATCTATTCCAAAGTATGGGCTTCTACATGCAAGTGTTAACTAACCAAAATCTCTCAAATTAATCTATTCCGAAAAGGTTTATGTCCCAAAAAGTTACAGAGTTAGGAGCCCAGTGATGAAGTAAATACTGACACATTTCCACTTTATCTAAGGAATCTCCAAGGGATGAAGCTTCCTTGGAAGATTAACTCTTCCAACTTTGATAGAGATATGACTTTACATAATTTAGTACATCCCTCTTTAATAGAAGCATAAGTCTTTGCATAACCTCGGTGTCCTACTAAAGGGTTATCATGTGCCTTAGAGAGAATATTCTTTCTAATCTCCTCATTATGATGAATGCATACCTTCTATAATAAAATAGGCATCCATTCTCCAAGGTAAAGCCTTCAAGCTTTAGATCCTTGCTATTAGAGAGAATATTCTTTCTAATCTCCTCATTATGATGAATGCATATCTTCTATAATAAAATAGGCATCCATTCTCCAAGGTAAAGCCTTCAAGCTTTAGATCCTTGACAAAAATTGGGAATCTTAATAAGGTTGACCCTTAATTTGTAAAATCTTGATAGCTAAGAGCATAGCTATAGTACATTTTTCTTACCAAAATGGAATTTAATTTCAAAAGCAAATTCTTGAAGTCGTTTGATCCATCTGCTCTATTTGATGTTAAGAATGGGCTAAAAGAAGATTCACATCTTATGATGAATAGTTAATTGGAATGTATGTCCTAGCAAGAAATGTCTCTTGAGCTTAAGTAGATGAGTCATAAATAATTAAGAGCTCCTAATCATGGATAGGGTAGCTTTAGAGATTCATATGTAACTAGATGGCATTAAGAAAGCACCAATAACAAATCACTAGCATCAATCATGGATAGGGTAGCTATAGAGATTCAGATGTAACTAGATGGCATTAAGAAAGCACCAATAACAAATCACTAGCATCAATCTCACCACCTCAAATGGTTTGTTGAAGTTTGGAAGCTTTAATATAGGTTGACAAGCAAGTATCAAAACTACTTTGACATTCTGGTATCCATTAGAATGGCAGCTCTTTCTTAATTTAAGAAGTAAGCGGTGCGGCTATGTTGGAATAGTCTTTTACAAAAATTCTACACCATCTTGTTAATACCAAGAAGCCTTGTATGTCCCTCATTAGCTTGGGAGTAGGCTAATTAATCACAACTTAGATCTTAGCATGATCTAGAGTTAACCATTCCCTTGAAACCACATGACCAAGATACTTAACCTTGTCAACAGTAAAGAAGGTACATTTACTCTTTCTTGTTAGCTCACAATAGAACTGAACACACACACACACACACACACAATGCTAACAAGAACACAAGGATGTAGAGTGTGAGAGGGAATATCTAGCTTAAAGGGGAGAGAGATGAAGCTCTCTGTAAGTACAAAGGAGAAATAGCAACCCTAAACAATGGATGAGGTTGTTTATATACTAGCTAATCCTAAGGTATTTGGTCATACCTCGATGGCCATGTGGAGAAAAATCTGGTGGGATAAAAATACCCATGGCATTAGCACATGGCCTCACTGTAGTTGTGAGACCCCTGTCCTCATTGCACATCGAACTTTGGAATGCTAGCAGAGCAGAAGTAGCAACCTCTTGCGAGGGCAGAGCTTCCCATTCGGGGCCTCGCCCACGAATGTCCGGGCAAGGGATTAGGCCGACGGTTTTTCCAAAACCGAAATCGGGAAAACTTTCCTCACCCAGAAAGCATAGGCGATTCCTCCAAGAAAATCTTCTAAAACAAAAATTTATCTAACGAGGTCAAGAGCCTTAACTATCCTTTGTATTTTGACCGAACCCACGGGTCACATGGCCGAATCAAGGAGGGACTTACACTTGGCTCATAGAGATCGTCGCTTTTTTCCCCTCAAGTAAGGCACAGTCGTTGATTATTTCCCATAGAACATGAATTACCCTGTGACTGCAGAGCCGTTGATTCTTTCCCATAGAATAAGAATTACCCTGTGACTTACTTCAACTATCGTAACTTGAACATAACTGAACTTTATTGTAGGAATCCACCGATCCAGCCTAATCCCAACCGGCCCATGGGTCAGCCAACCACCCAACTTCTGTATTGGTGGGATCCCTCTATAAAAAAATTTGGTTGTGTTTTGTCTCAAGTACTAGGGAAAAGAGTTCCCAGGCCCCCTAGTCGGCATTCATGCAAAAATATTAAGTAAACACACCACTTACGCACCCAATATGACATTGCCTTTCTCTGATTCAACTATTTTCAAGACATAATTGAAATAAAACCACAGTGTTTCCATCATAATTCTCAGTATTCTAGTTCCATTGTTTTCCAATCAAGTGTCATCCGGACTCTCCGTTGAAGATCGGCTAGTCAACCAACGAGATCCAATTTTATAGTTTCCAGTTTATTTAAGTAAATTTTTTGCCAATCCATGATCTCCCTCGACATACGCATGGGTGTCCTCGGCAACCGCGAGCCCGAGCATCGCCTGGTCAGAACCCTCTAGGATCCTCCTTAGGTGTCCTAGCACTTCACTTAGGGACCGTTTCATCGGCCCTTGCCCATCATACCGGAAGCATACCATTTTTAACTGTACCAAGGCTAGTGAAGACCTTGGCAAGCTTTGCCGGGCGAGAGACATCCTTTGATGACTCCCCACCGGCTGTTGCAACGTAAACTCTCCTTAGATTAAACAATAAACCAAATGCTTCCTCCATCATTCTGGCGTAAGACAGTCCTTTACAAAAATAGAGTTTCTATGCAAGTAGGATTTTTCCATTGAGCTTGTTTTCATCTCACGAAAAGCCATTTTATGAGAAAACATCTCTAGTACTGGTTCCACAAGACCCTTTTT
This sequence comes from Cibotium barometz, assembly GCF_041138505.1. Taxonomy (NCBI): domain Eukaryota; kingdom Viridiplantae; phylum Streptophyta; class Polypodiopsida; order Cyatheales; family Cibotiaceae; genus Cibotium; species Cibotium barometz. The sequence continues at coordinate 8,925,830 of NC_141064.1, read as the reverse complement.
TCAAAACCTAGACTTCCTCAATGAAAATCATGAATCTCATATCTTGGGTGATCCATCAATTACAAATGAATTTCTAACTTATTTCTAGATGATTTCGGGTCTTAGGGAAAATTCTCTAAATCAGATGTTTATCCCTTCTTCGTACTGAAGAAATGGGAATGGTGACAAGTCTTGGCTTAATTTACGATTCAAGATATGGGCAGGTATCTTATTGACCCACCTTTCTCAAATGGTCATGGTCTAGCACCGAATTACTTGAATTTATTCCTAGATCTATTTTCTGAAGATATTTCTCCATTTATCTCATAAAATAACTATGATTTCTAATCGTAAAGATAAACATCCAATAATATGAAAATTCATTCTACGTTGGATATAAAAGAACTATGAATAATTCTAGTCGTGATAATGGAATTTAACAAGGATATTTCTTTTTCTAAATTATCCTTTAATAAATATGCATACATCATTTTATTAAAATATTCACATAGAAATATTCTTAAATATTCTCTTCTCCATTTGAACCTAGGCATCAACATGCCATAATTATCTACATAGAAATATGATGAAACATTCTCTTTTTGATACCAAAATTAATGCATATTCCTATTCAAAGATACGATGAAAATTCTTCTTTGATAAACAAAAATATTAATGTATCTACATATCATGAATATACATATTTAAAATATAACAAAAATTTCTCTTTTTAACATCTAGATATTTATGCATACACATACTATGAATGTATATTCAAAAAATGTAACGAAAAACCTTCTTTTAGCATTTAAAATGTTTATGCATAGAATATCATGAAAATTCCTCTTTTTGCATTATTAAATTTATGCATAAACATAATTACATAAAAATATGGTGGGACTTCCTCTTTTAATATAATTTTTTTTAATGCATAAACCTAAACATCTAAGAATCTTGTTTATTTTTAAAAATATTCAAATATAACTTCCATATGAAAATAAATATATGAATGTTATCATAAGCTCTCTTTCATCAAATGAATAATTATAAGATTTCTTATCATAAAAACAAGCTTAAATGAATTAACCTCATTCCAAATAGGTTAATAAACATAAAAATATTTAACCTTCATCTCTAGCTTGATAGGCTTAGAGTTTAGGGTAAGAAAATAAGATTAGAATTAAGATTTATCCTTCCAAGAAGGATTTAACCATAAAAGTGAGTATTCTTTCAAAAAGAGTGATTACAAATAAAAAACAATACATTTAAGCATAGGAGATTCACATTACTTCATTTAAACAACATAAATCAAGAAAGGCATGGTTTTAAGAAGAAACCATGAAATAGAATGCTTCCCAAGCATGTAGAGAGGTTGGGAAGAAGATTAACATTAAAAGAAGAGAGTAAACATCATTGGTTAGGCTTACCCTTGATTTTGGCTTGATTCTTTAAGGAGATGTGTAATCCTCAAGGAAGAGGCTTGGCCACCAAGAGAAGAGGGTAATCTTTAAGAGAAGAAGAGGATTAATGAAGCACCAAAGCTTCACAATGGAGAGGCAAGGTAGAGGGATGAAGGAAATACACTAAAATGAGAATTACACTAGCATGTTAATATACTAAGATGAAAATACAAAGGAATGGGGTTCTATATGTAGGTGAGGGATGCCACCAACCAAGCCCAACTAGGATCTAAAGGCTTCTAGCTTTAGTTTGATCCAATTTGGACAAGTTTTAGACTAGTTAGGCCCACTTTTTTGATCTAGTTTGGAAGAGGAGAGATGAAATATCTGATTTTTTTGAATTAAAAAATAGAAAAATGATGAGAATTTTAGGTGCCTCATTAATGGCCTCCTCCCACCCCCCTGAGGTGTCACATGGCCTCCCAAAAGTCTCCTTTAAATATCTGAAACTCATGATTATTGAATCTTCACCTCATGTGAGCCTTTCTTTACTATTTTCTTATGGATAATTTTAAAAATTTTTATTTTTATTTTAATTCTATTTTTGAACCTTAATGGATAAGGATATCACATTTTTAAATTCAAAATAATTTAATAAGGCTTAGAACTTTGAACTAGGAGACTCCTTGGTTCACCCATTGTCCAAATCTAATGCAACTTAGAAATTTCTGATTAAAATTCTATTTCAGGGGATCACTTTCTATTGACTAGAAGAAAATACTTATCCAAAAATATTTCAAATTTTTGTTACCTCTCTAGAATATTTTCTCTCTCTAGGCCAAAAACAAGGGAAAATAATGCCTTCTTGCATTCTGAAAAAGGGGATGATCATAGGGGACTGAAAGGAGAACTTATACATGTTTAGGGGCTGAGGAAGAACCTTACAGTAGTACTACCATAAATATCTAACAAACCCCTATATAGTACAAATGTGAGATACACATAGATTGAAGATTAGTCTCTCAAAGGGATGACGCTCAAAGCTTTGCGGAAGGCCTTAAACTTTTCACGTGATAAGGCTTTAGTGATTTAAAAGATCTACCACTTTGTCATGTGTACTATAATAGATCTAATTGATCTAACCTACATGGAGTATCTCTAACATAGTGGTAGTTCACTTCAATGTGCTTGGTCTTAGCATGAAAAACATGATTGCACTTTGACTATCTAGGAGATATAGAGTATGGGTGTCTGTTGAGACACAAAGATCCTCCATCATTCTTCTCAACCATACACACTCAATTGTCACACTGAATGTTTCTCTATATTCAGCTTCACAAGATGAAGTTACCACAGTTGGTTGCTTCTTACTTAGCTAGGAGATACATGAGTTTCTAGGAAAGAAGTAGTATCTAGATGTGGATTGTCATGTATCATAATCACCTACCCAATCAGAATCAAAAATTCATGTAGAGTTCTAAATCATCCCCGTGGTATAGAACAATCCAAGGTCTTGAGAACCTTGTAAGTATGTAAAGATACGTTTAACTGCCTGAGTGCTTGGGCAATGCATAAACTTTGAAAGCTGTGACACACTAAACTAAATGTCTGGCCGTGAGCTGCACAAATATATAAAGCATCCAACATCTTGATCATAAGTGGTTATGTTGAATGGTTCTTTGGGATCCTGTAGGCAGAGCTTTACACTAGGTTCCATTGGTGTAGAGATTGGTTTGTAACTTTTGATATTAAACCTTTTAAGCAATGCCTTAATGTATCTTGTTGTATAAAATTCATGCCTAAGTAGCAGTGCAAAATACCAAGATCTTATATCTCAAAATTTAAGGTGAGGTCAACCTTGAAAGCTGTAATAGAATCCTCTTTGGTTCCAACAACATGTTATCAACATAAAGAATGATAACAAGTAAATCCAACTTATTCTTTTTAACATATTAAGTGATTTTTGTAGGATTATTTTGAGATCCTTGTTCAATCAAGTAGGTATAAATCTTTTGGAATCAAGCCATAGGGGCTTGTTTCAAACCATATGAAGCTTTCTTAAGCTTACATACCTTCTATTCTTGATCGGCTTGAAAAAATTAAGCTAGTTGACTTACAAAAACTTTTTCTTGCAAGTCACCATTCAAGAATATTGTTTTGATGTCCAATTTGGTGCACTTTCCATCCATGGTGGGTTATCAAAGTAATAACAAATCTAATAGTGGTCATACAAGAAGCGAAGGCAAAGATTTCATCATAATCAGTCTCTTTCTGGTGGTGGGCATAACCTCTACAACAAGTCTAGCCTTGAAACTATCCACTCGTCCCTTTCTCTTGACTTTGTAAACCCACTTATTAGTACCAATTTATTTCTTACCAAGAGGTAGATCCACCAAACTTACCACTTTTTTAAGTCCCAAGTGCCATTTTTTTGAATGACTTTAATTTCATCTTGCATGGCTTCAACCCAATTGGATCTTTTGGAGCATCTTCAAAAGACTCAGGTTCATCTACATCATGTAGAGAACTAAGAAATGAATACTCTATAATATTTGCTAAAGAGATGGTTTTAAAACCATATTTGGTTCACCGGTTAGGTTTTACTCTTCAAAAAGGTACATCAAAAAGGTACATACAATTTGCGATCCTACAAGGTTCTTCTAACCCATTTAAGCATAAGCCTAGATTAATCTTTCAGAATTAGCTTCATCTTCCTACTACTGAATGATAAGTTGGTGTATCGTTTTCCCTTACAACAAAACGAGGATCAATAGGCAAAATCTAATGAGTATCAACAGATAGTGGCACTGGTAACAAACCGTCAAACATGTCTGGGGAATTTGCATAAGTATGTTTATTGAATTCCATCATATGATAGAAAAAATCCTCAATAAAAAGAACATCCCTACTGATAATGGTTTTCATTGTTAGAGGGTTTTAGAGATAGTAATCTTTTCTTTCTACACTATAGCCAATAAAAATGTATTTCACTACCTTGTCACATCAAGCTTAGTTTGGATATGAGAAGGCACATGTGCATATGCCAAACAACCAAAAGGCACATATGTGTTCAACCTTAGGTTTTCTATTAAACTAAGCTTTATAAGGATTGATGGTTTTCAAAGCTTTAGTGAGGCATGTGTTCATCAGCACATAGGTAGCATAAAGAATTGCTTCCATCCAAATCTCGTGACATCAAAAAAAAGATAAAAGACACAAGATAAAGATACAAGCAAAACATCATAGTGTATTCCAATTCCATTTATCACATTTTGTGTATCCAAGAATCATGTCTAATATATTGTGTATTGTGTATATAAGAATCATATGTATTGTGTGTGCTAGAATCATGCACAATTTGCATATAAGGGGGGATTTATATAGCTATCCAGCCATGTGACTATTGGGCTACCCATGTGACTATTAGGCTCCCATAAACTCCACAAGATCCTAACTCCCCACTAGCCCTCTTGTAACCACTTCTTGATATGACATCTTTTAATAACCAAATCCCATAGCTAATGCTACTAGTGCTAGGGGTGTTCACACCCAAGATAATGTCAAAATGCTAGGGGGTGTACACACCTCAACACCTATCTTCCCCTTTGTTTAGTTGGGGTTATACTATCTCTTATCAATGCCAAGTAGATCATGAAATTACGTGAATAAGTAGCTGCCAGAAGGTACAATGCAAGCCATTTCAAGTTATACAATATACCATGTAGAACCACAAAAACTGATGGTAAACCAAGGTGATGGTGGGAAGATAATTTCCACCAATATGATGAAGAGTCCACAAGTATATGCTGATGAAGAATCTTATCCATGAGCACTTAAGTGTGCTACCGTCTATGTTGATATAGCCACTTGCTTCTACTCCATGTGTCTAGAAAGTCAGGTTTATCTCTCGAAGTCCACAAAGTGAGTCCTCCCTTAGATCCTGAAATTACAACATCCCAACAAGTAAATGCATTGTAGAAATTATTACATCATTTTCTTATGCTTTTAACATTTCCGTTTTGGTTTATATTTTGTTTGTAGAAGTCCACAAAGTGAGTCCTCCCTTAGATCCTGAAATTACAACATCCAACAAGTAATTGCATCGTAGAAATTATTACATCATTTTCTTATGCTTTTAACATTTCCGTTTTGGTTTATATTTTGTTTGTTCCTCTTCCTTATAGGCAAACCGGTAGGGACCTCAATGAGCTTTACCTCCAGACCTCATGCCTTCTTACTACTGGGTCTTATGGGCATCTTGGCAGGTATCTCACTAAGTTTTCTCCTCTATCTTTCATACCTCTTTATTCGGGACTTATAGGCGACCCAGTAGGGATCTTCAAAACTGGGCTTCCTCCGGACCTCATGCCTTCTCACTTGGTCTCATAGGTATCTTGGTAATATCCTCAATGCAAAACTCTTCCTCTAGCTCTCATGCCTCATTGTAGAACTTACAGGTGACGCGGTCGGGACCTCGCATTGGCTTCCTCTAGACCTCATGCCTTCTCACTGGGTCTTACATGTGTCTTGGTAGTATCCTCAGCTAAGTGTCTCCTCTGGCCCTCTCATGCCTCATTCTTTCAATATTAATATTGTGGTTGGGACCTTGTTAGACTTCCTCCATACCTCATGCCTTCTCACTCAGTCTTATAATTATCTCGGTAGTATCCTCAACTAAGCGTCTCCTCCGGCCCTCTCATGCTTCATTCTTTCAATATTAATATCATTTTTTTCATTGATACCATATTTCAAGACAATACTTCAAGAATTGGCCAATTACTTACCATTAAAGTTAATCAGGTTGTCCACATTGAGTTTCCCATTGAGGTGAAGGATGCATTCCATATATTCCATACAGTAGGCATAGATGAGTTGGATCATCAAAGCCAACATGTCGTATGCCACATGTGTGCTTTAATGTGATCATGAAATCGTTAGATTTTTAATTGCCTTTATTCTTATGTGATTTAGATCCTTGCTATGACACAACTCACATATTCTCCCCATTTTTTAGTGTTTTGATTTGATCAAAGTCCCCGCAACTAGTGCACCACACTAGCGCAAGACCAAGTGTGCTCCCAACAAGTAGAGCTTGGTGCAATACCAAGGTACTTGCCGCTCACATGCAAGGCTTCTTGATCTTAACTTTTAGTGTTGATTTTGTATTTCCCATGTGTAGAAAAGCGTTATAGCCTTGTCGGGCATTTCGGCCACTCAATGGGACTCTTCTCCTCATGTCTCAGGGAGCCTAGACTCCAACCCAAACCCAAACTCAATATGCCAAGGGAAATATGCAATGAATTAATGAGGCAACTCTCACTTACCTCCACTCGTTTGCTTGAATCAGGACTCCTCGTGGTAGCTACATCAATGGAAGCACGCCAAAGTAGCTCAATAAAGCCGCCACCACCATGCCTCAAATGTAGCTCTCTCACTCCCTTCCTCACACACACACTCACATAAGTAGTGAAGGCAAGAGATAGGCAAGGTTTAAGAGAAGAATAGAGCACTATCTTTACTTGAGAGCATACAAGAGTGCATACAAGAATGAGGATTTAGAGTTACAATTTGACCTTTATAATTGGCTCATAGTGTTCACACTTGACCGGCCAATGTTAAAAATGAGGTCCTAGTGCATACAAGACTGCCTACACACTAGTGCAAACACCCTGTCCTATCTAGTAACTCTAACCTTATTATCCCATGGAGTGCCTTTCATATACAAGTAGCAATCGCACATGTAAAACAATCCATTACAAGAGAAATATGAATTCTCTAGTGCCTAGGCCAGTCAAAATATGTGGTGGCCAACCTGCATTGTCATAGAAGTCTTCGACGGCACACTCAACATGCTCCCCCCCCACAAAAATCTTATCGTTTCACCCCGTGCAGACCAAAACAATGGCCCAATGACTCTCGCCAAGGATATCAAGAACCGATAAGAGCCTCTGACGATGATGGTTTATTAGTGAAGCTAAGACACAATGTTCCACCCTATGGGAAATCAAGGCATCGATCTTATGGTACTATTACTATTTTTCCAAAGACCTACCAGGATTCCACATGGCGATGGCTATCTTCTTGGTCATGTTTTTGGAAAAAAAAAATAATGTAACAACCATCTTTTTCACTCACACATTACGTAGATAGCTAGTATATAGCTAAAGATAGTTTAATAAATGTAAAATGGAGTAATTGGCATACTTTATCTTTAGATACAGAATCGTAAGACTAGGATGATTTAAAAGAAAAGATGCTAGCATTAATATTCATCTTGGAAGCTACTAAGAGAAAGGTAAACCAAAAAGTGCAATGCAATTATGCTCTTCAAGGGTACAATTGAAGTATAAATTTTCAAAAGAGATATGTATGAAGAGCGAGTTTCGAGTACACTTGTTCAATTTGAAGCTTGTGAAGTCATTGCTTATCCTTTTACTCTTGATCTTGGTGAAGTACTTTGTATCTGCTGTTGTAGAAGACTTTGATGTTGCATCATGATAAATATATAAAAATCCTCAAGGAAAGCTCTACACATGTTGATTAGCCTAAGACTATGAAGTACATGCCTACTTGTCATGATTAGTGCTCTCTTCTCTTACTGTTTTTTGTTTTTCACTTTTTTTTTGTATTTTTGTGATTATGAAAGAAAGAAATAATGTTTAAGTTGTGTACAAAGTATAAATGCTATTCATGTTTGGTCAATACCAGTTTTTATGGTATTAATTTTCCAACAAGCTCCCTCTCGATGTGAACATGGCACTGAAATGTCTACAAGGGTTTGAAGAAAGTTGGGAATGTCTCCTTGGGTCACCACCTCAATTTTTTCCTTTAATCACTTTGGTGTAAGTTTGATGCAACCATCCTTTCCAAATACTCTTTTGAGAAGGCCTAGGTGATGGTACACATGTGAGTGCTTGAGAAGTGAAGAGGTGGCAATGTGCTTTCATAAGAGTGAATTTGGCTTAGGTACTCTTCATGATGTATTGGCATGTCTATTTCCTCTTGAGTGGCTATTGCATTGAAGAGTTGGAGTTCAATAGTGTGAGTTGATGCTTTGATGGGTGAAGAAGCCTCTTGGCAAGGAGGTCTATGGATTTTTGATATTGAAGCATGGTTTGACTTCCCCCTTCCTGAGCTATGTTGTACCCTCAAGATCTTTTTAGGTAGCCAAGTTTGGAGAGGTGGGGATGTTGTAGACACATCCATAAGTGCCTTGCCCTTGTCTACTCTCAACGAAGTAATTGCTACTGGTGGTGGAGTTGTCACAGTCTCTGTTCGAATAGGTTTCCTCTTCCAAATGTGATTTGGACATTGGGGGACATTGGTCATGGTCATTGATGAAGAAATCTTGATGGGTTGGGGTAAGATGGTAGTTTGCTTTTGCTTAGGGACCCAAATCCAAGAATTTCCTTTATAATAGCCTTGTGCTTGTAAAAAATCCTTTTCAATCCACCGAGGAGTAGTTTGTAGCTTTGACCTCCTCCATTTGTTGTTGTTTCTCCTACTTCTTGTAAGCTTTGATTTTGGTGAAGAGGGTCAATGGTTGGACAAACTATTGGAACTTCTTGGAAAGTCTGCTCCCTAATAGATTCATATGTGGACTCTACAACATGTTTTGGTTTTCGTTTATGAGCTCTTTGATTCACATTTTTGGATTAGTCGATGGAGAAGTTGAGGTCAAAGAATCTTCCATTGACAATGGTGTAGAGGGTTTTGAGCATCTAGCTTCAAATCCATTTGATGGCAAAGCGCCCTCCTTAATGATCATCCTTGAGAGCTAGCAACTTTACTAAAGGTTGCATAAAGACCAGAGTTTTGCAGTTAGAATTTTCTACCATATGTTCAATATCTTTTGCAGAGTCACTTTTATTGTAACCAAGGGTGATTGGCCCTTTGAAGTTACCTTTAGGCAAGACTAGGAAGTCACCAATAAGGTACTAATTATCACAATAGGTGTCAATTTTTAACAAGCCAAGCACTTTCGTATTTTTCTTCTTGTTGTTGCTAACCTTCACTCTAGCTTCACTTGGTTGAAGCTCAGGCTTTCCTAGTTAGCACTAAGCAGAAAAAGAAATTAAGTTATGCATGGTTTCCCCATCAATCAAAGCTCTAAATAGCACTTTCTTGTAGTAGGGAGTAGCCAGTTCAATACATTTTCTTTTTGGTTCCAGAGCTGTTGTAGCTGAAACCATAGGTGCTTCAACACATGAAATAGCAGCTTTTGGAATAATCCCACCCGTGTGATTAGATTTCCAAGATGTGGCAACATTGTAGTAGTTTTCCAAAGATGTGGTCATGGCCATGGTTTCACTAGCTATAGGAACATATGGGTCACTGGCTAGGATTTCATCTGGGGCTGTATTCATGATGCTTGTGTTAGATGGTTCTTGGACGTTTTCTTGCTTTTGTGGGAGCAGTTGATGGCTTTGTTAAAAATCCCAGGGATGTCATGCTAGATGCAATTCAAGAATTGGCTAATGGATTATTCCCTTATTTTAGAGGCTTGAGAAACTATACGTGCCTCTGTCTTTGAGAGCTCTTGAGATTTTTTAGCATGAGTAACAATGTTTTGCTCTTTTCTCATTTCTTCCATGGAGTGATCCAATCCCATCATCATCAAATTAAGACTCAGTTTTTGATTCCAATGTCCTCAATGGCTACTTGCATCAGTACTTGCCAATTCAAAGGATAACATTTCTCGATGACATCATCCATAAGCATGTTTGTTGCTATGTTATACTCCCAATCTTGTCCCTTTAGAATTCCTTCTATCCATGTGCTCAAGGGTCTTTGAGATGTCTTCTAAGGGTTCATTTCTATGGTACCCATGGTCTCTTTTTGAATAACCCTAGAGTTTGAAGTAGGTGATTGAGGAGATTTTAGGCTATCTTTAGGGAAAGTTGTTGTTATGTCCACTAAAGAGTCGAAAGATCCAATAGAACTAGCATTTGAGCACCTAGCACTAGCAATTTGTCCTCCTTGTGGGTCCATGGTGGAGTTCTTAGTTAAGCTAGGCATATTATTCATTTTCATAGATTGTGAGCTTGAGTTAGGAAACTCACTCTCCTTGGCTACCATAGCCACATTGGTGGTGAGCATCTTGTTGTTATCCCCCTATGGGGACATATTTGGAGCTTGTTTTGCTACAAAGCCTGGTGGTGGCATGATAGAAGTAGTACATGATGGGCTTTGAGGTGATGTTCCCACCAGTTCTGGCACCCCAGTTTCTACCTTATTTTCTTGAGCTTGTGGACTGGCACATTTGTAGGTAGGGTGGTCGGACGAGCAAGTGTCACTTATTCTAAACTACCTTAGCAATGCAATTGGTAACCTCTTGAAGATGCTCGTTTCATGGTATTACCAGATATAGCTTGCACATTTCTTGCCAAAGGACTTCATAGATTTTGTGCGTGGACAAGTCCTTGAGTAGTTGGATCTCAATGTTGTATTCCCAATCTACGCTTTTGAGTACCCCATTCATCCACGTGCTCAGATATCCTCTAGAAGATGAAGCAACATTTGTCGAGTTCTTTGGAGCCTGTGAGGAAAGTTGTAACGGATATGCTTGAGTAATGGGCGTGGAGCCGTGGCGTAGAGGGGGCGAGGCCCAATGACATGGAGCAGCAGCTTGGGTGTGATGATGTAGGATTGGTAGTGGGCATAGAGTTTTTAGTAGCTAATGATGGCAAAAGTGTATGGGCAGAAGATGGTAGGGGCATGCATTGACGAGGAGGAGCGAACGATGGCATATGGTAGGGGCATGCATGGAGCACAGGGATGCTAATATGCTATACCCTCTTCACGCTTAGGAACTCAACACAGCGATGCATATCACTCTGGTAAAGGTGCCATCCTAGCCTTCCACATTTGGAGCAATTATGTCGAGCCTGGCTTACGAGACGAAAAAAAGGAGCAAGAGAATTTATGTCAAGCCTGGCCTAGCGATGGCAAAAGGAGCAAAGCCCAAGTATCCCCTAATTGTGATTAGTAATAATCACCTTGATAAGCCAAAAAACTAGAAATTTTCAAAGCACAAAAGCCCTCTTCGATTTGGGCATCCAAACTAAGCGCATATCTTCTCGTTTCACAACTTGACTAATATGCATGCTTTGGATGCAATGGTGGTGTTTGTTTCATCAAAATACAATGTTTTTGTGCTCAATTAAGTGATTCAAGTAGTCTTTTAATATGGAAAACCAGAAATTTCAATAATGCATAACCCTCTTCAAGACAAGCTCCAAATCAAGCACAATTCTTGCCAAATCGTGCGCACACATAGCCAACTAGATAAATTAACATGCTCTAAACACGATGGCAATGCTAGTTTTTCCCAATTTTGACACTTTGAGAGCTAAAGGAGAGTTTTAGCTCTCTTTTTTGCAAAAAACCAGAAAAAATTATGCAACAAACCCCTTTGCTACATATATCAAATTAAAGCTCAAATTTTATTGATTCATGTGTACACACATGCAAATAGACTAATTGGCATGCTATGGAAGCAATGGTGAGGTTTATTTAATCAAAATACCATGATTTTATGCTCAATTGAGTAACTTGATTTTTAATTTTCTTGAAAAAAGAGTGCACAATTAAACAAAAATTAACAAAATTGACCAAACAAACTTGAAATTGCAAGGATTAAGAGTAAGAAGTGATTAGAAACATGAAAAACATGAAATTGATGTTAAAAACAACAAAAGCACATGATTTTGAGAGATTTTTGTTAGTTTTTCCACTCATTCTTTTCTCATTAGTAACCCAAATCAAGCATGCAAGCAATGCAAGGATGCTTGGCAAGAAATTGGTGTTCTGGCATGGAACCATTTATACCAGGCCTTTCGGCCACTCAATGGCACTTTTCTCGCATGCCTCGGGGATCCTAGACTCCAACCCAAACCCAATATGCCATGAGAAACATGCAATGCATTAATGAGGCAACTCTCACATACCTCTGCTAGTTTTCTTGAATCGGGGACTCCTCATGATAGCTATGTCAATGGAAGCACGCCGAAGTAGCTCAACAAAGCCGCCACCACCATGCCTCAAGTGTAGCCACTACTCTCTCACTCCCTCCCTCACACACACACTCACACCACCATGCCTCAAGTGTAGCCACTGCTTCTCTCACTCCCTCACACACAAACACTCACACAAGCATTGAAGGCAAGAGATAGGCAAGGTTTGAGAGAAGAATAGAGTACTATCTTCACTTGAGAGCATACAAGAGTGCATACAAGAATGAGGATTTAGAGTTACAATTTGACCTTTATACTTGGCTCGTAATGTTCACACTTGGCTCATAGTCACTTGGCTGGCCAATGTTAAAAATGAGGTCCTAGTGCATCCAAGACTACCTACACCAGTGCGAACACCTTATCCTAGCTAGTAACTCTAACCTTATTATCCCATGGCATGCCTGTCATATACAAGTAGCAATCGCACATGTAAAATAATCCTTTACAAGAGAAATATGAATTCTCTAGTGCCTAGGCCAGTCAAAATATGTGGTGGCCGCCCGCGGTGTCATAGAAGTCTTCGACGTGGCACTTAACAAGCCCCATCATTCCAAGGTGCCCAAGGAATCATAATAATTGTATCATCCCTCAATGACGTGAGGGTCATCATCAAGTAGCCCATGTGCATCATCGATCGTGTGGCTATATCTACATACCAATGATATTAAATCTTGCTTGATACATGCTAGATAGGTTTGTTGTAGGTCTGTCTCTTACATTAGCTTCTTCTTTGTCCACATATAGAACCATTCCAAAGGCTATCCCTTTTTGCCCCCACTGGCATAGAGATCTATTCCTTTGCCCCATTGGCAAAGAAGCACACCAGTGTGTGCACTCCGACATGAGACTATGGAGTGAGGAAGCAACAAATGAGCTAGTGCACCCACATCAGGAAGTTGTAATTATAACTCAAAGGCAAGACCCAATAACACATGATTCAGCAAAGTTAGCTCTTGAATTGAACAACACCCAACATAATGACTCTGAGGGCTACCTTTCTTCCACTAAAGTTTGAGAAGAATCCAAAAATATGCATAAACAATAATTGAGGTAATCTTCACTAAAAGCACCCAACTCTACCCAATCCACACCAATCTATCGTTTATAGCCTATAGTGGATTAGGTAGAGTCCCTACACACATTGGCCACCACTGTCACTCCAAAAGAGTCCACTTTAGCAGATCCAGAGTGAGAGTTCATGCAAGTAATCAGTGCAAGTGAGCCACATTTGGTTCAGCACCATAGAATTTGTCCGCCCTCTCCACAAGAGCCCCTAGAGCCAACAAAAATTATCCTTGATAGCATACCCACAAGGAGAAGGGGGTTGAGGGAGGAGGTTCTACCACGGAAGAGATACAATCAACTTGGATTCAGGAATATGTCAGTGATTTTTCCTCTAGATGTCAACCTCTGCACATGACTCCCTGTCTCTACCTCAAGACAGTGGTGGCGGCACGGCTGATGCTTCTCCTCTTACCCTCACCATGTTTCAAAAAAAAGGAGGTGAAGGAGCTCAACCTTGGCATTGAGGAGGATCTCAGACCCATCAAAGTGGGCCCATGGGTCTGGACTCGGCTATTTGGGATGTTACCTGTGTCCTTCCAAACTATTAGTCTAGTCCTCCTAAACTATTACATGTGGCTAGATGTATAGGTTGCTCCAAAGTTTGGATCTTTAGGCTTTCCCACTCTAGCTGATCTTGAATTCAAGTCAAAAGGTAACACAACCTCTAGGCAAAGATGAAACCAGGTGGGTTTTATTGTGGCCTTACAAGCCAGACTTAGTAGTGCGATAAGCTACACCCCCAAATAAGGTTTAGTGTCAATGATGAGAGTGCTCCTTGGCCACGCGGAGAAGAGCAAACAACTTGCACAATACTTGTTTGTGCATTTTCACTTGCTCTTGTAGTAAAAATGGGCCAACACATGATGTTAATATGCACATGAGAGATGGTAGAAGATCTAGTAAAAAGCCAAGACATGATGTTAATTACCTCATTAACAAAGTGCTTACCCCTATCACTAACAACCTCTTGGGAACCCAAACCAAGTGAAGATATTCTTATATATGAACTTGGTGGTTGTGAGGGTGGTGTTATTATCCCTTTTGTAGCCCTAGCTTCTACCCACTTTATTACATAATATGTTGCCACTAAGATGTGACTTAGGTGACTTAGGTGTGATGGGTCCCATAAATCGATGCCCTAGCACTCAAAGGGCTTCCCCAGAGGGGGTGAAGTGTGTAGGGGAAGATAATTTTGGCTAGTGGATTTGTGGGCTTAGTCCTATAACAAAGATTACATTCCTTTACATATTTCTTATAAGATAAGAAGGGAAAGAGCCAACGTAGTCTTGGCTATATAATCTTTTGGACTGTGATGTACCCATATATGTGTCCACCACCACTTGGCCCTAAGTGGGCTTCTTCCATGATCATGGGAACCTTATACACATTAATATACCACCTTATTATACTACATATTTATTGTTATGTCGCCATAGATGAGAAGGGCATGGAGATCTAGTCACCACCCAACCATAGAGGGGAGTGTGGATAACTCCACACTCCCAAGCACTTATAGGGGCATGCCTGCCCATAAGCTTGCCCGGACACCCAAGTGCTCCAACTT
The DNA here is from genome assembly GCF_041138505.1 of Cibotium barometz. NCBI lineage: Eukaryota > Viridiplantae > Streptophyta > Polypodiopsida > Cyatheales > Cibotiaceae > Cibotium > Cibotium barometz. The sequence goes on along the minus strand of NC_141064.1, from coordinate 8,910,807 downwards.
GGGCACCCTCACCCCTAGACCCTCGAATGTACTCCATCGTCTGCACTCTGGCATTCAGGCTTTACATCTGGTCAAACTCCCCATGCACCATTACAAGCTATGTGACGTTACCCCCCCTTAAGAATAGTTTTTGTCTCCATAAAAACAAACTAAGGAAAATATTTGATAAATGTTCTTAGTTGGTTCCATGTTCAGGCTTCCTCTCGCCTATCCTTCCACTTAAAAAGTGCCTACCCATACACAATATACCGTATGTTCTGATCTCTGAAACCAAGAATCATCCCTGGTTCATGTGGAAGTGACTGTGACTCCAAGAACTCAACCAAAACTTAGGGACGAACTACGTTATCCTGATGGATCACTATTTTTTGCATTGTTATGAAAACCTGGATGCACTAGAGAGCTCTCCGGCAACTCAAGTTTGTAGGTTATGCTACCATTTATAGCTCTAAAGCTATAGGAGATCTAGACTCGAATCCATATATGAAATAAATGGAGTAAATCCAGTTTTACTTAATGTTTCAAGTTACTCTAAGAAAATTCCAAACATGGCAAGAACTTCCAATTGGGCTGCCTATTTCCTAACATATCTATGAAGCATATTTGCTAGCACTTGTGTAACATGCCCATCTTCAATAATAATATATGTCCATTTAATAAATGAATTTATGGCCTTTTGTGGTGTAAAAATCATCGATTTTAATAATTGAGCTATTTTCACTTGGAATCTTAAAGTTCTAAGTCCAAATTTGGAATCTATGCACGATTTTACCCTAATATAGGAATTTACAACACTCAAAACGGACACCGGAATAAGCCTTTACGTAGATTTTTAGTTATTTTTAGTTATAGTATGGTAAATTTTCGACCTTAATAAATGCATGTTTGGGTGCCCGATTGACAAACGGACTGCACCCCTATGACCAAGGAGACACCTTGGACACTTTTGCTGGAAAAAAAAATTCACAGTCACCGTCAGGCACAACGGCACATATATCAAGGCCAGGGTCCCAAAAAAGGGATCCTCGCTCCAAAAAGATATCGTTCACATACTCGGGCACCCGTACAATGACCGTGTAAGGACCAAAGGCTGACCGCCCTAGCGTATGGTCCGCACTGGCTGCCACATGGACACCCATGCAACCACTAACCCGGAAGGTACATGCGTACCTCATCTTTTACCCTCGTACCTGCACCATCCCTTTTCTCGGACTCATACAGCCACAGACCGGTGTACTTTCACCATACACCATCCTTTGCACCCCGCTTTGCTCTCCCTTTCCCTGTGCCGTACCTGTACCAGTCCCTATATAAATCCCCTAGCTCCCTCCATGGCTGCACTTCCCGTACTACCTGACACTGTGCAAAACTGTACCCGATAGTCCATACCCGACACTCTGTGTGGGATTGTACCCGACAACCCTTTGTAGCCCCTACAAGCCCTTTTCAGCCCATCTCCAAGTAGGCTCTGCAGATTATTTTTCATCATCTCACTCTTGGTTGGGTGGAGGGTATCCTTCACTGCTCCCCCCATGTGAACAGACTTAAGGGAGAACTCTCCTTCTCTCCCTCTAGGTGCAGCCTTTTGCCCCAAATTCCAGTTTAAGGACACCTTCTCCCCCCCATTCTCGGTGACTTTAGTAAGCACTCTTTGGCTCATAGAGGTGGTTCCCACCTAAGAGTTTTATGCTCATAAAGTGAGCAAACGAACTCTGATTCGTGATCCAATTGAAGCATTGAGTTCAAAGCGGTGTGGGCTACAAGAAGGTGGATAGAATGGCTCCTCCTTGAAGACACCAAAATACCACCTCGAGAAGGGTGCATAACAATGACCCTAGAGGAAATATCCCAGATGTGGCCCCAACTCTCCCCTTGGAAGTCCCTCAAGGAACTAAAAAAGGAGGTTTTTTTATTGAACTTTAATGTTAACATTAATTATGTAAGAAAGAAGTTACTACTTTTCCTTGCTTTGAAAATACCAAAATTCTTGTGAAATCATTGCTTTCTCGAGAATATGATGTTGTTTCTTGTATCCTATGGTTTAGTTAAGCAATTGTGTTGTTATCTTGATTAAGTTAAAAGTGCAGGTACATCTTCTCCCTGCCTTAAAGCTGACCCCATTTTCATGTTGTGTAGCTGGGTGTGGCGATGTTAGCGAGGCCGAGAGTCAGCCCAAGGTATCCCACCTACCATTGGGAAGATGAGATTCCCCGGTTTAGATGAGTATTATGATAATGCCTAGTTCTACGGGCCCAGGATAGAGCAGTGTGAATAAGCCCACCCTAATGTGTAGACATCCCTCTGAGGAGCGGGAGGATCAAGCTATGGAGCCTGGGAGGGCGACATGCCGGCTTGAGTCCTCGCCCAGCTGCCGAGACGACAAGGTGTATGGTCCCGTAGGGATTGCCCAGTCTATAGAGGTTGGAAGGCCGAATTCTAGATCATCAATAGAATAAAGTAAAGGAATAAGAGAGCCTCGTGGATAGTTTTGAACATTGTATCTATTTTTTTTTAAATCACTTGTTTGCTAGAATCGTTGTATCATTGTTAAAGACTGTTTAAATAAACAATGTGTAAGGTCATTAATTAAGGAACTTGTTTATTTATGTCGAACAGTGTAGTAGGATTAATTAGAAAACAAAATTGATGCATGAGTTGGGTGGAAAGTGGGAGGATGGAATGCCCTAACGACACCATCCTATGGATAGGTGGACCTAATTAGCTGGGTAGCTTTCCAACAAATCAATTGAAAGTTCTACGCTAGATAAATAGGTCCTTGGGCAACCCTACTCTAGAGGATTAGGTCAACAGCCGTGCCTCGCATAGATGGGAAAAAAAGCATTGTCTCTAGGAATCAAGAATGGAGGTTGCCCAAATTAAGATCAATCACTCTATGGGTGATTTGATTTTAAGAGTCATTTAGAAGACCACGCTCCCCGTGTGGGATAGAACTAGGTCTTACCTGTTAATCGTCTCCTTGCATCTTTACATGGTCAAAGGTGTCAATGAGTAGGAATTTTTTCTCGAGTTAGACTTAGTAGACTTCTTAAGGTTTCTCCTATTTAGGCATGGAGGGAACTTACAATTGGTATTAGAGCCGATCTTAGCTCCTAGGATTTGTTATTTAAGGTTGTTTTAGAATGTATGTTTTACCTAACTTAATGCTGATTGACAAAATACCTTACTAGAACAATTTGAATTAGTTATTGAATGATTATAGGAAGAGGAAGCTGCTTAGTTGAGATTCCTAGTCTTCTAGTGCATTTTCCAAACAGCTTATCACTCTTCAAATTTCAAATTTCGTGATATGATGGTGCAAATACTTGAGAGGTTTTCCCTCCCTCATCCCTCTTGTATCCAAAGAGGGTGGGGTAGAGATCACCTTTGGAATCATGGGCTGAGGTACTTTTTCATCCAAGCAGACCGTTTTGGGAACCTCGCCACCGATTTACTAAGTAGGTTCATTGGAGCGAGAAGTTGAAGGATGGTCCACTTATTTTGGTTCGTGGTGTGGGTACTCCTAGAACCGACAGCTATGTGACCATAGAAGGAACCATATACTATAGAACCGTTGGGTATACGACCAAGTAATGCAAGTCTTACCCCCACTGATAGAGTAGCCGTTATGGAACACAACACAATCCTAAGTCTAGCGCCCCTACCATCAGTCTTCCGTATCTTAGAAACCATGCGACGGAACCCCCATATTTCACCTATGTGGACTGCTCAAGTCTTATGCCTTAGTTGAGCCTAGGATTTTCTTTTATGATGAATAACACTAATTACATTAGTCTCAAACCTTTGTAATAAAGCTTGTCCTTGTAAATATTTGAAAAATAAAATGATTTCAAAGTTTTACTCTTAAAATCATAAGCGTAGTGTAAAGTATGAATCTCATAATCCTAAAATTTAATCTTGCAATGATGACCAGGATGATCAGTCTCCTCTCCCCAATGCGCTGTACATAGATACCTAGGAGAAGAAGCTCCTACTCAAACAGATGCAACCTCCCTCCTTTAAGGGGGGAGGTTCAAAAATTTAATCTTACAATGATGACCAGGATGATCAGTCTCCTCTCCCCAATGCGCTATACATAGATACCCACAGGAGAAGAAGCTCCTACTCAAACAGATGCAACCTCCCTCCTTTAAGGGGGGAGGTTCAAAAATTGAGAAGGATGCTGAGGTATGGATCGAAGCAATGGATGATTACTTCTCAGGTGCCGGTACTAGAGCGGCAAACTAGTCCATGCTTGCATGATTTCACCTCACTGGGGATGCTAAACTCTGGTGGAAGCAATGGTGTCGTGAGTGACAAGGGAGTCACCAAACACTCCCAAAGATGGGATGACATCAAGCAAGCTGTGAAGGAGCAATATCTCCCCCCATCTCATGAATCTATCAAGATGAATGAGTTCTTTAGTCTCAAGAAACTCAATTTAACCCTGGAAGAATACTACTCTAAGTTCATCACTCTCCAAAAGTATGCCCCATCCATGACTACCTCCAAACAAGTAGCCCGCTTCTGCCAAGGTTTGAATGAATCTTTGGACTCTCGCCTCGAAGCAATGAGGCCAAGCACATTGCAAGATGCTCTCATGAGCAAAACCTCTTGTGAAAGAGCTGAAGTTTGGCAAAGCTAGGCCTTAGAAGAGATCTTACCCTAACGTAAACCCTAAAGATCAGTCTTATAAGAAGCCCTAGCAAAATACTCCCTACTACGATCGAGGTTGGCAAACCAATTCCTTTGTTCCCCACTCATATGCTGCTACTTCTTGAGAGGCCCTTGTGTGTTTCAATTGTAACGAGCCAGGACACTTTAAGGCCAACTTCCCCAAGCTAGAAACATCATTTCCTCAAAGTGGTCGAGAAAATCAGGGCCGTGGAACCCCCATCCACCAAGGTGCAAGAGGTGGTGGACGTGGTAGAGGTCATGGAGTAGTTGCCCACGCAGCCTGTGCCATAAATGAAGAACCAACTTTGGAGATGGCTGAAGAAGAGCGTGCCACCGTCCATGCAGTGGTAGAGAATCAAGGCCCAAATTAGCAATTTGGTGTTATTCAAACCCTAGCCACTCATCATGGTAAGCCATTCCAGCTTTTAATTGATTGTGGCAGTACCCATTCATTTCTTTCTCCAAGGTGTTTACAAAAATTAAACTTGGGTCAAAAACTAGCTAGAAGAATGGTTGTAGAACTAGCTAGTGGTGGGAAGGAAATAGTATCTCACCACTCTGTAGAAAACCTTGATTTTGAATTGGGTAGTGAGCAAACTCATGGCCATTTTAGAGTCCTGCCATTAGGAATTTATGATGAGATCCTTGGGATGGATTGGTTAACCACAAAAATGCTAGTATTCACTGTAACCAAGGGAGTATCACTATTAAAAATGAGCACAGCTGAGTAGTATTAGTTCAAGGGAGGACATGTAAACCTAAGTCTAGGGTAGTCAAAGCAAAGCATCTTCTCAAGGGAGCACATAAGGGACACCAAGTTTTCCTTGTTAAGCTCAACAAAGCTGCTGAACCTAGTAAAGAATCAGAACCCTCTTAGCTCCAAGAATTCTCTGACATCTTTCTTGACAAGCTTACAGGGCTACCACCTCCTTGAGAAGTCGCTCATGAAATTGAATTAATCCCTAGTGCTCAACCTGTCTAAAAGACACCCTAATTGTCTCCCAAGATGGTATCTCAGTAGATCTCGCTAAGGTCAAAGATATACTGGAATGGCCAGCCCCCACAAAATTCGTGGATTTTTAGGAATCATGGGATGTTACAAGATTTTCATCAAAGATTATGCCCTGGTAGTTGCACCCTTAATGGATCTTCGTAAGAAGGATTGAAAAATAATGTGGTTTCCAATCCATCACGTTAGCTTTAATCAATTCAAAGACATCATTACCTCAGCACCAGTCCTAAAACTTCCTGATTTCACCAAGGAATTTGAGGTGGTTGTTGCTGACGCTAGTAGACTAGCACTTGGTGGTGTCTTAGGCAGAGAATACAGACCAATGGCTTATACTTCTCACAAGCTGAAACAATATGAAGAAAATTATGCCACCCATGATTTGGAACTCTTAGTTGTTGTTCATTGCCTCAAGTTATGGAGACATTATCTCTTGGGTGCAAGTTCTAGCTTGTAAACTGACCACAAGAGTCTGAAGTGGATCTTCACCCCCTGTTGAGATTATAAGCTTGATGACAGTTGGAGCCAGGCACGATATGTGCTGGCATGGTAGACAGTAGCATGTGTATGGCAATAAATGGCCGCATCCAGCTGGCCACACAGTGTGTGGACATTAGTTAGGGTTATTTGGTGTGAACACAACACATGTATTGTGTGGTTTTGTAGTCTTCTTCTATTATGCATTATGTGAGTGGATATGGCTTCCCTCTATGGTTAGGGTTACATCAATCTATTAGGGTTTGCTCTTGTGGGTGTGTTCTCACTATCTATCTTTTATCATGGTATCAGAGCCTAGTGCTCTCTATTAGGGTTTTGTGAGTGAGTGAGAGAAGAGGGAAAGAACCTATGGAGAAGAAAGCCATTGGAAAGAAGCTTCACAAAAAGAGGGAAAGAAGCTTCACAAAACCAGAGAGTATATGCCCCAAATTGATGCCATAGGTGTTTATTGTACAAATTGGAAGCATTGAAGCATTTGGAGCATATCTAGGACCAAATCTAAGTCATATATGTAATCATTGATGATTAACAAGCTTCCAAAATCTCCTAGGAGCAGGTGGCACCGAATCTATTATGCATGGGAGCTGATTTTTGTCATTTTACACTTGGTTGATGCCTCTTGGAGCCATATGAAGTGGTTGGATACACATGGAGCTTAGAAAATGTGTGAACATTGTTTTGGAGAAGCTCTTGCAACATTTGGTTAAGTGCATTGAGCAATAAGGAGCTGATTAGTAGAGATATTAACTTCTAATTAGTGAACAGAGCATCACTAAAACACTAACTTCTCTTTCCACTTTCACAATAGGTCTAATTCCTCGCATACAGAGTTAAGGGACATTGATACAAAGCTAATGAATGCATGGGCCTTGAATTTGGATCTCATTTGAAGCAATTAGAGTAGGATTGGTGATTGTAAATCACTGTTTATAGGTTTACATCAAAATAGAGAACAACATTTGGCAAGTGTTTGGTATGTAATGATCTCGAATGATGTTTATATGCAACATGGAGGATATATGGATGTCAATGTATTTGTTCTACACTTGATTTGATCATTTCCCAATGATTTGAAGGATTGGAAGGCTCGGCGAAACCCGTCACAACATGGCATAGTGGATTGTTTGTACATAGTTAAGCTCAAATGCTACTTGGGTGAACTTGTATGCATAGTACAAGCTAATTGAAGTGTTTTGGAAAGTGGAGGATTGTTTTGGATGCGTTTCTCAAATTTTGTGAGCGGAATCAAGTTATTTTCAGCGTATGCAGAACAGTGGTTTTGAGTCCTGGAGTTTGTCGCCCCATGAAAATTATTGGATGTGTGGACAGCATTGGTGCCAAAGTATATGTATGTATGTGTGTGTCTGAGTTGATTGTTGGAAATACTCTTCAATAAACATTGTGCTTAGCTCCTTAAAGGCAAAGGGCTTTGGCATTTGCTGACAAGCAAGGAGACAAAGCCAAGGGTTTCCCCAATGAATGCAACACCCGCCCAGCTTACAGCACATTGAAATTGGACAGAGAGGACCTTCAAGGTGTTGCATTATTTCTCAATTTGTGTGACAAATACCATGTTATACCATATTCAAGACACACATAATCCCAAGGTTGCATGGGATACTTTGGTGAAGTTGTATGATATAACTACAACACCAAAGAAGATGCAATTGAAGAAAAAGATACATGTTGTGACTCGAAACAATAGGAGCATAAATGATTATGCGTAGGGGATCAAAGAATGTGCTGATGCACTAGCATCTATTGGTACCCCCATGGATGATGATGATTTGGTAGCCATTACATTGAATGGTTTGGGTAAGGATTACAAAGCATTTGAAACCTCTATCAGGGTTAGAGGTGGAGACTCCCCAGATTTTGATGAGTTGATCTTTTTGCTTATTGTGGAGGAGATGAAACTTGGTTTAGGTGGTTCATCTAATACCAATGAATATGCAAGGGATCAAACATTTTATACTCATACAGGTGCTAGAGGCAGGGGGAGATCTAGTCTGAGAGGACGTACATGTGGATGTGGTTGGTAGGATAGGTCACCACAATCTTAACAAAATTTTCAGCCATCATTCGATGCTAGAGGTGATTGTGGTTATGCACGTCAAAGAGGTCGAGGTAATGCTCGTGAGAGGTCATTGGGAAAGGCCAACAATCATCTATGCAAAATGTGAAATGTTAGCATTGTGGAAAGTTTGGTCACATAGCTCGTGATTGTTATCGCAAAAAGAATGATTTGAGGAGGGGGTAGAGTACATGGTGGTAATTTTACATCCAACAGTCATGATGGTAGTGCAAATCTCTTGTTTGCAACATGAAGCATGTAGTGGGTTCCATGATGACACATGGAGACCGTGAGATGATATATGGTATATGGATTCAAGAGCGTCAAATCACATGACTTGCCATGGTGAGTGGTTTGAGCACATGAAACCAATGGATGAAAAAGTATATGTGGATACAAGTGATGAAACTCAACATGTTATCACTCATGTTGGGAGTGTGCCATTGGTGATGCACAATGGCGAGGTGAAGTCTATGTCATATGTTTTGTATGTGCTTTCTATTACAAAGAGTTTGGCTTCTTTTGGTCAAATCATTGAGCAAGGATTACAGGTACGATTCAACGAGCATGGCTTCGTTGAAAACTTTAAGAATGGTTGTAGAGTTATTGCCAAGGGCAAGAAGGAAGGCAAGTTATTCAAATTGGATGCAGATATTCCAGAGTTGAAATCGGCTATGTTTTCTAAAAGTCATAATGTGGTCCAAGATATTGGGATGTGGCACAAACGTATTGGGCATGTGAACATACAGAAGTTGAAGAATATACAAGAAGGAAGCATAGTTGGCAGGCTTCCTAGATTCAAATATGATGGGAGTATGCATGTATGTGATGCTTTGCCAGTTTGGGCTTCCTAGATTCAAATATGATGGGAGTATGCATGTATGTGATGCTTGTTGCTAGTTTGGAAAGCAAGCAAGGTTGCCATTCCCTAGAGAAGGAAACATGAGCAGTAGGCCACTTGAGATTGTTCACAGTGATGTATGGGGGCCTGCACAAAGCCCATCCATTAGTGGCAGTAGGTACTATGTAACCTTCATTGATGATTATAGTAGGATAACTTGGATCTATTTTCTCAAAGAGAAGAGCGAAGTATTAGCAAAGTTCATGAATTTTAAAGAATTTGTAGAAAAGCAATATGGTTGTTGAATCGAATGCTTGAGGGGACAGATTGTTGAAATTTGAGCAAAATGATGAGCTATGGTGGATCAAACACTAGAATCAACATCATTAACAAAGTGATTAGCAAATGATTAAGATGTAATTAGATAATTAGCAAATAGATTAATGTAGGCATGGATACTCAAAAACCAGCAAATTCTCATTAGGGCTATGCCTCAATTATAGAGTTTACATCAAGCATCAAATCCCATTGATTTCTCCATGATTCACTCCCAGAATATCTCCACCTCTTGCCTGATTCTCTCCACCTCTTCTCTTTTCCCTGAATATCTCCCAGAATAACTCCACACTCCTAAATTCTCTCATGCTACCCTTTATTCTCTCCCAGTAGATTCTTCTCACCTTTTCATAGGTTCTTTCACAATTATATCTCCTCTTTTACAGCCTCTATCCAAGAGCTTGTTCCCACACACACCCTATTCACTTGTATATTTCAACACCTCCCCTCAAGTGAATAATCCTAGCACACCTGGACCCTGTATCAAGTTTCCCTCTTACTTGATAGCCCGCAACCAGTGCCTCAAGTCCCTAAACTCCATAGTCCTTGACACTCTCTCTCTCAATGTGTCCAAGGCTACCATAAGTGCCCGCGACCTTGACTAAAGTGCTCACATATACATCTACCACGTGGCCTACATCATCGGTGGCTCAGAGGTGGTTTTACTTTATTGGGGCAAGTTACATTGGGTTGTGGGGTCTCTCTCTCTCTCTCTCTCTCTCTCTCAGAAAAGATGATCCGACTCCACTTCCCTTGGAGCCTCCATGAAGTTTGCCGATGTCGTTCCTTCTTCACTGGGTTTGTTGTAGCAGTCTCTTGCCATGTGTCCTGGCTTTCCACATTTGTGGCAAGTGAAGGTCCTCCCTCCTACTCTGCCTCTTCCTCGTCCTCGTCCTCGAGAGAATCCTCCTCGGGTGAAGAATGCTTTTTCCTCTCCTGCTGTTGAGTCGGGCCCTTTCTTCTCTTTGCCTCTGCTCTCTTGCTCTAGTAGAGCTGCTTCTATCTCGTGTATCTTCAATTCAGGTACATTCTTTAGTGTTGCTACAATGTTTTCATAATCTCCTTTGTCCACACTCTTCAGAAGTACAGCTAATGCTTCATCATCTTCTACCTTTTTGCCAATAGCTCTACCAGTTGTTACTTAATGCTTTTATATTTGTTCAAGTGTGTGATCAAAGGTTCACTTTCCTTCATGTCCAATTTATAGAATTGCATTAACAGATTTATCTTGGAATTTTTTGCTTGTGTACCAAATAATTTATTGAGTTCATCCCATGCATCTTTTGCCCACTGTATCCCTGTGATATGATGAATGATTTCATCATTTAAACTGAGTGCAATAAGTCTCAATGCTTTTTCATTCCTGCTCTTCCACTCATTTTTTCCTCTCTCTGGGCATTCATCTCTCCCTTCAACTAATCCCCACAGATTTTTCCTCATCAGCAAATACATGGTTTTTGTCTGCCATGTATAAAACTGTTCCCCATTAAATTTGGCTATTTCCTATGCTGAACTCATGGTGATGTGAAGGGGGTCTTACCTCTTGATCCAATTTCAAGATTCAAGGGCAGTGTCTACCCTTTTACAACTCAATCTGGTGTTTAATAGATGATTACAACAATTTTATCAGCATAAAATCACCAAAAATTACACTAAATTAAGGGTAACCAATTTGTACGGGATGGTTGGAGTATCAAACAAACTTCGATTTGCAATCTGAAGCTTTAGGGATCTATATCAGATACCTAATGGTTAATTTGAACCCTCAATTGCACCAAAATACAGTGATTAGCACTGATTAATCATTGATTAACAAATTAATGCTGTGTTTTGTGTGCAAAAAATAGAGTATGCGGGGAGTCCAGATCTGGTGCCTTCCACTTCAAATGAGCTTAAATGCTTTCAAAGGCATCAATAGCAATGAGTCTAGTAGAGGATTAAGCCAAGAAACACAAGATTTGACCAAATATTGAAAGCTTAATCTCTGTTTTACCAAAGTCACCTGCAAATTTGATGAAGAGCTTGGATCTCACTGTAGACTTGATGAAACTCAATTCTGTCTTCACCAGCACGTAGAGCATGCTTGATTACCCCTTGGGCTAAGAGGAATTAGAAGGATTTGACTTGTTGATGTAGCAATGGCAAAAACTGCAGAGAAAAAAATTGTAGCCAGGTGTGTTGGCTAGCTTGTGTTAGAAGCTTGTGCCCTAATTCTATGTGTGCAAGGTGCTAGAGATCCTCCACTAGCTGGGGGTGAAGGGGAAAGTGAAAAACTCACTAAAAATTTAATTTTTTGTTAATTATCTACTAATCCTAATTAATTAACTAATAGGCTCATAAACCTAATTGATTCTAGGCATGGCTCTGAGACCATGTTGAAATTTGAGCAAAATGATGAGCTATGGTGGATCAAACACTTGAATCAACATCATTAATAAAGTGATTAGTAAATGATTAAGATGTAATTAGTGGATAATTAGCAAATAGATTAATGTAGGCATGGATACTCAAAAACCAGCAAATTCTCATTAGGACTATGCCTCAATTTATAGAGTTTACGTCAAGCATCAAATCCCATTGATTTCTCCATGATTCACTCCTAGAATATCTCCACCTCTTGCCTGATTCTCTCCACCTCTTCTCTTTTTCCTGAATATCTCCCAGAATAACTCCACACTCCTAAATTCTCTCATGCTACCCTTTATTCTCTCCCAGTAGATTCTTCTCACCTTTTCACAGGTTCTTTCACAATTACATCTCCTCTTTTACAGCCTCTATCCAAGAGATTGTTTCCACACACACCCTATTCACTTGTATATTTCAACACAAATGGAGGTGGTGAATACACCTCACATGCATTTGAGGACTTCTTGAGTAAGAATGGCATTAGAAGGCAACTTTCATGCAGGTACACACCTCAGCAACACCAAAATGGTGTTTTTGAGAGGAAAAACAGAGTCATTGGTGATGTGGCTAAGGAAATGCTAAACGAGAAGAGCATGCTAAACTTTTATTGGATAGAAGCATGCGCCACACAGAGGTGTATTTGCTTAACAAGACACCTACAGCTGCCATACATGAAAGTACGCTAGAGATGCATCTTACTAGATATAGGCCAAACATTGGGCATCTCAAAGTGTTTGGTAACATTGCTTATGTGCATGTGCTAGATGAGAAGAGGAAGAAGCTTGATCCAAAGGCATAAAAGTGCACCTTTGTTGGGTATGTATAGGATCGCAAAGCATACAAATGTTACAATCCAGATACTAGGCAAGTGCTCATTTCACAAGATGTGGTGTTTGATGAGCTTGCTAGTTGGTACAAAGCAAAAGAGGAGGATGGCAGTTATTCCAGTGATGATGATGTGCATGTGGACTTGCCACCACAAGCAAGTCCTACTTCTATGTCTAGGCCACAAGAGTCAAGTGGTAGCAATGTACGTCCATGGTCAGGCGAGGCATGATAGTGAAAGCACTAGTAGTAGTGCTATGGATAAAGGAAAGAAGAAAGTTAAAGGTATTGGCATTACAGGATATGAATCATCTAGCTCAGAGAGTTTGGATAAGGAATTTGGCATACTAGTCTTATGCACACCAGGTGCAAAGCAAGAGAGACATGTACCTCCACATGCTAGAGTGACACGTGTATAGAGTTATCCACCAGCTTTGCAGAGATCACAGAGAGTCAGGTATCCAGTTGACAGGTTGACATATCGTGATTTTACTATGCACTATGCATATATGACCTCTTTGGTAAAGCTTGTGGAACCTGCATGCTATGCAAAAGCCATTGGAAAGCATGTATGGGAAAAGGCAATGGATGAGGAGATGGACGCATTGGTTCCTAATGATACTTGGGATCTGGTTGCCTTACCACCACAAGGTAAGAGTGTCATTGGCTGTAAATGGGTTTATAAGGTGAAATACAAGTTAGATGGCTCGATTGAGGTGAAATGCAAGTTAGATGGCTCGATTGAGCATCATAAAGCACGGGTGGCTGCTAAGGGTTATGCACAGACCAACCCAAGGCTTGGATTAGTGTGATGAGATGTTTAGTCCAGTAGCAAAGATGGGAACTATGAGGTCAATTATTGCCATGGCTATGGCAAATGGTTGGGAATTGCATCAAATGGATGTCAAGATTGCATTTCTAAATGGTGATTTTCAAGATGAAGTTTTTATGGAGCAGCCAAAGGGTTATGTACACCCAAGGTACCCCACTCATGTATGTAGGTTGAAGAAAGCCCTTTATGGGCTGAAACAAGCACCTTGTGCTTGGAGTGATAAGATAAGCCGATATCTTATCTCTATTGGTTTTAAGGTTTTAATGGCAGATTCTTCACTATATGTGAAGAAGATAGATCATGGGATTGTTGTGGTTGTCATCTATGTGGATGACTTGATTCTGAAAGGTGATCATGCTACAGATATTATGCATGATATAAAAGATGGGTGATTTGAGGTATTTTCTTGGCATTGAAGTGGTCAAAGATCATACAGGAATATGGCTAGTCCAGTGTCAATATGCATTGGATATGTTGGCTAGATATGGTATGACTGGGTGTAACATGAGTACACCCTCCTTGAAACACATCCAAAAAGAGATTACCTGGTGAACCACAACTATCGTGAGGGAGGATCTTTCCAATGGCCGAGCTCGTAAGCCTTGAGGTCTCCAAGCTCTACAACTCCTTGAGAAGCAATTCCACTACGTCTCCCGCAAGCGTTTTCACACGGTCACATTGCACTACGAGTCCTCATCCCTCCTCTCACCTCACTTTACTCACACACACTCACTAGCATGCATTAGGGAGAGACATTAGCAAGAGCAAGACTCAATTGCACAATGGGAAAGTATGTCGTATTATGAGAGATATTCATTTATATACATGGCCATAAGTGTTCACACTCACTTAAACTGTGGTCGATCAAGCACTTTAGGTTCATAAGAGGCCTAATGCTATTACAATGACTACTCTCATAATATATCCATGAAGTACATCACTTAGGACTTCATTCTAACTTGCTACCATATGCTCTTAAAGCGGGAATTGCCAGAAATACTCCGTCACACCATTACGGGCGCCCGTCCAAGTCGTAGCTTTGGACACTATTGCTTCATACCTTGAATGTATGACCCTTTGGTGTATCTACCATGACTCCTTGATGTAAGATAATGGCGGTAGCTCTTGTTAATCCTAGAAATGGATTAACATTCCTCCCTTCGCGTCCTCGTGATCGCGTTGAAGACCTTTGTGTGGGGAGAATGAACAAGCTTTGTGGCGATGGCTTTGATGTTGAATGACATTCAATGGTCTTTGTTCCTCCGAAAGGAATAAGAAAAGCTAGTTAATGAATGAATAGGTTAGTGGTTTATTGGGAATTCCTAATGGGGTAGTGGGTGGGGTTTTTTTGCGAATGATATTTTTATATTTGTGTGAGCCCTTTTTTTTTGCTCAATTTGTTTTTGGCAATCATCAACAAGGTTACATGTGATTTTTGTTAGTGGGGACACTAAGAGATGTTAATAATGGGAGAGAAGAGAGGGAAAGATTCCAAAAACGTAGACTTAATCATCAGAACGAGATGGTGATTCTCAGTTTCTCATTTGATTCATTGAAGCGACATTCATCATTTGAAGGAATTGGCTTTTGATGATGTTCCTTTGTGCAGCAAGATTCTTGTCAAATGTTGTTGAGAAGGACATGTTCCTGTCTTCTTTTACCCATGTGCTTTTTATGTTTTTATGTATATTTAAGTACTCTTATGAACCAGATTTACATGAAATACAAGAATTGAGTCATGTAGACTCTTATTGAACTACTATGTGTTGAAGTAGCCACTTGTTGGGTGAGGATTGAAAGAATTACCTCGACTTGCGGAGGCTAATATAGAGATCTTCACTAAGGATTGATTGGAGAGATTTTTAATTTGAAGGAAAATTCCAGGCGATGGGTTGTTCCATTGACCAGGCTTTCGCCCACCATGGCCCCCCCCCATCCACGGATGTACCTGGAAGTTATTAATGGTGAGGCTTTGGTGCAAATGTTCTCTAGTACATGAGTATGGATATGTACTCATGGAGCAGCTGCTACATTAATTTAGCCAAAATAATAGTAAGCAATAAGCTTACCAAATATATAGTGGCTATTGCGTGATATGGCTTAATCTGTGATGGGGCCTAAATCGTGACAGTGCTGGTTCTTAAGACATGAGACTGTATTTCTTGATGAGAAACCTGAACTCATGAGATTGCAGGATTTTTGGCCATGAGGGGTAATTTCATGAGATGGCCTAATTCGGTGAAGTTGCAGGTTTTGACCCCAAGGTTTTTTTTAATGGGTCATCTAGGTCATGATTTGCAAGCAACAACTTGTGCGCTCATTTCTGACTTCCATATGGGTGACAAGAGTATTGTTATTTTGTTCTTGATGTGCTCCTAAGTCTCCGTATTGATTCTTGAATTTGTTGCTAAAATGATGTCGAGGTAGTAGGGAAGACTGCTGATTATTTGCTTGAATAGACAAGCTCTTGTGTTGGTGCTGAATGCACGAGAGCGCTTGAGTGATTTGCTTGCTGTTGCTCTTGGGCTTCCATTTTTGTCGAACTTTAGGTGAAGTTGTTGGCCGATGGTGAGGTTTTCTTCACATTGTTTTATTTTGGTGATGTTGAAGGTTTGGGGCCCTCCTTGACTTTGGTTGGTGCTGAGGTTGCAGGTTTGAGACTCATGGGCATTGTTGATGATGATGAGCTAAGAGTCTCTTGTGGAGTGGCTATCAATGATGAGGCCTTTGAGCATGTGGTTGTCTCCTTTGATGAGGTTTGTTGATGAAGATGCATAAGATCCGGGGCCTTTCCTTTGAGTTCCCTATTATTAGAGATAAATGGTTGGGCTCTGGGAACTTCTTCAAGAATAGCTGTTGCAAGGTTTTGGCATCAAGCTTCGTAGGTGAGGATGGGGTTGAAGGAGTAGATGCTTTATCAGGAAGTCGGTCGACATGCAGATGGTAGGTCATTGTGTAGGGGGCTTCTGTGGAAGAGGCTTGTATCCTTTTGCATTCAACATCATAGATATCCATTAAAGTTAGATCCTCTTCCTTGTAATATGGTATTGTCAACTTTTTGTTGATTGACCACCATCATGAAGACTCTATCTCGCTAGCAAAGCACAGTGGTGCACTTGGGTAGCAACATTCCAATAATGCCCCAAGATTAAATCTGCTTCCAACACATACTCAACCACAAAAAACTTGCAAGTAAGTGGGTTAGTTTTCAATATACATTGTATGTTCAAAGTACCCCAAACATGGCATGTTCAAGTCTTGTGTGAAGGTAATCCTTTTAGGATGTGCCGTGAGTGTTGATTGACCTACCAAATCCTATAGCTCGAGAGTCATGAGATTGTGTTCTTGTGTTAGATAAAGCTATGCTTGAGCTGTGGTGATTTTATTTGAAATTTCCAGTCCAACCAGAATCCTAGGGATCTTTTTAGTAAGATATGTTGGAAGTTCCAGCTCTTGCAAGGTTTCTTCCTCCCGTGAAGCAATTGTACATTGCCTACAGGAGTGTTCAAGGTGACTGTTTGCATGGATTCATCTAGTGAATACAACGATTCACTTATCCAAGTTTTTCGAAGGATGAGATCATACACTCAAGGGAATCTAGGGTAACATGGAATGTAAATTCCATATCACCATCGATTGTTTGAGTAGTGTATCTAAAGTAACTTGGAACTTCAATGTTTTGTCCATTGGCTCCTCTTACAAGACTATTGCTTTGCAGGGATGAGTTTAGGTTGTCTCCTAATGACACCCAAGTGTCTATTATCATGATGTTATGCTTGGCTCGAGGGCTAATCAATGCACGTTTATGCGCTGAACATCATTGCATGTAGGGAAATCCAACCATATCATGATAGAATCTTCCAAAAGAAGCATGGGTGTTTTGGTTTTTGTTTCAACTTCAGATCCTGTTTCTGGTTCATATTTCCATTCACTTTCATCCTCTATTTGGGTCTTAGCTTTTTCAAGAGTACCCAATGCGTACACTGGCACACTTGGCCCTCTGACAATTCTTAATGAGGGCTATTTGGAAACTTGCGAATCCTCACAGTCTTGTTTTATGGAGTTTGTTATGTCCTTGTATAACTCAGGTTGAGCCATTAAAGGTGTAAGTGCCGATGTGATGCTGGCTTTATTACGAGAGAAGAGTATTCCTCCGAATGAGATTTTGAGAGACTATTTTAATCTTGTAAGGGAATTATCGAATTCCTCACATGCTTTCTCAAGCGTATAGTTCGTACAGCCTGTTTTAAATGACTCTTATGTAGAGAGTATTTTAATCTTGTAAGGGAATTATCGAATTCCTCACATGCTTTCTCAAGCGTATAGTTCGTACAGCCTGTTTCAAATGACTCTTATGTAGAGAGTATGTCTTCCTCTTGAAAGGGGAAGCGGTACTTCTCTAGGCTTTGTATCTTGGTTGCTCTTTTAGGTTTGGCATTATGAGGCTTAATCACAATAGGTGACCTTGTAAGACATTCAACCAAGTTAAGCATGCTCTCTTGAGCTTGCTTTTTGCATTCTGCATATATCATGTGATCATTATTATCCATTTGGGGTGGTTGGATGGGTTCTAGTTTCTTGATGGTCTATGTGGTGCACTGAGCAAAGAGTAAGAACTTGTTTCATCCTCACTTAGTGATGTACTAGAACTTGTTTCATTCTTTGACTTTCTTTGGTTTGTCAATTTTTCATTATGTTTACCCATGCGACGAGATCGAATTTTCTTTTGGGTTTTTGTATCCTGTGTCACACATATGGGTGTTGAGGTTTGTGTGGTGACCTTTGAGGTGGATGCTTCTGCATCCTGTATAGCTTTTGGCTCTTTTGGGTTTATGTCTCTTTTGGGTTTATGTTGACTACAGGCTCCTTTTCCCTATCTTCTAATTCGACCTTGGTTTCAACAATCTATTGTCCTTTGTTTTTCTTGGGTTTAGAAGGTTTTATTTTCTCTTTTGGGTTCTGTTTTAAAGCATGTTCTTCTACCCATGAGGTGTTGTCTTTTGCGTTCCTTTTGATTGGTTCTCGTACCTTGGCTTGTAAGCGTGTAAGCACAATCAAGGGTACTATGGACAATTGCCCGTTTTGTACACTTAAGATGTTAAGAGTTGTATTTTGTGAGACAAGCTGCATTGATGCAACTCGTCTTGGGAAATCTTGGAACATGTGATCAATGCCACATCATTCACACATTCGTTTCGCAAGGTGTCAGTGACTATGGGTATGGAAGGATTCCAAATTGTGCAGTCTGCCACCTTGTGAAGTCTACGACAATAGAAACATTGAAGTGCTCGATTAACTGCCTCTCCTGATGAGTAGTTTCTACCCTTTGGACTATTTCTGTTTGTGCACGGGAGATGGAGGTTTTGAGTCCATTGTGGATGAAGCGGGATAGTTTTTAGTATCATGGTCAAAGGTTTTATAATATATATGTAGTATAGAAGAACAGGTGCCTTGTATGCACAATGAGAATTCAGATGGTCGTAGTGATTGCATTCAACACAAGGCATTTTGTTCCTCACTTTTAAAGGCATTAAGGATGTTCGATTTTGAAGGTTTTCATCCTCTCTTAGAGATGTTTGCTGTAAGGTTTTAAGCAAGGCTGCATAAAATTATGGGAATGTCAATTCTGAGATCGATCTTTCTTTTGCTATTGCTTCACTTGGTTTAGATGAGGAACACCTCGTAGCATGCTCATCTTCTAGCATGTTGTCATCTAAACGTATTGCTTCTTTACAACATTGATCGAATGTTTCCGGATTGGTTGCAATGATCAAGTTGTGTAAGTTGTTATTCTTTAAGCCCATCATGAAACATCTCCTCAATTGAACATCGTTTAATTTTTTCGATGACTCACAACGTGAGTCCAAGAGTTTTATCCTAAGGATAAAATCACTAATGGATTCATTTGGTTGGCACTCAATTGAATAGAGTTCTACTACTGCACTCCATCGATCACCTTGTCTGGAAAAGCCATGTATAAAGGCTAATTTCAAGGTTTTGAAGTTGATCTTGATCGCCGGCATCAATGCGATGAACCATTGACTAACTTTTCCTTCTAAGGCATAAGTTCAAGGCATGTACCTTAGTGGAGCAGTTAGGATTTCCAAAGGCTTCACATCTCTGTTCAAACATTTGAATGAATTGAATAGGGTCTGTTGTTCCATCATATTTGCCCATAATTTTGAATATTTGTACGGCCGTATTTCTATATGAATCATTGAGGCCGTATGTGAGTGCTCTTGTTGGAAGAGACTCACTGAGTCCTTGGGCTACCCCCCTTCCTAGACTAGTCAGTATGTCCAAGGAGACAAAGTTCTTCTACAAGTGTGACCCAAGCGTAGCTCTCTATCACTTTGGGAAATATAAGAAACTCAGCCCAAGATATTGTGGACCCTATACAATCATCAAGTGTCTGGGCAGAAGTGCCTATAAGCTGCAGCTCCCAACCCATATTAAAATCCACAATGTATTTCATGTAAGTTTGTTAAAGGTTTATGAACCCAGTCTCGATCATATTCTTGATGATGAGCAAGTTGTAATCCCAACTCAAGGAGTCCTTAAGTTGTAGCCTAGTAGGAACATAGATTCTAGGGAAACGAAACTTCATAATAGAACTCTTATAGATTATCTAGTACAATGGGAAGATTACCTAGAAGAGGATGCAACTTGGGAAGATGAAGCTACACTCTTAAAAGAATACCCTGAATACATGATGACACAAGAACATCTCGATTTCTTTAAGGGG
This sequence comes from Cibotium barometz, assembly GCF_041138505.1. Classification (NCBI taxonomy): domain Eukaryota; kingdom Viridiplantae; phylum Streptophyta; class Polypodiopsida; order Cyatheales; family Cibotiaceae; genus Cibotium; species Cibotium barometz. The sequence continues at coordinate 8,890,567 of NC_141064.1, read as the reverse complement.
GGAAGGATGTATGTCCATTTAATAGATGAATTTATGGCCTTTCTGTGATGTAAAAATCATCGATTTTCATAATTGAGCTATTTCCACTTGGAATCTTAAAATTTTGAGTCCAATTTTGGAATTTGTGTGCAATTTTACCCTACTATAGAATTTTATAGCACTAAAAACGGACACTGGAATAAGCCTCTATGTAGTCTTTTAGTTATTTTTAGTTAAAAAACGGTAAATTTTTGACCTTAATAAATGCACGTTCAGGTGTCCGATTAACGAACGGACTGCACCCCTACGACCAAGGAGACACCTTGAACACTTCTGCTGAAAAAAAAAATTGTAGCTGTTGGGTGTACCGACACATATATAGAGGGCGACACCCTAAAAGGGGTCCCCGTCCCAAAAAGATGTCATTCACATACCCGAGCACCCATACAATGGTCGTGTAAGGACCAAAGGCTGACTTCCCTAGCGTACGGCCTCCATTGGCCGCCATGTGGACACCCATGACCACTAACCCGGAAGGCACATGCGTACCTCACCTTTTATCCACATATAGGCACCATCCCTTTCCCCCGGATTCATACAACCATAGACTGGTGTACTTTCACCATACATCGTCCTTTGCACCCCACTTTGCTCTCCCTTTCCCTACACCCGTACCCGTACCACCCTCTATATAAACCCCCTCTAGCACCCTCCATGTGGCAAACACCCAACACCCTGCACTTCCCGTACCCGACACTCTGTGCACAGACTGTATCCAACAATCTGTACCCGATACTCTGTGTGGGACTGTACCCGACAGCCCTCTGTAGCCCCTCTCTCAACAAGCCCTTTTTAGCCCATCTCTAAGTAGGCTTTGCAAAAAAAATTTCATCATCTCACTCTTGGTTGAGTGGAGGGTGTCCTTAACTGCTCTCCCTCCCCTCCCCCCCGCCGCCTGCGGTGTGAATAGACTTAAGGGAGAACTCCCCTTCTCTCCCTCTAGGTGAAGCCTTTTGCCACAAATTCAAGTTTAAAGACACCCCCCCTTGCGGACCTCCCACCTAAGAGTTTTATGCTCATAAAGTGAACAAACAAACTTTGATTTGTGATCCAACTGAAGCATTGAGTTCATGGCGGCATGGGCTACAAAAAGGTGGATAGAATGGCTCCTCCTCAAAGATGCCAAAACATTACCTTGGGAAGTGTGCATAACGACCCTAGAGGGAATGTCTTGGATGCGGCCCCAACTCTCCCTTTAAAAGGAGGTTTTTTATTGAGTTTTAATGTTAACATTAATTATGTAAGAAAGAAGTTACTACTTTTCCTTGCTTTGAAAATACCAAAATTCTTGTGAAATCGTTGCTTTCTCTAGAAGATCATGTTGTTTCTTGTATCCTATGGTTTAGTCAAGCAATTGTGTTGTTATCTTGATTAAGTTTAAAGTACAGGTACATCTTCTCCCTATCTTAATGTTAGATGGGAAAAAAAGCATTGTCTCTAGGAATCAAGAATGGAGGTTGCCCAAATTAAGATTAATCACTCTATGGGTGATTCGATTTCAAGATTCATTTATTAGAAGACCACGCTCCCCTTGTGGGATAGAACTAGGTTTTACCTATTAATCGTATCCTTGCATCTTTACATGGTCAAGGTGTCGATGATGAGTAGGAAATTTTTCTCGAGTTAGACTTAGTAGACTATCTTAAGGTTTCCCCCATTTAGGAAGTGGGGGACCTTACAACTTGGTTGACTCTCTATGCCTGACCATTAAGCTATACAGATAGTCGGTCGTACTCATATTCAGAGTAGTTTCCAACTTTTTAAAGATTTCCCTTCAAAAGGACAATCAAACTTGAATATTTCCCTTCAAAAAAGGACTATCAAACTTCTATCTCTATTAGACACTATATTTGAGTAGGCGGCCATATAGTTTGTAGAGATGTTCGATAAAGAGCCTAGCAAGCTCGAATGTTTTCACATCCTTTTAAGTCAGAATAAACTTGGCCATCTTAGTTAACCTATTCATTCTTCTCCTCAAAAAGGGTTTTTATCCGCAAAAATGGTCAAGAAAGCTATAAACAAGTGTGCGTGTGTAGATCATACGATCATCTATGCCTGTAACTTTCCTAAGTACTATGACAAGGAAAAAAAGGCACACATCATGTATTTTCCTTAAGTACTACGACCAAGGAAACATGCAGTGCTAGTGTTTCATTCGGAAACACTAAACCATAATTACCACTTGCAAGTATGAAAGATGTCAATTTGTATACTTGAGAAGTTCTCAAATCCTCAAAAGCTTCATAATGAATATTCTCGACATTAAAGGGATTTCTTTACACGTTCTACGACATCAAAGATATTTTTCTCTCTTGTGGTTAGAAACCACATGGAGCTCAATGCAACAAGTTTTTGTAGCTATTCTTATATTTACAAGCCTTAGAAACTTGTACTCTATTGTATGGTAAAATGTTCAATTGATAAAGCGCATAGTTTGAGGAAAGCTACACTTTCCCCTCTCAAAAACACTTCATGAAGGCTATCCATTTTTGCCTCCATCTAGGAATAGAGATATCTTCCTTCATCTCATTGGCAAAGAAGCACACCGGTGTGAGACTATGGAGTGAGGAAGCAATAAACAAGCTAGTGAATCAAAAAGTTGTAATGATGGCTCAAAGGTAAGACCCAATAACACATAATTCGACAAAGTTTGCTTGACTTGAACAACCCCCAACATAATGAATTTCAAGGGTACCCTTCTTCTGCTAAAGTTTGAGAAGTATCCAAAAAAATGCATAAAAATCATTGAGGTACTCTTGAAAGATCTTTGTGGATGCATCCGTTAAAAGGAGGTCAAGAAAGGCATTATGACATGAGCCTAGGTACCCCAATAGGAATGACCACAATGGAGATAGCCATTCCAAATGCTCCCAACTTTTTCATCTTTTTTGGCTCCTTCTTGACCACTCCACTTAAAGTCCACACAAACCTGGGAATGATCTATGGGCACAATGATCCCAACTTCTACCATCTTTTCTAGCTCCTTCATGACCACCACTTGTGAGTCTTGGGGTTCATTTTGGAGATACCCTTTAGCATCGCTACTAGAGGTGGCTTCCTTCCTTGAGAGGAATCCTCTATATTCCAAGGAGGTCCTTGTAGGTCTATGCAAACACATCCTCATGTTCCTTAAACAATGAGGTGACCCTATCCCTAATAGTTGGGTGCTCTCGAACTGCTAATGAGATCCTCCAAGACCCATGCGCTAATAGTCTGGGAGGACCCAGGATTAGACTAATAGTTTGGGAGAACACATGTAACATCCCTAATAGCTGAGTCTAGACCCATGGGGCCACTATGATATGATAATAGTCTTGGAGGACCCAAGATTAGACTAATAGTTTGGGAGAACATAAGTAACATCCCTAATAGCTGAGTCTAGACCCATGGGGACACTATGATCGGTATGGGATCCTTCACCATGCCAAAGTTGAGCACCTTCACCTCCTCTTGTTTGATACATGGTGGGGATAAGAGGACAAAGATCATTTTGAACATAGAGACTTCTCTTTTGAAGAGGAATAACTATGTGGGTGTATGATTCTAGAGTAGGACTTCCTCTCAAGTCTTGTGATGATCAACCCACTTTTCCCTTTTTGGGTGTACCGCCAAGGAGAATTTTTGTTGGCTCTAGGGGCTCTTGTGGAGAGGGTTAACAACTTCTATGGTGCCGATCAACCTGCACTGATTGCTTGCATGAGCTCTAGATCTGGATCTATTGAAGTGGACTCTTTTGGAGTGACGGTGGTGGCCAATGTGTGTAGAGACTCTACCCAATCCACTATAGTATATAAACAATAGACTATAGTGGATTGGGTAGAGACGGGGGTGCTCTCTGACTATTAGTGAGGTCCTCTTAGGCCCATGCGCTCTCAAACTATAGTGGATTGGGTAGAGTCGGGTGTTCTCATGAGTTTGTAAAACATTTATTCTTAGAGCACAAGTCCAAAATCAACATCAACAACTAACAAACCTAATAACATAGACTTGTAGCCAATTAACATCTCAAGGTGAGCGATAACAATTCATATAGAGATGAAATTCTTGAGAACATGTTAGTGTAATTTTATATTAAGAGATGGTTTCAAGTATAATCTCTATTTTATCAACCTCTAAGGTGTGTGTTTTAAATTGGGTGTAAATAGTAATATTTCCAAATGTCACTAGCTTGACATTTATGCTAGTTAATGGGCATGATGATTCACCACCTTGTGGAATTCGGTGCTCTTAATTTATGGAGCTATGTCAAGTGGATGTCTTGGATATGCTAGACTTTGGACACATTATGGTGGCGATACACATTTAGAAGTGGCAAAAGGTAGTAAGAAGTTAATGTATCTTACAGAATATCACCATTGTGCTATAAAATTTAATATTTTATAATGGTTTGCACATTACATATTATTCGGTAATAAGGTAAAATGAAAACTAATTAGTTTCTTTAGTTTAACATTTGCTTTGAGAATAAAACAAAATATTTCCTTGGGGTATTGTAGCCAATTTGGAATTATGTACATGTTTTTGTGGAAGTGTTTATATCCCTTTCCCATAGTGATCTCACCATTGGGCTATAAGATCTAATATTCTATAATGATTCGCACATTACATATTATTTAGTAATAAGATAAAATGAGAATTAATTAGTTTCTTTAGTTTTACATTTGCTTTGAGAATAAAGCATAAATATTTCCTTAGGGTATTGTACCTAATATGGAATTATGTACACATTTGTGTGAAAGTGTTTATATCCCTTTCCCATTGTGGTCTTGGCACATGAGCTGGAGTTGTAGTATTTGCAATTATGGTAAAGGGAAATGGTTTCTTGTAAATAGGTTTGCATTGTTGTTTGTTTTTTACAAATGATCTCAAATTTAATGTTATTTAATAATGATTATTGGGCCTACAAGAAAAGAGTGTAGTATTTTGAGCTTGATCGTTAAGAACACGACACCTAAGAAGGGTTAATTTTCCACTTGATGATGATGACATTGATGCCATCCTTAGAGTGAGAACAAAGGGTTGTGTTGTAGAAGTCAATCATTAAAGAAACTTATAGTCACTAAGTGATAACTATGAAACATTTTGTAGTTGTCACTCTTGAGTTGGTGGGAAAAATGAGGACTTTATGGTGCAAACATTGTCTATAAATGTTTTTAACATGTGGAACCATATATTGGCTTGTGGGACATCAGTGGTAGCTAGTAATGATAAAACACTTGCCTTGCAGTGTAGCACTAGTAATAGCCATTTTATCATGATGAAAGTTTTGCTCTCTACATGCACTAAATTGAGTAGCTAAGAATCCGAGGCTTACTTTTTTGAATATTGACACATTGTGCAATAAGTACATCAAGGAAACTTGGAGATTGTTGTATGTGAAAGTCATGATAATTGAACATGGAAAAACCACATAGGAATGGCCCATGTCCTTTAGCCTATTACATAAAAAAGTGTAGACATATTTATTTGTTTCTTCTAACAATGGTAGGTGAAATGTAACACCAAACTTTAAAAAAAACACATTTTTACTTGATTAAAAATGTCCCAAATGACATGTTCATATTACCATGTGTTAAAGGAGAAGAATGCTTATGATCAAATGCATTGAACTAATTATCTTTCTTTTATATTTATATGTTTTGGAAATGGGGAGAAGCAATGTTCATGGTAATCTCATTGGCTCACAATTATATTTATATATTATGAAAATGGAGAGAAGAAATATGGTAATGCGTGGCCTCCCATAGTTCCATATCATTGGCTCACAATTATTATTTTTTACCATGTGGGTGGCATGGATTGGGTAAATTGGCACGGTTGTGTGGGTGATGTGTGGCGTGCAATGTGAGTGGAAAGAATTGAAATAAGGGGAAGGAAAAAATATATTGTATAGAGAAAATTTAAAGATCTAGGTTGTAAAGTGTAGGATGTAGGTTTATAGGGTAGTGATACCAATGTAGGTTTTAGGTTGTGGAGGGTAGGATGTAGGTTTATAGGGTAGTGATGCCAATGTAGGTTTTAGGTTCTATAGGATAGGATGTAGGTTTATAGGGTAGGGATACCAATGTAGGTTTATAGGGCAGGGATACCAGGTCAAGGTTGCAAGTAGTAGTCTAAGTTTAAAGATTAGAAATTTCTTTATCAAGGTTCACTAAAGTATTAGGAGGAAGATTGAATGTTTTTTTATAAGTTTTATAAGGTAGATTGTTTATTTGTATATTAAGATAATGTCAATATAAGGGTTAAGGTAGCTAGGTAGTAATTATACTAGGATACAGTATAATGAGTAGTAACCATATTAGAATATAAATAGAATCATAATAAACACACTCAAAAAAGTATTTGAAATGAAAAAAAGTTGTAAATTTAAATGAAGATACTGGTTGAATACTTCAAGTGTAAACAATTGAGTTACGAATGAAACTTTATTAAATACATTGAGATTATAAAGTAGTTTACTAAAAAAATATCATATAAATTAGATATAGATTAGGGGTAATTGTGTTTTTTTAGTAGGGAAGGTACGTAGCTTGATTAGGTTTTTATTCAAGATTTAAAAGCTTATTATAACATACATTAAGGTTAATTGCTTTTTTTACTAGTGTTTTTGTTGGTAAGAATCCTTAATGATCTCCCTATCCAAAATTCTCTCTCTCTCTCTCTCTCTCTCTCTCTCTCTCTCTCTCTCTCTCTCTCTCACACACACACACACACACACACACACACACACACACACACACACACACACACACACAATTTCTTAAAGCTTTCTTTGTGGGAGGAAAAAGTTATAGGTTCCCTTAATCTACAACAACCCAACTTTGATGTCATTTTTAAGACACTAACACTCTCTCTCTCTCTCTCTCTCTCTCTCTCTCTCTCTCTCTCTCTCTCTCTCTCTCTCTCTCTCTCCTTTGTAATATCGTTTCTCCTTTGTAATTTTTAAAAAAGTTTCTCCTTTGTAATGTCGTTTCATTTGAGTTGATCATTTCTACTTTGAGTTTTTTGTGAGCTTAGAACACTATTATGATGATTATATAAGTATTAAAATGATGTGCTTCCAAACACATTTCTCTGTGTGTTGGGGGGGAGGAAAACTAGAGAAGCTCACCATTTCGCCTTGGAAGCTTGCTTGCAAAAGCTCACAAAAAATTATTCCTCACATAAACACACACGTGCGCCCGCGCGTGCACACACACACACACACACAAACAAACACATACATCTCTCTCTCTCTCTCTCTCTCATAGACACAACTAACTTAGATGGAAGAGAGAGAAATGTCATATAAGTTAAGACACACACACACACACACACACACACACACACACACGCATCTCTCTCTCTCTCTCTCTCTCTCTCTCTCTCTCTCTCTCTCTCTCTCTTGTAGACATAACTAACTTAGATGGAAGATAGAGAAAGCTGGCAATAATTTGACGGCTAGGTTGAGCCCCCCCACCAAGAAGATGGAGTTGAGAAGGTGTAGATTGAAATGAGGGAGAGCAAATTCTAGCTGTAGGAGAACACATTTTACATCAATGAAAGGATGGGTAAACCTTCATCCTTGCATGTTATAGTGATACAAGGTAGCAAGAGACAAAATCTAGGTAAATAAAATTATGAGAGGCTCTACTAAGGGTGGGTGAGAGAGAGTGCTAGAGAAAGCAATTGCATGCCGCTACATAGGCATGTAGTCTATACTTGTGGCAATCTCTATAATAAGGGTGGGTGAGAGAGAGTGCTAGAGAAAGCAATGGTAGGCTCTTGCATATATGCGTGTTTTACACTAGTCTATACTTGTGGCAATCTCTCTACGATTGTTTTTACCATGTCAGATGTGTATCAACAACCCTTCCTTCATGCCATCACCATGAGTCCATTAGTTGTGTAGTTTTTCTTGTGCTCTCACTTTTTAGCCCCACATAAAATGAGCTTAGTTTGGTGTTTTAACTCTCATTGCATGCATTAGTATGATTTAAAGGGACAATTCATTCTAGAAGCCCAATTCATTACTTCAACACATGCCTTGTACATGCATTATTTGATCCTTAGCATAACATTCATTGAGGGTATATCATAATAAATATATCATAATAAAGATCATGCCATTGCGCAAAAATGGCATGCCTAGTGCATGTGAGAAAGCGATAATGTATAATTAAAGCACTTAAAGATTAGGTTAAAGGAGAATCCATTCTCTTCATTAAGGCTGTATTTAAGACAACGAATAACCTCTTCTCTACTTCACTAAAGTCAACAATATGCATAATTTGAGGTGGGGGAGATATTCGAGTGATAGAGCATTTCGTTTGAAAGCTGGGGTGCAACCACCCTCCTCCACACCATAAGGGGTGGGAGCCACTTTAAAATGGGTGGGCATAAAGAAATGATATGTTTAAATATATCTTAATTAAAAATAATTTTACTTAACATGTCTAATTCTATCTAAATTGAAGATAATTCCACTTAACATGTTTATTTATATCTTATTTAAATAAACTTTTAAAATGCTTTAAATCCCATGATTTAGAGTAATTTCAAAAATTAGGTCTTAGGAAAAAAAAAAGGAGGGCCATCAAAGTTCTCAAGTAGGCCTTTCTTTTAAAGGCTTACAAAAGGCAAGAGGACAGGCAATAGTTTGGTTTTGAGATTAAAGGAAAGGTATTAAATAGAGAATAGACCCTCGTTTCAAGAGCTCGAAACTACATCACATGATATAAGACACGCGTAACATTTTTTTAACAAAGTTTGTCCTTGTGAGGGGAAAGGGAAGGAGGAAGGGATGGGTATTATTTTCACCCAGACATGTTAAATGTAAAATGGAAAGTGTGCTGCTAGAGTTTAGAACATACATGTGGAACTTTGAAAAAAAGGAAAAAGGGGGAGAGGGGGGGGGGCAAGGGCTGAAATTTGAAGGCCATAAACTAGGTTCAAAATATATATGTTTATGTGTAAAATTAAGAGAAATTTTCAAAATGGTGGCCTTCGTTTGCACCCCTATTTTCTAAGAGGCCTTTTCTAGAAGGCTTTGATGCCCTTAGAAGGCTTCGAATTTCAGCACTGAGGAGGAGGAGAAGGGGGTGGTGTGTTTGCGTTGGAAGGGGCACTACTCATAGAAAACTTGCAGACTATATACAAGGACTTGCAAGGTTTTTAAATTTTCCTCTGACGTATATTTTCTTAATTCGGAAAAATTCACAAATTCTATCCCGTTTTAGTTATAATTTAGCTCAAAGATATGCAAAATTAGGGAAAAAGGATATAAATTTGTTTCATAATGAAAAAAATGTTTTTCTTTGGGAGGTCTCGTGAAAGGGAAGCAAAGGGCAGATTTGAGATCCAATCCTTGTAAGGATATGTAAGGATTTTAAAGTAGGGTTTTCAAATTTTTTGTCTAGGGGGATCTCCGATCAACGGTAGGAAAAGCATTTGAATGATATGCCGCTAACTTAGCGGGGGCCGACAAAGTTAGTGGCCGGTGAGGGGACAAGCCGCTAGATTATCGGTAAAAGGCGTCGCTTTCAGGTGTTTCTTTTTCGTGCAGCTGCACCTGTGGCCGAGCTGGCAGGCTGGCCTGCGCCACGTCACGGTAAAAGGTTAAAACTGTTTAGTAAGATCGGCGGGCCCCGCACATCATGAAGCCCATTTTGAAGGGGCGATGATTGGTCTGCCAGCTTGGACTGCACGCGTGGCACTCTTTTTTGGAGAAGAGGCGTGGTGCGCCACGGAGGCGAGCGCCCCTGTATCGTCCTTCCGGCACAGCCAGAGCCTTCTGGGGAGCCGGCTGCCGGATGGCGATTTTGCGCTTTTATTTTTCGGAAAATTCGGGTATTTTTTCCCCTCTGTAGCTTACCCACAAACGGATCGTCTCCTTCCTTCCCTTTCGCCTGCCCCGAAACATCGTTGTGACGAGAGTTCTCTGAGCTCCACAGTATTTTCCCCTCCATCCCCTACTGTTCCCTGCTCACCCTTCTCTACCTTTCTGAATCTCCATGCATTTCTCGCAAATTTTGTGACATTTTTCCTCATTTTCCATACTTTTTCCTGCGCCCACAACCCACCTCACAATCGCCCTAAACCCCCATTTATTTTTTCCTCATTTTCTTACATTTTTCCTGCGCCCACAACCCACCTTGCTATGACCCAAAACCCTATCTTTCCTCATTTTCCTTTCATTTTCTGAGCTCACAACCCATTTGCAATCGCCAAAATCCACTTGAGATCGCCTACAACCCACCTGCAATATAGCCCCCTACAACCCACCAAAAATCCCCCACAAGCCACCCCCGCTCTGTGCGCGCGCGCGCGCGTGCTTTTTTTTTTTTTTTTTGGGTGGGGTATAAATTTGTGTTCTTCCCACGAACCCATTTCTACATACTCCCCAAAAATCCATAGCTTCAACCAGAGTGCACCTGAATCCAACCCACTTTTCTCTCCTTCAACCAAACTAGTTTGTTACAAGTGTAGAATTACCAAAGCCTACTCTTCTAGGCCTGGCCTGTATGCTCCTTGAAGGTTTCTTCTCAACTTTGCTCCAGTATTCATCCTTGCTTTCATTCTGTGTTTAGAAGCTTACACGCACTTTGCTATGTTGTTGCAGGACATGCTGAAAGGATAATGAAAAAAGCCCCGATTGAAGCAGGGGCGCTGTTGTTATGTTGATGCTTGAGGTGGTGCCCTAAGTCTATACCAGGTATGCTCTGTAATGGCCATTTCGCTCCTGCTTTTTCAACACGAACTATTAACTATGGAGAAGGTCCCCTGCTTTTGCAAGTCTACAGTTTTCCTTAGAAATTCTCACATTATAAATAGTAGATATGTTTATGGTTATCCCAGCTTTATTGGGCCACCTCAAAGTTAAAGATAGTCAAAATCAACAGTTTCAAGTTTGGTACGATGCCTAACACTTCCATTATGGAAACCATACCAATATTTGGTTGTGATGTGCACAATCATATATATTAACTTTTCACTGTGAGTCCCATTTGAATGGATGAAAGGATTGTGGGGATTCACTGACTCATGGCTGACCATGTTTTTCATCAGATGTTATACATCCCTATGGGGACGGTTGCCGCCATGTATAAAGGATGTGTTGTGCATGCATTGCCATCAGGCAATCAATTGAAGTCCTCACAGGAAAAGTTCAAAGATGAGATAGCTCCTGATTTTGAAAATGCACGGGTTGAGAACATATGTTAGCATCCATGCTGTTGTATATTCCACCCCTAATTGTGTCTAGCATTGTGAATACGATAGCATAAAAGATATGCAGACTTAATGTTCCCACGTTTCTGGCAGTGAATAGTTTGTTTTTTAAATGTGCCTCGATAGACATCGGGGATAACAAGGAACTTTATAGTTTTCTTTGGGTTTCTTATCCACTTAAAGCCAAAAGTTTTTGTAATCCGAAAGATTTTGGCTACCTTCAACAGGCCAAGTAAGACTCAAAATGGCCTGAGTGTGACAGGAAGCAAGGGTTGAATAGGACAGGCTAATGCTTCGAGATGCACTTGGGTAGAACTGATGTAGATCATTGAATTTGAGCCATTTATTGTGACCATATACTTAGTGGTAACACAACATTGTTTTATGGGATGACAAAATGCAAGAAAAGACTTTATTTTGGTCTCTGTTAATCAGTAAAAATTCAATGTTAATCATCATTGTTTTATGGGATGAGAAAATGTGAGAAAAGACTTGATTTTGGTCTCTATTACTCAGTGAAAATTCAATGCTTATCATCATTGATCTCGCCTTGAACAGTGTGGGAGTCTATGTGACAATGGAAGACAAAAGTACATCTATAAAAAAGAAATCCACTCTCTGTCATCCTTGAGGGAGAATTTGGTCAAGAGGGTAAAGATTGGATCAAATTTCATTCTTGAATGGGAAAGAGATGGACAAGGAAGCAAACGCCATGGTTGGAGATTGGTAGGAGATCAGAATGCAGTTGACTTTTTTTTTTCTTTTCCAAGAGAAGATCCTTTCATCAGTCAAAGAAGAGGCAGAATACAAACTTTGCAAAAATGCAGTCAATACAGAATGCAGTTCACTTACAAGTCAAAAATGAGAATGCAGGAGAAGCTTATAGAGAGTGTAGCATCAATCTAAATGCAAGAGGAGCTGATAATCATGAAGGAAGTATGTCAAGATAAGTTGGATATGCTTTACTCATTACTGCATGGAAGGGAAAGGGCAAACGTGCAAAGTTAAAGTTTGAGCCGCAGGGTAAATTGGTTGATCAGGCTTCCTCTTGTGCCCTGCACAAGACGAACGATGACGGTCTTTAGTTTTTGACTTGATCCGAGTGTAGTCAAGTGAGTTATATAAATGCCAGTGTCTTGAGCAAATGCCCTTGACTTGCAGCTTCTTTTATCTGGAGGCAAGACGGAATTTTCATGTGACAAGAACCATAGCACATCTTCTAAAAAGAAAATTTGATTGAGGCATAGTCAAAGGGAGAAGCTTTCATTTAAACATTTTCTGTAATATGTAGTTGTTTTTGGAACGTTCTTCAATGAGCAGGATCTGAAATACTTCGTATGGAACTCACGTAACTTATGGAATGTGATCATGTAAGAAAAACACCCCCCCAAACCACCAAATAAAATTAAAAATAAATAAATCCAATTTAAACCCTTGTGCTTCTGATTATCAGTGTGTATTTTTTTGCAGAGAGAGAGAGAGAGAGAGAGAGAGAGAGAGAGAGAGAGAGAGAGAGAGCAAAAATCATGTATAGTCACAAAAGCAAAATTGTCAGCTGTTTAGCAGGTCTCTTTGTGGAACTCATGCCACCGTGGAGAAGATTTCAATGCAAGGTTGGGGTCGTGGATCTTTTCAGCCCAGTAAGAATCATGCAGTGGAGAAGAAGGTGATGAGGTTTTTTAACCCGTTGTTTTGCTGATATGAAGGAAAACGTGCAACAGGAGAGGGTATGCTTACTTATCTGTCTTTTTGATTGAGTTGTGAAGGTCAATGTGTTAACGGCAGCAGAGAGAGCACGCCAACGATGTGCTCGTCAAGAGTATCGGCTTTCTTTGGAGAAAGATGTAAGTAATAATGGCGTATATCTGCTACCTTCCTTTCAAAGCTTCATGCTCATGAAGCTTCCTTGCTTGACTTTTCGTTTTAATTTCTTGCTATCTCCCTTTCAGATTTTAAATTTACAAAAGAAATTGAAGCAAGAAGTTGATACACACAAAGCTTTGGAAAGGGCCTTCAGGCGGACTCTTGGCGTTCTGCCACGTTTTTCCCCTGGCCTTGCTCCGAAGGTCCATAACCATGTTCTCAAGGATTGATGACTTTTTCTGCAGTTTGTGTCTTGAAAGTACCAAAAAATTTATCAGAAATTAAGCTAATTATGTAAAACAATCCCATAAGCTTCTTATTAGAGCATGTTTGATATGGCATCAGGTTCAAGAGCTTTTGGCGGAAGTTGCAGTTCTGGAGGAGGAGGTTATAAACCTGGAAGAATGCATTGTGACATTGCGACAAGGACTATATAATGAAGCAGTATACCTTTCTGCTTCCAAGCAACAGAAAGAACCAAACCTAAACTCCGAGCCTGTGCTTACAAAAGAGGGGCCACCACGTCCCAAGCTTCCACTGCAGGTTCGGCACCTTCAAAATGGCACCAAAGCAAAGAGAAATTCCGTCATTGCGAAGCTGCTTCCGCCTGTTATAGAGAACAAAACTGAAGAATGCTCAGTCATGGGAAGGTTTGGTATTGGGGGGGAGCCAAGAAGGCCAGCAGCAACTGGTGCAGTTTTTCACGAGAAATCGAATCATCAGGAGTGTCCTGGGTATGTGTTTCAACAAAGTTGCAATAATAGGGCAGCTTCGGTCGAAGAGGTTGCTACACCAAGGACCATCATGTCATACCAGGATAGGAATGTTGGAGATCAAGTAACTGGCTTGGAAAAAGAGAATCAGCAAAAAACAACAGACAAGTACAGCAAGATTTGTTGGCCACAAAACTCTGATACAATGGTAAATATCCCTATTTGTTAATGCCATGGAACTCTCATACAATTGCAAAAATCTCTGTTTGTTAATTGCGACTCCAGGCCGGACGGTTCACATGTTATTAAGGCTGGTCCTATTGTGTGGTTAAATGGGTGGGGGTCCTAGACGGACCAGATCTCCCATCCAAGGCTCATGGTTGGCCAGGATGCGTCCTGCAGATGGGCGTGTATTCCACCCAAGACAATTAGTTGCTAATATGGCTCTGATGTGCCGGCACATGAAGGCTGATTTTACAATATTGTTCTCACTTTAGTTTATTTCTCTGAGCAGGCTGACAATACAAAGAAAATCCCGGAAACGTCAACCCAGGTGGTTAGTTCACACTTGGACAATGGGGAGATCGTGGAACCAAATCTACTATCTGAAGAGATGGTGTGGTGTCTGTCAAGCATTTTTCTGAGATTGACAAGGCAAGGCTCCTTTTCAGACTGTGAGACATCGTCCACTGTGTCACATTCGACTCTATCAAGTGTTTGGAGCTTGACTACTAGAAATAGTGTCAGCTACAATCCGTCCAGGGATGTAACCGAGGAGATTGAGTTCATTGATCCATACAAGATCTGTGTGGAGTCCATACCCAGGGATATTGGCCCTTATCAGTATTATCAGGAAATTACAACAAATTCACTTGATTACAGCAGGATCCCAAGATCTGCCGGTTTCCTTAAGAAACTTATGTAAGTATCCTTAGTCTGTGACCTTATTCTGATTTCCCAACACATGCACGCAAGAGAGCGCACATCAACCTCCCCGTCCCCATCGGAGGTGAAAAATATCTTTTATGCTCATCAGTTTTCTCTCTCTGACAGGAATCTAGTGGAAAAGCTGCGTATTGTGGATCTACGAGGTCTCACACATCAGCAGAAGTTATCCTTTTGGATCAACATCTACAATGTTTGCATGATGCATGTATGTCCAGACAAATCATCCTTTTTACTCTAATTTTCAGTTGTATTTATGTTCTTAGCTAATGGCATCTTTATGCAGGCTTTTTTAGAGCATGGAATCCCGAACAGCCCACATAAGGTCGTCGCCTTGATGGGCAAGGTTTGGATGCTTCTTCTCTTTGTTTGTCTGTCCAAGCCTTAAGTTAGTATGCACGGTGGTTCTTTGTTTTTAGTATTGTACATGCATACTACTTAGTAGTAACATGCCTCTTGCTTGCATATATGCAGGCAGTGATTAACGTTGGAGGTCATCTCCTCAGTGCTCTGGCTATAGAGCATTTCATTCTAAGGCTACCATGTGACCTCGAAAATGTGAGTTTGCAATTGACATTCTTTGTTGAGGATGCTAAGATTTTCTTATGCTGCAAAAATGTGTAATTATTCTGGTGTTGATTATCCTACAGGCCGAATGGAAGAGCAGAGAGAGAGAAACGGAGGGAGGATTGATGCGCAGCACGTATGGATTGGAATGGCCAGAGCCTTTGGTGAGCTTTGCTCTTTGCTGCGGCAGCTGGTCATCCCCTGCTGTAAGTATCAGCGTCTGTATTAGACGCATGCTTTTAAGGGTCTTTATGGGCATCTCCCACCCATGGGATGAGTGGGGGGATGGACAAGGAGGATGATGCCCCTTTTCAACACTGGCAGGGCCGGCCGGGCTGGCCTCCGCACTATTTCCCACGGGCTCTTAAAGACCCTTGTCAGATGGCATCAATGGATAGCATTGATCAAAATCACGATGCCTTTTTGGGGCTGTCGGGTAAAGTAAACTAGGGCCAGTAAACTATGCCGAGTAAACTACAAAAAGCTGGGAAAATTTCATCTTCCTAGTTTACTTTGTAGTTTACTAAGCTGGCATAATTTACTTCCATCATGGGATGAGGGTGAATTTGGGTTTGGGACTTAGAAAAATTTGGAGCAAGATGTTATGTGCAAAAAAGGATTTGAACTCGAGACTTTGCGTCACCAAGGGTAACATCTTACCACTACACTATACCTTCAAGCAATGAAACCATGTGGTTTCAAGCCATTATATTCTATGTTTTTCACCCCTAGTTTACTTGCCTTAGTTTACTTTATCTGAAGGCCCAAAAAAGGTGTCGCGATTTTGATCAATGCCATGCATTGATGCCATCTGACAAGGGTCTTTAAGATCCCGTGGGAGATATTGTCAAGGTCGGGCCGGGCCATGCATTGATGCCATCTGACAAGGGTCTTTAATAAGATCCCGTGGGAGATAGTGTCGAGGCCGGGCCGGGCCGGGCCAGGCCGTGGGAGGGGGAGGGGGGGTTGTTCATGCCTGTAAAGCCCCTAAGCTAATAGAACCCTTGTAAAGCCCCTAAGCTAATAGAACCCTGCATGATAACAGAACCATGAAGGTGTATATGGGATCTTGTTCTTACATTCTCATTTAAATTGTGGGTTGTAGGTGCGCATATATACGCCACAAGAGGTAGAGAACGAGCTGGAGATTGCCAAAAGTGAGTACCTTCAAGCAGCTGTCGGAGTGACACCCATAAAAGTCGTCATACCAAAGATGCTAGATTGGTACATGAGGGATTTTGCAAAGGACGCTGAATCTTTTATGGATTGGGTTTCGGAGCAGCTACCCAG
The DNA here is from genome assembly GCF_041138505.1 of Cibotium barometz. NCBI lineage: Eukaryota > Viridiplantae > Streptophyta > Polypodiopsida > Cyatheales > Cibotiaceae > Cibotium > Cibotium barometz. The sequence continues at coordinate 8,873,942 of NC_141064.1, read as the reverse complement.
TGCTTTTGGTAAGTCAGTGCAACAGTGTCTTGCCAACAGGCAGGGAAAAGCGGTATCAGAGGTAGTGGAAGTGATGCCATATGACTTCAGTTTCAGATACCTTTTTGCAGTGCAGCCACTTTAACATACTCTTGACCAATTTCAAAAAGTAGCAAGTTGCAAAATGGGTTGACTAAAGCTGCAGACCCTTGACCAATTTCAAAAAGTAGCTAGTTGCAAAATGGGTTGAGATTGTAATAGCACAGCAGGAGCAGCATGTGTGCAATCCTGCAACAAGCATGCTATCGGATTCCTCACAGTATGATATTTTGTGCTTCACACATTTAGTGCAGTTCAATCAAGTGCTTTTACTAACTGTTCATTTACAGAGCCATGCAGAGAAAATAGCAAAACAAGATGATAAAGCCATAGATGAGGCCGCACTGCTTCAACAATTGGATGTACATCATAAGACTGTTATATAGCAAGTTTGAAATTCCCTTAGTATCAGCCCAGCTCAGTCTTTGCTTGTAATTTTTTATTGTGTCAAGATGCTATAGACAGCTGTGTAACATACTAGCTGATTTTTTTTGTAAGCTGTTGATGGTGGATGAATAATCGCGCGTTTTTAAAACACGAAAACGTTGGCTCTGAAGTTGAAAGCGTGATAATGTTGGCTCTGAAAGTATTTTGCAGTGTTGCTTGTGACTTCCTTCTTGTTGAATAAGGGAGATCTCTCATGAGATACAGGTTATGCAGGATTCCACAATAGACTAATAAGAGAGTGTTCATAATTTGCAACTAATCAAGTTGCAAAAGTGGTTCAAGATGGCAAGTCCATATCTCATTTTGATATAAGAAACCCATACATGATGTAGCATTGAAAGCATAAAATTTAACAAAGATTATATTTCAAACTAGACAGTAATTGGTTTGAAACTTAAAATTGTTTTGTATAATTGAGGAGAAATATCCAGATTATAAGCTTTATACTCGTGAAATAAAGGCACATTTCTGTGTGTAGGATGTGGAACAAACAAAGTTAGTGGCTTTACATTGGTCCACAATGGTGAGGCTTGTAGTTATCTTGTCATCTTGTGCATGGCAAAGTTTCTTCTTCTAAGTCTGTTTTGTTGGATGTAGAGGATTGGAGGCGGCGAAAGAAAGTTGTGTAGTTTGGCAGAATGTAGAAGCTGATGTGAATGAACCTTTGCATTTTTCTTCATTTGCTGAATTCTTTCCACCTTGTGGGTACACTCTTAGCATTCTTGACCACCCCATTTGTTGACACATGATATAGGTAGTTTTTAAATGGAGCAAAGCTAGAAGATATTCAAAAATCTAGAAGGTTAAAGGAGCATAACAAAACTTGTGAGTTGTTTTCTCATGTGAGTGTGGTACTTAAGATTCGGGAGCTAAGACCCTTTCCAATGAAATATGCAAAACCCAAATTGGATGGCATCTAAGCAAGTAAATTATGGCTCTAGTCTAAAAAAACCACATTTGGGATAACATGCAAGGGAGGTACTCAAGGCATTTGGCATGGCCACAAGCAAACCCATTGAAGGCATTTGAAGCCCATAGTTACACCCTCATGATACAAATTGAGTACAAAGGTGCTTGCTTTACACCATGTAAACTAGGTTGAGACTTGTGTGACTGTCTCATGACCATGTCTGAAGAAGTCAAGATGGTCTAGTGTTCGATCATATATGATTGTGAAAATATCTTCACGATTGAGGATAGAGGGAGTTGGGGTTGAGACAACAAAAGACATCATGGTTGATGTTTTAGCAAGGACTAGATGAAGAGACATCTTAGCGACTCAGGCCATAGAGATAGTTCACTTTTGAATGGACATGTTAGATATGGATGCTCCTCCACCCTTGTTCAAGCATCAACTAGCTTGTGTGTATGGTTCCATTATGAGAAGTATCCATGGTTTAGCATCTTCAGTGGTTGGGTTTCTCATGGGGTCTAAGAGTCTAGATAATGTAGAGTTGGCTTAGATAGATTTCATAGATTGTCAAATAAGTGGACCATTATCTTTATAATGGTCCACACATGGGGTTGGTTGACTTCACTCTTAAACACACTAGCTTGAGTTTGTGGGGCCTAAACAAGCATCCAGATGATTCAAAATGGGACTCAAAGGCTACAACAAGATTGTAGGTTTCTTCTTACTAGTGTAATGGCTCGCAGTCATAGATTTCCTTTAACTATACTCAGGGTTTCTTGAACCAAATAAGATTCACACGTGCTATTTTCCAAGTCATACTCTAGCCATCCATGCACCAACTATTTGCCTTACTATTCTCAACACCCAAAAGGGAGGTTGAATGGGTGAATTTCAAGGCCAAGTCCATGTATCTCAACACCCAAAAGGGAGGTTGAATGGGTGAATTTCAAGGCCAAGTCCATGTAACACCAATTTTCATCTCTTAAAGAGAGATAAAGCATTTGGCATAGCTAAATGCAAAGTAGTTGGTACCCATATGGAATTGAATTTTTCCATTGAAGACAATTTAAACTTTGTGGATGAGACGAGGCCTTATATAGAAAGCTGGTTGATTCTAATGGTAGGCCAAATGAGTTTTGATGTTACTCAAGGTATAAAGGAGCATGAAATCATCTATGTTGCAAACAACATCTTTAGTGGAATCCTAACTAGATTTTGTAATTTAAATTAGGTAGGCAATTTAGGCATGAGATGTGTACTTCTATTTTCTTAGTTTGGAATGTATCTTTGTATTAGCAAGAAGCAACCCATAGTTACAAAGTTACACTTTGATACAGAGTTGGACCAGATTGACTCTATTTCTTTTGAGGGTTCGAGTGAGGTATCATGTACAATGCTACTTGTTTTACACCATGTGAGCTGTTGTGGATGAGTGAATTTTACTTATTGTAGAATCACTCCACAATGTTGCAATATAGCAACCATAGCTACATGGACATTGCTCAAAATCATGTGTTTCATGTCTTTATAAAACATAATGAGATTTTCTATCACTTTATACATGAGTTTCTATTGGTCAGAAAAGTCTCTATGATCTAATGATTGATCATATATAATTATGCAAAAATCTTCACGAAGGCTCTTAGCAGTGACTAGATAAAGAGACATCTTCATTGACATGGCATTGGACCATAGAGGCAATTCATCTTTGAGTGGACATGAAGGAGAAATGTTAGATATTGATGATCCACCCTTCCATTGTACTGTTCAAACCTCGGCTACCTCATGTAGTATGGACCCAATTATGAAAAGTATCCATGGTCAAGCATTTTCAATGCTTGGATTCCCTGTATCCACGTGGGATGGTGGCTTGGGAGGCTACATAATGTAAAGATGGTTAGATAAATTTCATATATTATCAAATAGGCACATGCTTTAGTGCACCATTATCCTTAATAAGATTGTAGATTTCTTGCAAATACAAAGAGTTGCTTAGACTAAATAAGGTCCACACATGCTATTTAAAAAGTCACATCCTAGCCATCCACTCACCAAGAAATTTGTGCAATCAACCTTAGGGGGTTATAGACTTATCAAGTGTGATAATCTTGGCTACTTCACAAATTTAAATGAGCAATCTTCCTTATATAAGTCTCCACTTGAAGGGACTTAATGTAATTATGTATGGTTGGGATCTGTTATCCCAATGGTGGTCCAATTGTGCGTAGGGGATCATATGTCAAGTTCCTTCTTAATTAAGTGTGTGAAGGGTATTTAGGGGCATGTTTCCATGTACAATGTAATAATCATTGTTGGGGTTTTAGGTGAGGTTTGAATAGTGGATTTTCTTTAAAACCACTCTAGCAACACGAAAAGGTACTGAATTCACATGCCAATAGGTTTCATTTAGCAATAAAAAAAGAAACATAGTTTGAAAATTCAAATATCGATTGGTCACATCAAAGCACTCAAAATTCTCTTTTAATGTGGAAGAGGGGGAAGACCTTTGAAACCTCATAAAGTCATGTGTGCAAATGAAAAATAATTGGATGCACTTGAGTAAACTATTCAAGGTTAAAAACATTAGTAAAAGCTATGTAGGATTTCACACTAGGACATTTTAACTCTTTTTCCTAACACCTAAAGGGGAGGTCCAAGGCCAGGTCCATGTAACAAAAACGTAGGACACGACCATGAATAGAAATAAAAATGCCTCTTCTTTGATGAATCATATTACATTGAGTGCAATGGATTTGATTCCTAACATGCAGGATCAGACTTTGAATGTGATGGTGGTGCGCAAGGGAGAGGTAAAAAAACCAAACCCTAAGAAGAAGAAGATAAAAGGATTGGATTCCTAACATGCAGGATCAGACTTTGAATGTGATGGTGGTGCGCAAGGGAGAGGTAAAAAAAACCAAACCCTAAGAAGAAGAAGATAAAAGGATTGGACTTCCAAAAATTATATGAAGCTTTTGCATGATGATGAGAAGGAGGACGAGGAGGAAGATAAAGAATCCAACACAAAGTTAGTGGAAAATAAAGATGCTTCTCAAAACAAATCTTGGGCTATTTTCTTTTAGGAATGTGGGATGGCCTTCAACTAGGCTACTAGAAGAATTGTTAACCACTTTGGTTAACAAGGAGCTCTCTGCCAATGTGGATCTATAACTAACAATGCATATTTATAGTGTTCGGCTAGATTCCATTAAAGACATCTTTAACATGTAATTGATTTATAAATTCTACAAAATTGAATGGCAAATCAACCTTAAATTCCATGATATAACTTAAGAATTCTTTGCTTGTATGCATCGACCTATGGTAAATTTTTTACAAAAAAATCCAGTACCTAGTAAATTTATGATTTTCAAAATCCCTCAAAATAGCATAAAAATGCTATTGTAGCAATCCCTTCAAGGAGATGTGTATTAAATATTGACTTCAATTGATAGAAAGTACATGCCAATGGCCTAAATAGTGACTCTAGTTGATAGAAAGTACATGCCAATGACCTAAATACATATATAAATTTTCTATTATTGTGCTTAAAAATTTTATTTCATGTATTTTCAAAGTAAATTTTTTTTGGTAAAAAGTGCCTAAATGATGACCATGAAAGACAATGTTTTCAAAACTTTTTTAAGACTTAAATTTTTTAAAACAATTAATATCTTGTGTTAAGAATATTTCCCTAGTAGGAATTTGAGACATCAAACTCAAAAATATATTCAAAGAGAAATGAATTTTTACAAAAGTCTTTAAAAGCATAAGTGGATATTTCTTTATAAGATTAGCGTTGATATGTCATCACTTATTGTGAAAGTATCTTTGCCTTGTTGTAAGCATCTAAAGGATGTCTACACATCTTGGGCTTGTATCATAAGGAAACTAGCACATAAAAGAGCAAAACTAATAATGGGTGTCCTGTGTTACTTACTCCCAATTGGCCAAGTGAGAGAGTGGATATTTCTTTATAAGATTTGTGTTAATATGTCATCACTTATTGTGAAATTTTATTTTCCTTGTTTTAAGCATGTAAAGGAAGGCATATAAAAGAGCAAAACTAACAATGTGCGCCCTTAGTCACCTACTCTCGATTGGCCTAATGAAAGGGTAACGATGCCTCATATTATGCCCTATTTTTCACGTTTTGATTGTTAAACTTTTGTTTAGGTTAGCTCTAGATACTTGTTATTTTATTACTTATTTTTTTGGTTAGTGTAGAAAATGGATTTTTCTCTGTTAATTTTTTGTTTAGAATGTTAGGTTAGCTCTAGATACTTGTTATTTGATTACTTATTTTCTTGGTCAGTGTAGAAAATGGAATTTCTCCTTTTTTGTGAGAGTAATTTTTGAATATGTGTTATGGCCCATTTTGGTCTCTCCTAGAAACACATTCACATGAGAAATAATACTTAAAAAAGTTAGAACTGTCATGGGGATCTTTTTGTTAGCCAAGCTTGTAAATGTTAAAGTCTCTATAATAAGAGAATACAACATGCGATGTATACAAGAGAACACTCATGCAAGAAGTAGGATCTTTCACAATACAAAACTTTAAAACTCAAATTGCACAACAATAGAGACTTTATTAAAGTGATACAATAAGTGGAAAGTTCCCTCACTCGTGTGCTCCTATGTGAAGGGAGATTTGATGGCTGATCTGAAACTACTAAGATAGAGGCTATATGCTAGTAGAAGCTAGGGAGTAAAATCATAGTGATGACTGATGAACTGTGTGGAGAAGAGGTTGGCCGTGTATCTATATAGGCATGTATATGTAGGGTAGCACTGACATGATTGTATTTGTTGGTAGTCATAGTCAGTGCCACCCTTTATAGCCCAGAATCGGCCCATACAGATGTACTAAACACTGCTTAGTAGTGTCCCCACCTCCCATGGCCATTCGGGCTCATCTTGGGCCTTGTAATGTTAGGATAGGGTGTCCAAGAGTAAATTCTAAGGCTACTCGATGTGCGGATCGTTATAACGGTCTAGTGTAGCATGTATCTTATTTGGTAGGGTGCCAAATCTAATCCAAGCCATCTCCAAACCATTTGGCCCCATAGGCTACCTTCCTATGTGAATACGAGGATGTTGGGCACCCAAGCTAGTCAACCATGGTCACTCCTCATAATGGGGACCATACAAACATGAGCTAAATAATGTCTACCCAAAGGTGAACTGCCTCTGTGGTTTGATGCTGAGTCGATGAAGATGGTTGCTTTATCTGATCCCTGCTAAGAGTCTTTGTGAAAATGTCTGCATAGTTCTCTATCATTAGGTAGTAGAGCATCTTGACCTCCTTGAACATGATGAGCTCATGCACAAAGTGATAGTGAATCTCAATGTGTTTTGTGCTAGCATGAAACACAAGATTCCAAGCAATGGCCATGCAACTCTGGTTGTCACATTGCTTCATTATAGGCTACTTTTACACCACTCCCATATTCTGTAGAATCCTCCAAAGTCTCGACTTCCTTACGTAGTTGTTCATTCTCCTTGTGTAGCTCTTCATCCCTACTTTGGCGCCTCCTCTACTGCTGCTCGCTTCTTTTTCCACTCCACTGGTGCTTCGAGTGCCTTTGTTGGTTCTGGGCTTGCGGCGGTTGGAGCCAAATCCAGATGTCCAGATCCTCCATTTGGATTTTCGTCTCTCCTGATCAGTGTGGGGAATTATCTGTTTGTAGGAAGGTGTGGGTGCTTGCATCACTGCAGTCACCTTTTCTAAATAAGCTCCCCACACCTCCTTAAGGTATTCTACTACATGGCTCTCCCACTGCTCCATCTTTTCTACATCCAGCTCATATACTCCTCCACTTCTAGCACGGTTAGGCTTGCCTCTGCTTTCACACTAGCTCTATTTTATTGTTATTGGCCCTGCTGTGGATGTCCCTTATGATCTTCACAGGTGCTCTTCGTGGATCAGGGCCACCTGTGCTTCCATTCTTTCTTGCTTTTCTATGGCCTAGTTCAATTCATCCTACATCTGTAGTGTTTCCTGCATCTGTAGTGTTTCCTACATCTGTAGTGTTTCCTGCTTCTTCCTGACCATGTTTTCCTTCATCTCCTCCACCTCCTTCTTCATCATTTAGGAGAAATATGGACTCTTCATTTTGTCCCTCAAGTGGTTTCTCTCACTTCTCTCTCTCTCTAGAAAAAGATTCTAAAATAATGTTATAATATTAGCTCTTGTAGAATCAAGGAGATCTCTTTATATTGTTTTTGAAAGAGATTCACCTATTATTTTATTGTAGTACTGTCCCATCTCCAAAGTTAGGATAACCTGTCCTCAAAATTCTCAAATTTAAAATAATAATATTCTATTTGATCTAAAAACGTGAAGCATCTAAGATGTGACACTCTTAAACGCCCACATGACTTTTTAGCTTCTAAATCCTTCCAAATAGATTGCATTTACGTATTTCAAAATGGGAGAAGTTAAAAACGAAACAACTTAATATAGACATCACAGTTTTGAATTTCTTTTTACCCATGCCTACCTCTATGCTCTAAGAGTGTGACTGTTAATTTTCATCATTTTTCATTAAGTATACAAGGGTTTATGAAATTTTTCTTCATTTAGAGACTTCTCTAGATTTTTTAGAATAAAAAAAGTAAGGTTTTTAGTTTAGGGAAATTTTAGTTTGCTTTGATGAGATACTGCTTTAGGTTTTTTACTTTCCCTCCTTTGTACGGAGAAAATTCAAATCTGTGTTTGTTTTCTTTAGTAACTATGCTCAAAAGCTTTCTTTCCCTTCTAAACCACATTAATGAGTTAAGATCTTCTCAATCATGGGGTTTCTTCTCTTCTGTAACAGAGAAATTGAAGGGTATGTTGATTATTTGGTGCCATGTAGTTGGAACCACATAATCATCTTCCCCTTAAATCATCCTTTTGTTCATTAAACTCTGCAAAAGAATCAAAGAACAAGAGAGCTTTATCTGATCCCTGCTAAGAGTCTTTGTGAAAATGTCTGCATATTTCTCTATCATTAGGCAGTAGACCATCTTGACCTCCCTGAACATGATGAGCTCATGCACAAAGTGATAGTGAATCTCAATGTGTTTTGTGCTAGCATGAAACACAAGATTCCAAGCAATGGCCATGCAACTCTGGTTGTCACATTGCTTTGTTATAGGCTACTTTTACACCACTCCCATATTCTGTAGAATCCTCCAAAGTCTCGACTTCCTTACGCAGTTGTTCATTCTCCTTGTGTAGCTCTTCATCCCTACTTTGGCGCCTCCTCTACTGCTGCCCGCTTCTTTTTCCACTCCACTAGTGGGGCTGGTGCTTCGAGTGCCTTTGTTGGTTCTGGGCTTGTGGTTGGAGCGAAATCCGGATGTCCAGATCCTCCATTTGGATTTTCGTCTCCTGACCGATGTGGGAAATTATTTGTTTGCAGGAAGGTGTGGGTGCTTGCATCACTGCAGTCACCTTTTCTAAATAAGCTCCCCACACCTCCTTAAGGTATTCTACTGCATGGCTCTCCCACTGCTCCATCTTTTCTACATCCAGCTCATATACTCCTCCACTTCTAGCAGTGTTAGGCTTGCCTCTGCTTTCACTAGCTCTATTTTATCGTTATTGGCCCTGTTCTGAATGTCCTTATGATCTTCACAGGTGCTCTTCGTGGATCAGGGCCACCTGTGCTTCCATTCTTTCTTGCTTTTCTATGGCCTAGTTCAATTCATCCTGCATCTGTAGTGTTTCCTGCTTCATCCTGACCATGTTTTCCTTCATCTCGTCCACCTCCTTCTTCATCATTAGGAGAAATATGGACTCTTCATTTTGCCCCTCAAGTGGTTTCTCTCACTTCTCTCTCTCTAGAAAAAGATTCTAAAATAATGTTATAATATTAGCTCTTGTAGAATCAAGGAGATCTCTTTATATTGTTCTTAAAAGTGATTCACCTATTATTTTATTGAAGTACTGTCCCATCTCCAAAGTTAATACCACCTGTCCTCAAAATTCTCAAATTTGAAATAATAATATTCTATTTGATCTAAAAACGTGAAGCATCTAAGATGTGACACTCTTAAACGCCCACATGACTTTTTAGCTTCTAAATCCTTCCAAATATATTGCATTTATGTATTTCAAAATGGGAGAAGTTAAAAGATAGAACAACTTGATATAGAGACCACATTTTAGAATTTCTTTTTACCCACGCCTACCTCTATGCTCTAAGAGTGTGACTGTTAATTTTCGTCATTTTTCATTAAGTATACAAGGGTTTATGAAATTTTTCTTCACTTACAGACTTCTCTAGATTTTTTAGAATAAAACAAGTAAGGTTTTTAGTTTAGGAAAATTTTAGTTTGCTTTGATGAGATATTGCTTTAGGTTCTTTTACTTTCCCTCCTTTGTACGGAGAAAATTCAAATATGTGTTTGTTTTCTTTAGTAACTATGCTCAAAAGCTTTCTTTCCCTTCTAAACCACATTAATGAGTTAAGATCTTCTCAATCATGGGGTTTCTTCTCTTCTGTAACAGAGAAATTGAAGGGTATGTTGATTATTTGGTGCCATGTAGTTGGAACCACATAATCATCTTCCCCTTAAATCATCCTTTTGTTCATTAAACTCTGCAAAAGAATCAAAGAACAAGAGAGCTTTATCTGATCCCTGCTAAGAGTCTTTGTGAAAATGTCTGCATATTTCTCTATCATTAGGCAGTAGACCATCTTGACCTCCCTGAACATGATGAGCTCATGCACAAAGTGATAGTGAATCTCAATGTGTTTTGTGCTAGCATGAAACACAAGATTCCAAGCAATGGCCATGCAACTCTGGTTGTCACATTGCTTTGTTATAGGCTACTTTTACACCACTCCCATATTCTGTAGAATCCTCCAAAGTCTCGACTTCCTTACGCAGTTGTTCATTCTCCTTGTGTAGCTCTTCATCCCTACTTTGGCGCCTCCTCTACTGCTGCCCGCTTCTTTTTCCACTCCACTAGTGGGGCTGGTGCTTCGAGTGCCTTTGTTGGTTCTGGGCTTGTGGTTGGAGCGAAATCCGGATGTCCAGATCCTCCATTTGGATTTTCGTCTCCTGACCGATGTGGGAAATTATTTGTTTGCAGGAAGGTGTGGGTGCTTGCATCACTGCAGTCACCTTTTCTAAATAAGCTCCCCACACCTCCTTAAGGTATTCTACTGCATGGCTCTCCCACTGCTCCATCTTTTCTACATCCAGCTCATATACTCCTCCACTTCTAGCAGTGTTAGGCTTGCCTCTGCTTTCACTAGCTCTATTTTATCGTTATTGGCCCTGTTCTGAATGTCCTTATGATCTTCACAGGTGCTCTTCGTGGATCAGGGCCACCTGTGCTTCCATTCTTTCTTGCTTTTCTATGGCCTAGTTCAATTCATCCTGCATCTGTAGTGTTTCCTGCTTCATCCTGACCATGTTTTCCTTCATCTCCTCCACCTCCTTCTTCATCATTAGGAGAAATATGGACTCTTCATTTTGCCCCTCAAGTGGTTTCTCTCACTTCTCTCTCTCTAGAAAAAGATTCTAAAATAATGTTATAATATTAGCTCTTGTAGAATCAAGGAGATCTCTTTATATTGTTCTTAAAAGTGATTCACCTATTATTTTATTGAAGTACTGTCCCATCTCCAAAGTTAATACCACCTGTCCTCAAAATTCTCAAATTTGAAATAATAATATTCTATTTGATCTAAAAACGTGAAGCATCTAAGATGTGACACTCTTAAACGCCCACATGACTTTTTAGCTTCTAAATCCTTCCAAATATATTGCATTTATGTATTTCAAAATGGGAGAAGTTAAAAGATAGAACAACTTGATATAGAGACCACATTTTAGAATTTCTTTTTACCCACGCCTACCTCTATGCTCTAAGAGTGTGACTGTTAATTTTCGTCATTTTTCATTAAGTATACAAGGGTTTATGAAATTTTTCTTCACTTACAGACTTCTCTAGATTTTTTAGAATAAAACAAGTAAGGTTTTTAGTTTAGGAAAATTTTAGTTTGCTTTGATGAGATATTGCTTTAGGTTCTTTTACTTTCCCTCCTTTGTACGGAGAAAATTCAAATATGTGTTTGTTTTCTTTAGTAACTATGCTCAAAAGCTTTCTTTCCCTTCTAAACCACATTAATGAGTTAAGATCTTCTCAATCATGGGGTTTCTTCTCTTCTGTAACAGAGAAATTGAAGGGTATGTTGATTATTTGGTGCCATGTAGTTGGAACCACATAATCATCTTCCCCTTAAATCATCCTTTTGTTCATTAAACTCTGCAAAAGAATCAAAGAACAAGAGAGCTTTATCTGATCCCTGCTAAGAGTCTTTGTGAAAATGTCTGCATATTTCTCTATCATTAGGCAGTAGACCATCTTGACCTCCCTGAACATGATGAGCTCATGCACAAAGTGATAGTGAATCTCAATGTGTTTTGTGCTAGCATGAAACACAAGATTCCAAGCAATGGCCATGCAACTCTGGTTGTCACATTGCTTTGTTATAGGCTACTTTTACACCACTCCCATATTCTGTAGAATCCTCCAAAGTCTCGACTTCCTTACGCAGTTGTTCATTCTCCTTGTGTAGCTCTTCATCCCTACTTTGGCGCCTCCTCTACTGCTGCCCGCTTCTTTTTCCACTCCACTAGTGGGGCTGGTGCTTCGAGTGCCTTTGTTGGTTCTGGGCTTGTGGTTGGAGCGAAATCCGGATGTCCAGATCCTCCATTTGGATTTTCGTCTCCTGACCGATGTGGGAAATTATTTGTTTGCAGGAAGGTGTGGGTGCTTGCATCACTGCAGTCACCTTTTCTAAATAAGCTCCCCACACCTCCTTAAGGTATTCTACTGCATGGCTCTCCCACTGCTCCATCTTTTCTACATCCAGCTCATATACTCCTCCACTTCTAGCAGTGTTAGGCTTGCCTCTGCTTTCACTAGCTCTATTTTATCGTTATTGGCCCTGTTCTGAATGTCCTTATGATCTTCACAGGTGCTCTTCGTGGATCAGGGCCACCTGTGCTTCCATTCTTTCTTGCTTTTCTATGGCCTAGTTCAATTCATCCTGCATCCTGTAGTGTTTCCTGCTTCATCCTGACCATGTTTTCCTTCATCTCGTCCACCTCCTTCTTCATCATTAGGAGAAATATGGACTCTTCATTTTGCCCCTCAAGTGGTTTCTCTCACTTCTCTCTCTCTAGAAAAAGATTCTAAAATAATGTTATAATATTAGCTCTTGTAGAATCAAGGAGATCTCTTTATATTGTTCTTAAAAGTGATTCACCTATTATTTTATTGAAGTACTGTCCCATCTCCAAAGTTAATACCACCTGTCCTCAAAATTCTCAAATTTGAAATAATAATATTCTATTTGATCTAAAAACGTGAAGCATCTAAGATGTGACACTCTTAAACGCCCACATGACTTTTTAGCTTCTAAATCCTTCCAAATATATTGCATTTATGTATTTCAAAATGGGAGAAGTTAAAAGATAGAACAACTTGATATAGAGACCACATTTTAGAATTTCTTTTTACCCACGCCTACCTCTATGCTCTAAGAGTGTGACTATTAATTTTCGTCATTTTTCATTAAGTATACAAGGGTTTATGAAATTTTTCTTCACTTACAGACTTCTCTAGATTTTTTAGAATAAAACAAGTAAGGTTTTTAGTTTAGGAAAATTTTAGTTTGCTTTGATGAGATATTGCTTTAGGTTCTTTTACTTTCCCTCCTTTGTACGGAGAAAATTCAAATATGTGTTTGTTTTCTTTAGTAACTATGCTCAAAAGCTTTCTTTCCCTTCCAAACCACATTAATGAGTTTAGATCTTCTCAATCATGGGGTTTCTTCTCTTCTGTAACAGAGAAATTGAAGGGTATGTTGATTCTTTGGTGCCATGTAGTTGGAACCACATAATCATCTTCCCCTTAAATCATCCTTTTGTTCATTAAACTCTGCAAAAGAATCAAAGAACAAGAGAGCTTTATCTGATCCCTGCTAAGAGTCTTTGTGAAAATGTCTGCATATTTCTCTATCATTAGGTAGTAGACCATCTTGACCTCCCTGAACATGATGAGCTCATGCACAAAGTGATAGTGAATCTCAATGTGTTTTGTGCTAGCATGAAACACAAGATTCCAAGCAATGGCCATGCAACTCTGGTTGTCACATTGCTTTGTTATAGGCTACTTTTACACCACTCCCATATTCTGTAGAATCCTCCAAAGTCTCGACTTCCTTACGCAGTTGTTCATTCTCCTTGTGTAGCTCTTCATCCCTACTTTGGCGCCTCCTCTACTGCTGCCCGCTTCTTTTTCCACTCCACTAGTGGGGCTGGTGCTTCGAGTGCCTTTGTTGGTTCTGGGCTTGTGGTTGGAGCGAAATCCGGATGTCCAGATCCTCCATTTGGATTTTCGTCTCCTGACCGATGTGGGAAATTATTTGTTTGCAGGAAGGTGTGGGTGCTTGCATCACTGCAGTCACCTTTTCTAAATAAGTTCCCCACACCTCCTTAAGGTATTCTACTGCATGGCTCTCCCACTGCTCCATCTTTTCTACATCCAGCTCATATACTCCTCCACTTCTAGCAGTGTTAGGCTTGCCTCTGCTTTCACTAGCTCTATTTTATCGTTATTGGCCCTGTTCTGAATGTCCTTATGATCTTCACAGGTGCTCTTCGTGGATCAGGGCCACCTGTGCTTCCATTCTTTCTTGCTTTTCTATGGCCTAGTTCAATTCATCCTGCATCTGTAGTGTTTCCTGCTTCATCCTGACCATGTTTTCCTTCATCTCCTCCACCTCCTTCTTCATCATTAGGAGAAATATGGACTCTTCATTTTGCCCCTCAAGTGGTTTCTCTCACTTCTCTCTCTCTAGAAAAAGATTCTAAAATAATGTTATAATATTAGCTCTTGTAGAATCAAGGAGATCTCTTTATATTGTTCTTAAAAGTGATTCACCTATTATTTTATTGTAGTACTGTCCCATCTCCAAAGTTAATACCACCTGTCCTCAAAATTCTCAAATTTGAAATAATAATATTCTATTTGATCTAAAAACGTGAAGCATCTAAGATGTGACACTCTTAAACGCCCACATGACTTTTTAGCTTCTAAATCCTTCCAAATATATTGCATTTATGTATTTCAAAATGGGAGAAGTTAAAAGATAGAACAACTTGATATAGAGACCACATTTTAGAATTTCTTTTTACCCACGCCTACCTCTATGCTCTAAGAGTGTGACTATTAATTTTCGTCATTTTTCATTAAGTATACAAGGATTTATGAAATTTTTCTTCACTTACAGACTTCTCTAGATTTTTTAGAATAAAACAAGTAAGGTTTTTAGTTTAGGAAAATTTTAGTTTGCTTTGATGAGATATTGCTTTAGGTTCTTTTACTTTCCCTCGTTTGTACGGAGAAAATTCAAATATGTGTTTGTTTTCTTTAGTAACTATGCTCAAAAGCTTTCTTTCCCTTCCAAACCACATTAATGAGTTTAGATCTTCTCAATCATGGGGTTTCTTCTCTTCTGTAATAGAGAAATTGAAGGGTATGTTGATTATTTGGTGCCATGTAGTTGGAACCACATATTCATCTTCCCTTTAAATCATCTTTTTGTTCATTAATCTCTGCAAAAGAATCAAAGAACAAGAGAGCTTTATCTGATCCCTGCTAAGAGTCTTTGTGAAAATGTCTGCATAGTTCTGTATCATTAGGTAGTAGACCATCTTGACCTCCCTGAACATGATGAGCTCATGCACAAAGTGATATAGTGAATCTCAATGTGTTTTGTGCTAGCATGAAACACAAGATTCCAAGCAATGGCCATGCAACTCTGGTTGTCACATTGCTTCGTTATAGGCTACTTTTACACCACTCCCATATTCTGTAGAATCCTCCAAAGTCTCGACTTCCTTACGCAGCTGTTCATTCTCCTTGTGTAGCTCTTCATCCCTACTTTGGCGCCTCCTCTACTGCTGCCCGCTTCTTTTTCCACTGCACTAGTGAGGCTGGTGCCTCGAGTGCCTTTGTTGGTTCTGGGCTTGAGGTTGGAGCCAAATCCGGATGTCCAGATCCTCCATTTGGATTTTTGCCTCCTGACCGGTGTGGGGAATTATCTGTTTGTAGGAAGGTGTGGGTGCTTGCATCACTGCAGTCACCTTTTCTAAATAAGCTCCCCACACCTCCTTAAGGTATTCTACTGCATGGCTCTCCCACTGCTCCATCTTTTCTACATCTAGCTCATATACTTCTCCACTTCTAGCACTGTTAGGCTTCCCTCTGCTTTCACTAGCTCTATTTTATCGTTATTGGCCCTGTTCTGGTATCTAAGATGTGACACTCTTAAACGTCGACATGACTTTTTAGCTTCTAAATCCTTCCAAATAGATTGCATTTACGTATTTCAAAATGGGAGAAGTTAAAAAACGGAACAACTTGATATAGACACCACATTTTTGAATTTCTTTTTACCCACTCCCACCTCTATGCTCTAAGAGTGTGAGTGTTAATTTTCATCATTTTTCATTAAGTATACAAGGGTTTATGACATGATAAGCTCATGCACAAAGTGATATAGTGAATCTCAATGTGTTTTGTGCTAGCATGAAACACAAGATTCCAAGCAATGGCCATGCAACTCTGGTTGTCACATTGCTTCGTTATAGGCTACTTTTACACCACTCCCATATTCTGTAGAATCCTCCAAAGTCTCAACTTCCTTATAAAGCTGTTCATTCTCCTTGTGTAGCTCTTCATCCCTACTTTGGCACCTCCTCTACTGCTGCCCGCTTCTTTTTCCACTGCACTAGTGGGGCTGGTGCTTTGAGTGCCTTTGTTGGTTCTGGGCTTGAGGTTGGAGCCAAATCCGGATGTCCAGATCCTCCATTTGGATTTTCGTCTCCTGACCGGTGTGGGGAATTATCTGTTTGTAGGAAGCTGTGGGTGCTTGCATCACTGCAGTCACCTTTTCTAAATAAGCTCCCCACACCTCCTTAAGGTATTCTACTGCATGGCTCTCCCACTGCTCCATCTTTTCTACATCCAGCTCATATACTCCTCCACTTCTAGCAGTGTTAGGCTTGCCTCTGCTTTCACTAGCTCTATTTTATCGTTATTGGCCCTGTTCTGAATGTCCTTATGATCTTCACAGGTGCTCTTCGTGGATCAGGGCCACCTGTGCTTCCATTCTTTCTTGCTTTTCTATGGCCTAGTTCAATTCATCCTGCATCTGTAGTGTTTCCTGCTTCATCCTGACCATGTTTTCCTTCATCTCCTCCACCTCCTTCTTCATCATTAGGAGAAATATGGACTCTTCATTTTGCCCCTCAAGTGGTTTCTCTCACTTCTCTCTCTCTAGAAAAAGATTCTAAAATAATGTTATAATATTAGCTCTTGTAGAATCAAGGAGATCTCTTTATATTGTTCTTAAAAGTGATTCACCTATTATTTTATTGTAGTACTGTCCCATCTCCAAAGTTAATACCACCTGTCCTCAAAATTCTCAAATTTGAAATAATAATATTCTATTTGATCTAAAAACGTGAAGCATCTAAGATGTGACACTCTTAAACGCCCACATGACTTTTTAGCTTCTAAATCCTTCCAAATATATTGCATTTATGTATTTCAAAATGGGAGAAGTTAAAAGATAGAACAACTTGATATAGAGACCACATTTTAGAATTTCTTTTTACCCACGCCTACCTCTATGCTCTAAGAGTGTGACTATTAATTTTCGTCATTTTTCATTAAGTATACAAGGATTTATGAAATTTTTCTTCACTTACAGACTTCTCTAGATTTTTTAGAATAAAACAAGTAAGGTTTTTAGTTTAGGAAAATTTTAGTTTGCTTTGATGAGATATTGCTTTAGGTTCTTTTACTTTCCCTCGTTTGTACGGAGAAAATTCAAATATGTGTTTGTTTTCTTTAGTAACTATGCTCAAAAGCTTTCTTTCCCTTCCAAACCACATTAATGAGTTTAGATCTTCTCAATCATGGGGTTTCTTCTCTTCTGTAATAGAGAAATTGAAGGGTATGTTGATTATTTGGTGCCATGTAGTTGGAACCACATATTCATCTTCCCTTTAAATCATCTTTTTGTTCATTAATCTCTGCAAAAGAATCAAAGAACAAGAGAGCTTTATCTGATCCCTGCTAAGAGTCTTTGTGAAAATGTCTGCATAGTTCTGTATCATTAGGTAGTAGACCATCTTGACCTCCCTGAACATGATGAGCTCATGCACAAAGTGATATAGTGAATCTCAATGTGTTTTGTGCTAGCATGAAACACAAGATTCCAAGCAATGGCCATGCAACTCTGGTTGTCACATTGCTTCGTTATAGGCTACTTTTACACCACTCCCATATTCTGTAGAATCCTCCAAAGTCTCGACTTCCTTACGCAGCTGTTCATTCTCCTTGTGTAGCTCTTCATCCCTACTTTGGCGCCTCCTCTACTGCTGCCCGCTTCTTTTTCCACTGCACTAGTGAGGCTGGTGCCTCGAGTGCCTTTGTTGGTTCTGGGCTTGAGGTTGGAGCCAAATCCGGATGTCCAGATCCTCCATTTGGATTTTTGCCTCCTGACCGGTGTGGGGAATTATCTGTTTGTAGGAAGGTGTGGGTGCTTGCATCACTGCAGTCACCTTTTCTAAATAAGCTCCCCACACCTCCTTAAGGTATTCTACTGCATGGCTCTCCCACTGCTCCATCTTTTCTACATCTAGCTCATATACTTCTCCACTTCTAGCACTGTTAGGCTTCCCTCTGCTTTCACTAGCTCTATTTTATCGTTATTGGCCCTGTTCTGGTATCTAAGATGTGACACTCTTAAACGTCGACATGACTTTTTAGCTTCTAAATCCTTCCAAATAGATTGCATTTACGTATTTCAAAATGGGAGAAGTTAAAAAACGGAACAACTTGATATAGACACCACATTTTTGAATTTCTTTTTACCCACTCCCACCTCTATGCTCTAAGAGTGTGAGTGTTAATTTTCATCATTTTTCATTAAGTATACAAGGGTTTATGACATGATAAGCTCATGCACAAAGTGATATAGTGAATCTCAATGTGTTTTGTGCTAGCATGAAACACAAGATTCCAAGCAATGGCCATGCAACTCTGGTTGTCACATTGCTTCGTTATAGGCTACTTTTACACCACTCCCATATTCTGTAGAATCCTCCAAAGTCTCAACTTCCTTATAAAGCTGTTCATTCTCCTTGTGTAGCTCTTCATCCCTACTTTGGCACCTCCTCTACTGCTGCCCGCTTCTTTTTCCACTGCACTAGTGGGGCTGGTGCTTTGAGTGCCTTTGTTGGTTCTGGGCTTGAGGTTGGAGCCAAATCCGGATGTCCAGATCCTCCATTTGGATTTTCGTCTCCTGACCGGTGTGGGGAATTATCTGTTTGTAGGAAGCTGTGGGTGCTTGCATCACTGCAGTCACCTTTTCTAAATAAGCTCCCCACACCTCCTTAAGGTATTCTACTGCATGGCTCTCCCACTGCTCCATCTTTTCTACATCCAGCTCATATACTCCTCCACTTCTAGCAGTGTTAGGCTTGCCTCTGCTTTCACTAGCTCTATTTTATCGTTATTGGCCCTGTTCTGAATGTCCTTATGATCTTCACAGGTGCTCTTCGTGGATCAGGGCCACCTGTGCTTCCATTCTTTCTTGCTTTTCTATGGCCTAGTTCAATTCATCCTGCATCTGTAGTGTTTCCTGCTTCATCCTGACCATGTTTTCCTTCATCTCCTCCACCTCCTTCTTCATCATTAGGAGAAATATGGACTCTTCATTTTGCCCCTCAAGTGGTTTCTCTCACTTCTCTCTCTCTAGAAAAAGATTCTAAAATAATGTTATAATATTAGCTCTTGTAGAATCAAGGAGATCTCTTTATATTGTTCTTAAAAGTGATTCACCTATTATTTTATTGTAGTACTGTCCCATCTCCAAAGTTAATACCACCTGTCCTCAAAATTCTCAAATTTGAAATAATAATATTCTATTTGATCTAAAAACGTGAAGCATCTAAGATGTGACACTCTTAAACGCCCACATGACTTTTTAGCTTCTAAATCCTTCCAAATATATTGCATTTATGTATTTCAAAATGGGAGAAGTTAAAAGATAGAACAACTTGATATAGAGACCACATTTAAGAATTTCTTTTTACCCACGCCTACCTCTATGCTCTAAGAGTGTGACTATTAATTTTCGTCATTTTTCATTAAGTATACAAGGATTTATGAAATTTTTCTTCACTTACAGACTTCTCTAGATTTTTTAGAATAAAACAAGTAAGGTTTTTAGTTTAGGAAAATTTTAGTTTGCTTTGATGAGATATTGCTTTAGGTTCTTTTACTTTCCCTCGTTTGTACGGAGAAAATTCAAATATGTGTTTGTTTTCTTTAGTAACTATGCTCAAAAGCTTTCTTTCCCTTCCAAACCACATTAATGAGTTTAGATCTTCTCAATCATGGGGTTTCTTCTCTTCTGTAATAGAGAAATTGAAGGGTATGTTGATTATTTGGTGCCATGTAGTTGGAACCACATATTCATCTTCCCTTTAAATCATCTTTTTGTTCATTAATCTCTGCAAAAGAATCAAAGAACAAGAGAGCTTTATCTGATCCCTGCTAAGAGTCTTTGTGAAAATGTCTGCATAGTTCTGTATCATTAGGTAGTAGACCATCTTGACCTCCCTGAACATGATGAGCTCATGCACAAAGTGATATAGTGAATCTCAATGTGTTTTGTGCTAGCATGAAACACAAGATTCCAAGCAATGGCCATGCAACTCTGGTTGTCACATTGCTTCGTTATAGGCTACTTTTACACCACTCCCATATTCTGTAGAATCCTCCAAAGTCTCGACTTCCTTACGCAGCTGTTCATTCTCCTTGTGTAGCTCTTCATCCCTACTTTGGCGCCTCCTCTACTGCTGCCCGCTTCTTTTTCCACTGCACTAGTGAGGCTGGTGCCTCGAGTGCCTTTGTTGGTTCTGGGCTTGAGGTTGGAGCCAAATCCGGATGTCCAGATCCTCCATTTGGATTTTTGCCTCCTGACCGGTGTGGGGAATTATCTGTTTGTAGGAAGGTGTGGGTGCTTGCATCACTGCAGTCACCTTTTCTAAATAAGCTCCCCACACCTCCTTAAGGTATTCTACTGCATGGCTCTCCCACTGCTCCATCTTTTCTACATCTAGCTCATATACTTCTCCACTTCTAGCACTGTTAGGCTTCCCTCTGCTTTCACTAGCTCTATTTTATCGTTATTGGCCCTGTTCTGGTATCTAAGATGTGACACTCTTAAACGTCGACATGACTTTTTAGCTTCTAAATCCTTCCAAATAGATTGCATTTACGTATTTCAAAATGGGAGAAGTTAAAAAACGGAACAACTTGATATAGACACCACATTTTTGAATTTCTTTTTACCCACTCCCACATCTATGCTCTAAGAGTGTGAGTGTTAATTTTCATCATTTTTCATTAACTATACAAGGGTTTATGACATGATAAGCTCATGCACAAAGTGATATAGTGAATCTCAATGTGTTTTGTGCTAGCATGAAACACAAGATTCCAAGCAATGGCCATGCAACTCTGGTTGTCACATTGCTTCGTTATAGGCTACTTTTACACCACTCCCATATTCTGTAGAATCCTCCAAAGTCTCAACTTCCTTATAAAGCTGTTCATTCTCCTTGTGTAGCTCTTCATCCCTACTTTGGCACCTCCTCTACTGCTGCCCGCTTCTTTTTCCACTGCACTAGTGGGGCTGGTGCTTTGAGTGCCTTTGTTGGTTCTGGGCTTGAGGTTGGAGCCAAATCCGGATGTCCAGATCCTCCATTTGGATTTTCGTCTCCTGACCGGTGTGGGGAATTATCTGTTTGTAGGAAGCTGTGGGTGCTTGCATCACTGCAGTCACCTTTTCTAAATAAGCTCCCCACACCTCCTTAAGGTATTCTACTGCATGGCTCTCCCACTGCTCCATCTTTTCTACATCCAGCTCATATACTCCTCCACTTCTAGCAGTGTTAGGCTTGCCTCTGCTTTCACTAGCTCTATTTTATCGTTATTGGCCCTGTTCTGAATGTCCTTATGATCTTCACAGGTGCTCTTCGTGGATCAGGGCCACCTGTGCTTCCATTCTTTCTTGCTTTTCTATGGCCTAGTTCAATTCATCCTGCATCTGTAGTGTTTCCTGCTTCATCCTGACCATGTTTTCCTTCATCTCCTCCACCTCCTTCTTCATCATTAGGAGAAATATGGACTCTTCATTTTGCCCCTCAAGTGGTTTCTCTCACTTCTCTCTCTCTAGAAAAAGATTCTAAAATAATGTTATAATATTAGCTCTTGTAGAATCAAGGAGATCTCTTTATATTGTTCTTAAAAGTGATTCACCTATTATTTTATTGAAGTACTGTCCCATCTCCAAAGTTAATACCACCTATCCTCAAAATTCTCAAATTTGAAATAATAATATTCTATTTGATCTAAAAACGTGAAGCATCTAAGATGTGACACTCTTAAACGCCCACATGACTTTTTAGCTTCTTCCAAATAGATTGCATTTACATATTTCAAAATGGGAGAAGTTAAAAAACGGAACAACTTGATATAGACATCACATTTTTTAATTTCTTTTTACCCACGCCTACCTCTATGCTCTAAGAGTGTGACTATTAATTTTCGTCATTTTTCATTAAGTATACAAGCGTTTATGAAATTTTTCTTCATTTAGAATAAAAAAAGTAAGGTTTTCAGTTTAGGGAAATTTTAGTTTGCTTTGATGAGGTATTGCTTTAGGTTCTTTTACTTTCCCTCTTTTGTAGTACGGAGAAAATTCAAATCTGTGTTTGTTTTCTTTAGTAACTATGCTTAAAAGCTTTCTTTCCCTTCCAAACCACATTAATGAGTTTAGATCTTCTCAATCATGGGGTTTCTTCTCTTCTGTAACAGAGAAATTGAAGGGTATGTTGATTATTTGGTGCCATGTAGTTGGAACCACATATTCATCTTCCCCTTAAATCATCCTTTTGTTCATTAATCTCTGCAAAAGAATCAAAGAACAAGATAGCTTTATCTGATCCCTGCTAAGAGTCTTTGTGAAAATGTCTGCATAGTTCTGTATCATTAAGTAGTAGACCATCTTGACCTCCCTGAACATGATGAGCTCATGCACAAAGTGATATAGTGAATCTCAATGTGTTTTGTGCTAGCATGAAACACAAGATTCCAAGCATGGCCATGCAACTTTGGTTGTCACATTGCTTCGTTATGGGCTACTTTTACACCACTCCCATATTCTGTAGAATCCTCCAAATTCTCGACTTCCTTACGGAGCTGTTCATTCTCCTTGTGTAGCTCTTCATCCCTACTTAAGCGCCTCCTCTACTGCTGCCCACTTTTTTTCCACTCCACTAGTGGGGCTGGTGCTTCGAGTGCCTTTGTTGGTTCTGGGCTTGAGGTTGGAGCCAAATCCGGATGTCCAGATCCTCCATTTGGATTTTCGTCTCCTGACCGGTGTGGGGAATTATCTGTTTGTAGAAAGCTGTGGGTGCTTGCATCACTGCAGTCACCTTTTCTAAATAAGCTCCCCACACCTCCTTAAGGTATTCTACTGCATGGCTCTCCCACTGCTCCATCTTTTCTACATCCAGCTCATATACTCCTCCACTTCTAGCAGTGTTAGGCTTGCCTCTGCTTTCACTAGCTCTATTTTATCGTTATTGGCCCTGTTCTGAATGTCCTTATGATCTTCACAGGTGCTCTTCGTGGATCAGGGCCACCTGTGCTTCCATTCTTTCTTGCTTTTCTATGGCCTAGTTCAATTCATCCTGCATCTGTAGTGTTTCCTGCTTCATCCTGACCATGTTTTCCTTCATCTCCTCCACCTCCTTCTTCATCATTAGGAGAAATATGGACTCTTCATTTTGCCCCTCAAGTGGTTTCTCTCACTTCTCTCTCTCTAGAAAAGAATTCTAAAATAATGTTATAATATTAGCTCTTGTAGAATCAAGGAGATCTCTTTATATTGTTCTTAAAAGTGATTCACCTATTATTTTATTGTAGTATTGTCCCATCTCCAAAGTTAATACCACCTGTCCTCAAAATTCTCAAATTTGAAATAATAATATTCTATTTGATCTAAAAACGTGAAGCATCTAAGATGTGACACTCTTAAACGCCCACATGACTTTTTAGCTTCTAAATCCTTCCAAATAGATTGCATTTACGTATTTCAAAATGGGAGGAGTTAAAAAACGGAACAACTTGATATAGACATCACATTTTTGAATTTCTTTTTACCCACGCCTACCTCTATGCTCTAAGAGTGTGACTGTTAATTTTCGTCATTTTTCATTAAGTATACAAGGGTTTATGAAATTTTTCTTCATTTAGAGACTTCTCTAGATTTTTTAGAATAAAAAAAGTAAGGTTTTTAGTTTAGGGAAATTTTAGTTTGCTTTGATGAGATATTGCTTTAGGTTCTTTTACTTTCCCTCGTTTGTACGGAGAAAATTCAAATCTGTGCTTGTTTTCTTTAGTAACTATGCTCAAAAGCTTTCTTTCCCTTCCAAACCACATTAATGAGTTTAGATCTTCTCAATCATGGGGTTTCTTCTCTTCTGTAATAGAGAAATTGAAGGGTATGTTGATTATTTGGTGCCATGTAAATGGAACCACATATTCATCTCCCCCTTAATCATCTTTTTGTTTATTAATCTCTGCAAAAGAATCAAAGAACGAGAGAGCTTTATCTGATCCCTGCTAAGAGTCTTTGTGAAAATGTCTGCATAGTTCTCTATCATTAGGTAGTAGAGCATCTTGACCTCCCTGAACATGATGAGCTCATGCACAAAGTGATATAGTGAATCTCAATGTGTTTTGTGCTAGCATGAAACACAAGATTCCAAGCAATGGCCATGCAACTCTGGTTGTCACATTGCTTCGTTATAGGCTACTTTTACACCACTCCCATATTTTGTAGAATCCTCCAAAGTCTCAACTTCCTTATGCAGCTGTTCATTCTCCTTGTGTAGCTCTTCATCCCTACTTTGGCACCTCCTCTACTGCTGCCCGCTTCTTTTTCCACTGCACTAGTGGGGCTGGTGCTTTGAGTGCCTTTGTTGGTTCTGGGCTTGAGGTTGGAGCCAAATCCGGATGTCCAGATCCTCCATTTGGATTTTCGTCTCCTGACCGGTGTGGGGAATTATCTGTTTGTAGGAAGGTGTGGGTACTTGCATCACTGCAGTCACCTTTTCTAAATAAGCTCCCCACACTCCTTAAGGTATTCTACTGCATGGCTCTCCCACCAACTGCTCCATCTTTTCTACATCCAGCTCATATACTCCTCCACTTCTAGCACTGTTAAGCTTGCCTGTGCTTTCACTAGCTCTATTTTATCGTTATTGGCCCTGTTCTCGATGTCCCTTATGATCTTCACAGGTGCTCTTCGTGGATCAGGGCCACCTGTGCTTCCATTCTTTCTTGCTTTTCTATGGCCTAGTTCAATTCATCATGCATCTGCAGTGTTTCCTGCTTCTTCCTGACCATGTTTTCCTTCATCTCCTCCACCTCCTTCTTCATCATTAGGAGAAATATGGACTCTTCATTTTGCCCCTCAAGTGGTTTCTCTCACTTCTCTCTCTCTAGAAAAAGATTATAAAATAATGTTATAATATTAGCTCTTGTAGAATCAAGGAGATCTCTTTATATTGTTTTTAAAAGAGATTCACCTATATTTTTATTGTAGTATTGTCCCATCTCCAAAGTTAGGACCACCTGTCCTCAAAATTCTCAAATTTGAAATAATAATATTCTATTTGATCTAAAAACGTGAAGCATCTAAGATGTGACACTCTTAAATGCCCACAACTTTTTAGCTTTGAAATCCTTCCAAATAGATTGCATTTACGTATTTCAAAATGGGAGAAGTTAAAAAACGGAACAACTTGATATAGACATCACATTTTTGAATTTCTTTTTACCCACGCCTACCTCTATGCTCTAAGAGTGTGACTGTTAATTTTCGTGATTTTTGATTAAGTATACAAGGGTTTATGAAATTTTTCTTCATTTAGAGACTTCTGTAGATTTTTTAGAATAGAAAAAGTAAGGTTTTCAGTTTAGGGAAATTTTAGTTTGCTTTGATGAGATATTGCTTTAGGTTCTTTTACTTTCCCTCCTTTGTACGGAGAAAATTCAAATCTGTGTTTGTTTTCTTTAGTAACTATGCTTAAAAGCTTTCTTTCCCTTCCAAACCACATTAATGAGTTTAGATCTTCTTAATCATGAGGTTTCTTCTCTTCTGTAACAGAGAAATTGAAGGGTATGTTGATTATTTGGTGCCATGTAGTTGGAACCACATATTCATCTTCCCCTTAAATCATCTTTTTGTTCATTAATCTCTGCAAAAGAATCAAAGAACAAGAGAGCAATGGAGGTATGTCCATCTTGTTATCTGTTATGTTGTTTTGTTATGGTTTAATTTTGTCTGAGTTATTATGTTTTCTTTTCTATTTTGACATTCTTATTATTCTAAATGTGATTTAGTCATTTGTGAAATAGAAGATAATAGTTGAGTTTAATGATGTTATATCTATGCTATTTGGATTGTTCATTTACTGATTTTCTGAGTGCAACAAGTGTGTGAAATATAATTGTTGAGTAATAGTATTGGTTTAGTTTTGGAAACAAGAGAGTAATAGAATCAAAGAACAAGAGAGCAATGGAGGTATGTCCATCTTGTTATCTGTTATGTTGTTTTATTATGGTTTAATATTGTCTAAGTTATTTTGTTTTCTTTTCTATTTTGACTATCTTGTTGTTCTAAATATGATTTAGTCATGTATAAAATAGAAGATAATAGTTGAGTTTAAGGATGCTATTTCTGTGTTATTTAGATTATTTATTAATGATTTTCTAAGTGAAACAAGTGTGTGAAATATAATTGTTGATTAATAGTTATGATTTAGTTTTAGGATATATTGAAGTCTATATGTTATGTTCAATAATGTTATTTCTCATTTATGATGTTATTTCTGTGTTATTTAGGTGAAACAAGTGTGTCATTTTGATTACAAGTTATGATTTAGTTCTATATTATATTGAAGTTATATCTAGTTAAAGTTGTGTTCAATAATGTTATTTTTGGTTAAATTTTTAAATTGTACAAATGTATAAAAGCTACTTTTTTGTTAATAGTTGTACTTTATCCAAAGCTAATTTTTGGCTAATAGCTGTGTTTTGTCTGAATGCTAATTTTAGGATGTAGGCCAGAACAAGAACAGAGACATTCACTTCTAATTGGAGGCCAAGTATGCACCTCTAGACAAGACAATTTCAACAAGTAAAAAGTAACTAGAGATAATGCAACAAGATAGAAATGTAGGAAAAAAATATGTCGATCTTTGGGTTGAAGGGTGTATTTATCCACCCGATCCAATTACCCAAAGACCTCCACAATTTAGTGGGCTTACATCTTTCATTAAGTATATGTGTGAAGGTAATGCAGGGTTATTGGGATACACTAGGAGGCTAGCAATGCAAGCTCATAGTGTTTACACATCTGTTCAGCACACCATGATGGGCATGGATGCAAGGATGAAGGAGATCATAAAATCACTAAGTGAAAAGAAGAGAGAGAATCAGAGTCTACAAGATGCGATGCATGTTATGGGAAATGTGGTGCATGTCGAGGTAGACAATACAAAACTGCATTGCAAAATGCAGGGTTTAGAGAAGGACAGCAAAAGGATGGTAGCAATGCTTGCAAAGACTGTTGTTACTGGACCCTCAACAAAAATCAAACAAGCACGTGAGCGTGTGAGGTTGCATAACCACTTCATGAGTTGACTAGAGGGAGTGGGAATTATAATCGGCAGGTCTATGCACAATGTGCAAACATGAAGAATATGCTTTCCAACTCAAGTGAAGAGGTTGATGATGTAATTGCAAAGGTCTTAAGCAAAGGTATGGTGAAGTATGCATTGGAAAACTCCAAATTCAAAACCATTGGTGATGATGTTACAAGATTACGCTTGAAGGAGTTAAGCAATACCTTCACAGCTACAGATGCTCAAGGCATATGTGACAAGGTAGGGATTAGCTCCGAATCCAATGCTATGATTTATAAGCAATTGGATGCAAGGTTTAAGGCTTTTCTTAACAAGAGACGGGTGGTGCCCATCCCTAAACCATTCCATGTAAAGCAGGCACGAAAAGATCTTAATGCAAAAGTCTTAGACATAATTGGTGAGCCAATGCATTTGGAACATACACAGATGCTTAAGTCTAGATCAAAGAAAGTGCCCTTCAAATACCATGTAGACAATAACTTTGTATTGAATTTATGCAAGCTACAAGCAAGAATGGTAAAGTTCTACAACATGTTTGCCGAAGAGTGCAGAGGTAAGCTTCAATTTGTTTTGAAGCTTGATGAGAGTGAAGTCGTTTGAGGGCCAAAAGATTGAACGTGTTCCTTGACACTAATGAATAGGGCGTTGGATCCCAGCATCAATTCAAAAATCCAAAATATTTCAGTATGCAATCGGAGAATGAAATATGGTGGCTTGCTGCATTTGAGGTACCAAAGGACCATGAAGTACTTAAGATTTTTTTTAACTTAACAGAGATACCAGATATTTTACGACGGCAAATGGTGAAGTTTTGCATGTCGATGGATTTGGTGAATACAAGGTAGAATAGCATCTTGCTGGCGATTTGAAAACATTGAAATGTATGTTTGGTATTTCAAATTCAGCAATCAGCTGAGTTCCCTTGCTTATATTGCATGCAATCCAAAAAGAAAGATGGGAAGAAACAATGGATGGACAACATGGTGCTCCAACACGTGACCAGTGTGTTCAAAGGAATGGAATGTTGGTGCCATTAGATCTTAAGTGTGATTCTATTTTAGAAATACCTTTAACAAGGGTCCACTTTTGCACCTTGCATTGCATAGTAAGGATAATAGAGAAGTTGGTGTTTGAGTACATGTGTTTTGCCTACAAGATGCAACCTGCTTCAGATGCTGATGCAACATTCAAGAATGTAGAACAAGTCTTATCTGATGTTGGATTGCACCGGGGCCAAGTAGAAATAAAAAACGATGAGAAAAAGTCAAGAAAGAGTGAAAATTTTTCATGCAAACTGTGTTTTGGGGAGCGAAGGCTAGGAAATTCTTATCTCCACCACAGGATAAAGATGGTAAGTTGCTTGTAAAACAACCAGAGAAGTACGAAGCATGGAAAAAACTACACATTGCTGTCCCTGATTCGGAGCAATGGGGGACGGACGCGGATAGCAAAAGGCAAATGTGTGGATTGCACTTGATAAATTGGCACCACTTTTACAAAAGATGACATTCAATTCTAATGATGCAAATGCATTTAAAGAGGGGGTTGTAAACTTTCATAACTTAATGATAGAGGCATGGACTTCAAATTGCATTACACACTATATGGTCAAAGTGGTCTCCATTTCATTTTTATAATTAAATTGTGAATGCAATATTTTGAGTTTAATTGTGGATCCTGTGTTTTTGAATGTAGTACATACTTGAGGCTCATGGTCCATACTTTGCTGAACAAGGAAGTTTAGTGATATGGTCCACACAAGGCATGGATCGATCTCATTGGAAAGCTCGCTGTGCCGATTCCTAAAAACAACGACACATGGAGGTGGAATCAATGATTCCAATCCTATGAAGCAGTTACTCCAATGGTGGTATAGGAGAATAGAGATAAGATATGATGACAAATTAATAAAGTCCAAATCCAATGATACAGAAGCTGTTTGTAGGGGCAATATATGAAGTGAGGAAAGCAAAATATGAAAATAGCATGGCCAAAGAACATCATGCAGAATGGTTGACAACCCAAGAGAGAGTCGGTAGCAAATGGAAATATCGATAGAATTGTAATTATGAAATAACATTTTATGTTTATGAGAGTATTGGAGCAATTCAATGTTTTAAAGAAATAGGTGTTTGCTAAAGTCAACATGGATAAATTTTTCAAAATAAGTGCTTACTAAAGTCAACATGGATAACTTTTTGATAGTGTTGATATTTTTTAAAAGTAAGTGTCAATAACTTATAGTAAGTTCCATTTATAAATAAAGACACTTTTTTCATTTCTTTCCATTCCTCCATTTCTCTCCATTCCTTCTAGCTTGTGAGTATGGCGTGTACTAAGCAAAGAGCAAACAAGATGCCTTCCAAGACACCGGTTCATTCATCCGGATGGAAATGCTCATCCATCTACGTATAAGAAGAGAAGATGGATACCAGGCAGCACTGCTGCTCTTCGTGAAATTAGGAGGTTCCAGAAGAGTCATGAGTTGATTATACCCAAGGCGCCTTTCTCGAGGTTGGTGGGAGAAATACTGCAAGATCTACAAAGGGGAAATCACTACAAGTACTTTTCAAAAGATCACGCATGTAATGTGGAGTGATGGTCAGCCCAAGCATTGCTTGCTCTTCAAGAGGCGGCTGAAAGTTACTTGTGGATCTCATGCATGATGGTTAGCTGTTAGCCATCCATGCCCGGTGCATCACACTCAAGCTGTTAGCCATCCATGCCCGGTGCATCACACTCAAGCTCTCGGATCTCACTCTTGTTTGTAGGATTCGTAAAACAATAGTGATGCATTCAACCTTAACTATGACATGGTTTGAAGAGCTGTGTAAATGCTCGTGTATCATTTTGTGTTTTCATGTTTTCCTTCAGTTCTACTCAACTAGTTGTACTTTATGTGATGTACCAGATTTGGATATTTTAAGTTTCCTTGTTTCCAATGTTGTGTACCAGACTTACCCATTAACTTGAATATTTTAAGTTTTCTTCATTTCTAATATCAGTGTATATTCTTATATTTTCGTGGAAAAAAGTTTGCAAGTGCATGTGCATGTGTAGGTGTTCTTAAATCTTTCGAGAAAAATTGACGCATGGTGTGCATAGATCATAATGGGTTGAAATTTGTTCTGTGCATAGATCATGTGGCTTACATCATGAGCATGCATGTGCATGTGCAAGTAAGTCCATGTGCATGTGCAAGTGCTATTTTATATGATAATATTTTTTTCCTAGAAAAAATTGATGCATGGTGTGCAGTGATCAGAATGGGTTGAAATTTATTATGTGCATAGATCATATAGTTTACATGTCTTAGATAAAATATCAGCCCTATCAAAGGCTTGTAGGGCCCTTGTCTGAAGGCTCGCGTCATGTAGAGGCCTTCTTTTTTCAATAGCAGGTCTATACACGATGTGAGCCTTCGGACAAGGGCCCTACAGACCTCTGATGGGGTTGATATTTTATCTAGGAGGTGTTCCATGATACTTATATGTACACATAAAATTAGAGCTCATTCAGATAAGGAAATTTATTTTTAGAAATTAAAAAGTATTAAATTTATGTATTGAGCTAATTTAGAAAATATATAAATTTTCATTTTAAGTATGGAAGTAACCCTCATTTCACCTCATTTCTCATCTTTCATTTCTCTCTATCACCTCCAAGAGCATGGCTCGCACCAATCAAACTGCTAAGAGAGTCTGGCCCCCCAAGGTGGGACGTGGAGTACCCCCCGTCCAACCACCACCACGACAGCAACATCGCAAGCGTAGGTGGAGGCCTGGCATTGTGGCTCTCCGTGAGATTAGGAAATACCAAAACACGGTGAACCTGCTCATACCGAAGCTCTCCTTCCAACGAGAGATCATGCAGGATTTGCAAGACCGTTGTGATAGGAGGTTCTGGGTTTACGCAGCATCAAGCCCACTATCTATGCGGTGGACATACAAAGCTTTGGCGGAGGCACTCCAGGAGGTTGCGGCCCTAGTGGATAGTTTTGGTGACACGGTGCTTACAGCTGTCCATGTGAAGAGGTTTACCATCAGTGAAAAGGACATGCAGTTGGTGCGACACATGCGATACTTGAGAGATCTTTTAGGCCAGGATCTTTAGTTTTATTTTTGTATATCTCGCATGAATGTAATTCTCAAAAGCTATGTAAAGCTTGACGTATATCTTTAAAAAAATTTTCTCTTGTCTTGTGTTGCAAATAAGTCTCTTTTAATTTGAGTTTATATAATTTGTTGATTTATAAGCGTCTTCAAATGGATATAATTTTTATTTGAGTTACGTGTGTAATTTGAATTTATTTTCTTGAGTCAACTAATACAATACATTACAAGACATGTATTAAACAAAAAACTATGCAACCCAAATTTCCATTCATAGCATAAAAAATTACATAGTCATCAAAGTTACATAATCATCATAGCTATATCCTAGGCTTCTTACTACTAGGCTCTCCAGACTCTGAAGCCGCCTTGATGGCTGGAATTAAAACATGGAACCCTGCAAGCTCTATCCTAATGATGAACGGTGGGATCCTATACCCCGGCAACAACAATGCCACAAGCCACCACAGAATGTAAAGGCCCTGACCTTTGAGTTGAGAACAAGTAAAGTAACTTTAAGCATCAAAGTATAACAACTTAAATTTCCAAACTTGATTTAGTCGGAATAAGTTTGAATGCAACACCCTTTGTAAGTGCTTTAATCTTCAAAAAGTTCTCTACATACCCCGGAGAGCAAGTCTTGTGAAAGACTATCACATCATTTGCAAGTTTGCCAATGTACTCCTTGAGTGCAGAGTCCTGAACCCTTCCTTGGCCCCCAGATCTTCCACTCTGGCTCGATGCAAATTCATCAAGATACACAATTTCCTGTAAACCAATAAAATTGATGTCAACATCGATCATGCAATGCATGGGAGAGGATGAATTTTTTTAAAGAATGTCCCCAAATTTGATATTTAGGGCCTCTAGGGCATGTAGACCCCACATGTATGATCCCATGCCCATCAAAGGCTGGGAAGTGCACTGTCTGAATGCTCACGTGGAAAGCCCTAATTTTTGCAGATTCAGGGCTTCCCACGTGAGCCTTCCGATAGTGCATTTCCCAGCCTTTGATGGGCATAGTATCATACATGTGGGGTCTATATACCTAAAGGCCCTAAATATCAAATCTGGGGAGAAAATTGTAAAAGGAGATACCTTTTCTGCTTCGTCAAGCTCCGTTTGCAAGAGTGCCTCCAGATTTGCAGGGGTCTACCATTGTTCGACTGGACCACATATGTCGCATGCTGTGGTCGAGGTCCGAAGAGTTCATTCTACAAGCGCTTGAACTCTTCATATCTGAGATCTCATATTGAGGAGTTGCATCCTCAATCTGCTTCTGGACAACGGCAATGATAGCAGAGATATCATCTACCCTACTTTTCATCATATCGCCCTACCTCATTAACCTGTGGTAGTGCTGAGAAGAATCAGCTAAGATGGCGGCTTTGCTACCTAAGGAATCAAGATTGCTGGGCCACATACTACGCTGTGCCAATAAACCACATGATCAATGTACATGTTACGGCATGATGGAAAGAGTATGAAGCAAAAAAAGAGTATCAATGTACATGCCACTGCATAATGGAGAGGATGAAGCAAAAAAGAAGGTCAATCCATTACTCCTCAACTTTCCAGAGTTTGAATATCCATATTTTGGCATGATCCTAACAGAGGATTGGATGTGCAAACAGATCACACAGTTCATCATGATATAACCAGCCAAGCATCCATTTAAGTTCTTGGAAACCATCATGATTTTCTTCCAAGACTTCAAAAAGGAGAAGCCCCACATGTAATGGCATAAATATGATCGATCCCATATGCAAGGACTCACCTTTGATATCAACATCGAGCCCACACTATGGTAGATATGTGGGCTATTTGCACACATCCAGTTCTTGGAAACCTTTTGGATGTAATCTTGTGAAGCGATTATATCCTCCAAGTTCATCCTCTCTAGATACAACTTTATGTTCACTTATAACATTAATGAAAAGCCACTCCAACACTTGAAGGTGGTGCAACACTTCCACATGCAAAGGTCATCCACAAAGATGAAACCGCAAGATGCCGCCACCGACAAAGGTAGTGAAACACTTCCACATGTAGAGGTCACATTGTGAAGATGAACCTAAAGATTCCACCATTGACAAAGGCCGTTCCTTATAGCTTCCGAGGATAGAAGGCAGAACTAGGCAAGGGGTTTGTTCACACCTTCCATAAATCAAAAAATCCTGGCATCTAGCCTACGAACATTTCACATTATCTATGGTCATAGGCCCCCAGAGATGTAGCAATTTCTAGCCATACGGCTTGTATGTATAAATAGAGATAAGAAATGGGCACCCACTTAAGTTAGGTGGCCGGGCAAAGCATGTGTATGTATACAACTTTTGATAGTGTGGATGGGGATAATAAATCATATCTCAAGGGTAAAGCTTTCTTCTTCTCTTATACTCTTACCTTCTTGCTTGCTTCCTTGTAGTGTGCCTGCTTATGTGGGTGCTTAGAGTGTGTTGAGTGTGTGCATACTTGTGTGTGGGTGCTAGAGCTTTCACTAGAAGGAGCTTTTATATGGGTACACCTACACGTGACACCTACAATCCACAAAATGGGCTCTACATCTAGCAGACACATTAATAGGCACCAATATCTCAAGAACGTGCATTAAGCTTCATCATCGATACATTTCTGGATGGGTGGGACCATAGCAGGTGCAAGCATGATGGCCCATGATGGTAGTACGACCCATCACCTGGACGTTCCTTAAATCAACAGGAGTCTCGCCCCACCACCCAATGATCCACATTGCCTCTATCCCCAATGCTCTCTAATGCCAAATCTCTTAAGCCGTAGAGGCTACCCAACTCTATTGTAGCTATGGGCAAAGTCTGCTTACCATGCATCAACAATCTAATGATCTTGAGTCCCTAAGAAAAGGGATGTCAAGTTAATGTTGAGAAAGCAATAAAGAGAGTCAAAGAAAGCATCGAGTTGGAGCAATCTTCAAGGTTAATGAAGTACACATAGGGCACAACTTCCGTCCATCCCATGCACATCACCACCTCATACTTCACTATGGGTATCTTATTTTTTTCCACATCTTACACCTAATGGCGTGCACACACATATGTACCTGCAAACTAACCTCATCAACGCTAACCCTCCTCATATATCTCTGAATGGGGGGACCATGGTGGGCATAAGCTTGGCCCATGATACAACCCATTGCCTGGAGAATCATCGACCTTGTAATTACCTCCAAGAGCTTCAATGCGTGCAACCTCTATTTCAACTCTAATTCAACTAACCTCGTCAATGCAAACCCTCCACATATATCTTTTAATGGGGGGACCATGGTGGGCATAAGCCTAGCCCATTGTCTAGAGAATCATTGACCTTGTATGTACCTCCAAGAGCTTCAATGCGTGAAATCTCACCTTGGCTGATGTATTCACCATGAAAAAGCCTAATCTTTAGGCATCACATTGTGAGATCATGGCATAATGCCAAGAAGATCACCAATATGCCTTGCATCTAGCTATGAGTCGGTCATGAACCATACCACTTAGCCTTGCATGATGCCAAACGTATAACGTATCCTCCTAGACCATCCACACCTTTTCACCTCAGTAGTAGCTTCTTCACCATCGACTTGGTGGATGATGTGAGGATGTAGTTACCGCTAGGAAGGGGGGTATGTTAACTACCCCCCTTCCTAGCAGAAATCATGTTAACTACTTTGGGGTATGTTAATTATCCCCCTTCTTAGCAAAAATCATGTTAACTACTTTGTAGATTAACATGATTTCACATGCCCGACCTACTATAAGATGCTTTATCATCTTACCTGCTCAAATAGGCACTTATCTTCTGTAAGATGGCAATGGAACGTATAAAATGACCTTACATGGAGGCAAAGGGGCATTTCTGGTGTGATGCGACGACGATAGATGACCTAGAGCACCACATCTAAGGGGGGGGGAGTTGCATTGAAGCTCTAAGCCCAATGACACATATTTTGGCAAGGCTAAGGTAAGCTATTGACTTGAAAACTCATCTCACAAGGAGTACAATGGAATGTTTCAGGTGTGGGACATAGCTCCAAATGTTTTAGTTGTGAGACATAGCTCTGAATTATCAAGTTAGATTTCAAAACTCATCTCAAAAGGAGTACATTAGAAGTTTTAGGTGTGGGACATAGCTCTAAATTGTCCTCACCCAAGGGAGAAAACAAGGGAACAACCCCCTATGTGGAAGGAGTATAGTGGAGAAAGCCACATTACCAAAAAAATTACCCTTTCAACATCCTTGGAGGCACCAAAAGAAGAGAACCCAAAATACCCAGAGATCATTGCCAACTTAGTGGAGTTGGTAGAATTCAAAGCACCCTCACAAGGACCACCCCCAACAAAGATGCTTCTAATCCCACCTAGTCTTTTAACATCTTTGGAGGCACCTAATTTGAAGCAATACAAGGACCAACAAAGATGCTTCTAATCCCAATGCAACACCTTTCATAAAGAAGGTAAAGTTATCTAAAACCCCTCCTAAAGGAAAAGAGAAAGAATGAAGTCTCCCCCCTTATGATTGGAGAATCCATACTAAATAAAAAGGGCCCCTTAATTGCCAAATCAAAAGGAACCAACATACAAGAGCTTCCCTCGGAAGAAATCACATCCTACCAAAGATGACCCTACACCCATTCCACCTTGGCACAACCCTAAAGCAAGGTAGGATTTTCCTCTTTCCTAAAAATCTAGAGAAGATATTGAGACAATAAAGGAGAATGAATTGTGAAGGAATTAGATACTTTCTAGCCAAACATTACTTTGAGGTAACTCCTAGTCTTGTCACCAAGTTCAAAGCCCTTCTCTCTAAATGAAGGAGTTTAAGGCCATCAATGTTACCAAATTCAAAGAACCCTTCCAAGAAAGAAAATCAAGTGTATTCGTTAATGACTTTGTGGGCCCTGACACTCCGAAAACAAAGTGTGGATTGAAGGATGTTACATACCTGTTACATACCCAATATCCTTAAATGGAGGGTTCGTGAGATCAATATAATGATGGAAGAAATAATGAAAGAATTGGGGCTAGAAGGACTTCACCCCCACTAACTGGCTCGCTTGCATTGCTAACCAAGGCAGAGTAAAGCCCATGGGTAAGAACACCATGGCAAGGAAATATTATTGGATGGCATACTTGGTGGTCCAACCCATACCTTATGGTACATCCTTAGGAAGACCCTGGGGAAAAGCCAATATATACTAGTTCAAAGATACACTTATATTGAAAAAGGTGTAGAAAGACTTGTCTTGAAGATCTATGCTAGATATAGAGAAAAAGGCTCCACACCCTTAAAAGATTCATTGGATGTTGGCCAAAATTCATCGAATGTTGGACAAGACATCACCCCAATTGACACATCCCACGAAGAGCAAAAAATGAAGGCTTCACAACCTTAGAAGATTCATCAGATGTTGGCCAAGACATTACCCCAAGTGACACATCCCATGAAGAGCAAAAAATTAAGTGGATGCTACCCGAATCCAAGACTCCAACCATATATGCTCTCTTCATGGAAATTAACAACTCATATATTTAAGTCAATTCTGCCTTCCTAGGGGAAGTGCCTTGACCTTGGAGGTAGAAATGAAGCTTTTGAAAGGTCATCAAACCAAGATATTGAAGAGTGGATGAACTCCACACCCTCATATGTCACATTCCTTGAAGAAAGTTCCGTGGACTCCTTGCTTTTCATTCCACAGGAAGAGCCAATAAAGGAGGAATCAACTTCCTAACCATTTTTAAAGGAACCAAAAGAAAAATGAAGCTAAAGAAAGCAAGATTCTATTAAGGAATAAGATCATTCTTTTAAGGAGTACAAGTCAAACCGAAAGGTACCTTTATCAGAGAAGATGAAGGACACAAGAAGGAGCTGAGATTGAATGCACAAGATGAACACTTAAAGTTGAAGGACACAAGAAGGAGATGAGATTAAATGCACGAGATGAACACTCAAAGTGGGTAGCTCACAAAGAATTACAAGGGCTCACATAATTACTACAATGTGATTGCTTGTCTTTGGAGACACCAAGAGGGATAACCCATCTCCGTTTGTCAACACCACATAATTATTACAATGTGTTTGCTTGGCCTTGGAGACCTAAAGGGTTAACCCATCTCCATTTGTCAACACCACATTGACTTAGAGCCTAATGCTAAGCCCAGTCAGATAAAGGCAAAGGAGAATGAACCCTAATTACTCCAACCCTAGTCAAAGTTGAACTCCTTAATCTCTAGTAACCCATAGTGAATGGCACCAATAGTGGTAGTGCCAAAGAAGTATGAGAAATTGAGATTCTATGTAGATTATCGAAGGCTTAACTATAAGAGAAAAAAGGACCACTTTCCCACTTTCCAACATCCTTCACTGATTAGGATATCGTGGTCAACAAAGAGATGTAGTCCTTCTTAGATGGGTTTAGCATGTACAACCAATCCCCACCAATCCCCTATAGCCAGAGAACATAGGGCCAAGATAAACTTTACCACTAATTGGGGAGTTTATGCTTACTGAGTAATGCCCTTTGGCTTGTGTAATGCCCGAGTAAACTTCCAACAAAGAGTGATGATAGCTACTTTCCAAAGCTTTCTCTCCCACCACTTCATTGAGGTTTATTTGGGTGAGGCTTATGCATCTTGAGTAAAGCACACAAAATGTCTACATAATTTATTTGAAAAGTATAGAGAATATGGATTACCCCCCTTAACCCAAAAGGTGTGTCTTTATAGCCACCTTATGCATCTTTTAGGACCCTCTTAGGACATGTGATCTCAATCTAAGGCATAGCAATAGATTGAGCCAAGCTGGAGAAGATAGCATCCCATCACCAACCTCTCTCCATGCCTTCTTATCTTTTTTTTACCAACAGTTACATGGTTTCTCGACGTTTCTTGCTATCTAGCTCGTCATGATCTAAACTGTTGAATCAATCATGACGGCTATGTACACCCAGGTGTGAAAGTTATTGAACAGTTTGTTTTATGCTTGGGTAAGTGAGGTGGCTTTATGCTGAAAAACAAAGTGATGGGTTAGTGGCACACAGAGGTGATGCTATCCACCCTAGCAGGTTGCATAGTGTTGAATTAACCTGGATTAATCTCTATACCCAATTAACATATATATTAATGAAGAGAATAGTATTTGGCGGATTCATGTAGGCTAAGGTGGATTGGAACAAGTGTTGATGATAAGAAAGGTGTGATGGCTTGATTCAAGAAAAACACAAAGAAAGTTAACAAAATTACAACCCCTTTCTTGTATACATATTGTTGGCGGACCATTAGAATGTGTTATGGACTATTTGGTCGAACCATTTGTATGATGTACAATTGCATACTAATATAAAATGTCCATGGAAACATTCTAAAGACATATATGCATACAATGTATGACATACCATTTGAACTTGTATGCGCACGCGCGCACACACACACATATGGCCAATTGGGTTTTTTGACTTGTCCTTTGTACCTTTCTATTTGTACGTGGACCGTGTACTTGTATGTGACTTGTTGTAAATGTACATTTACCATTGTATGACATACCATTGTAGTTGTACGTATATAATTTGACTTGTGTAAATTTTGACCCCAATTTAGATTTTTGTAGTCTTCAGCCCTGGTGTGACCTTCATACTTGTTATGGAAGTCAGGTCAACCAACTAATGCTTTCTTTAAATGTAATCCATTCTATCCTCTATCAAAGTTGGAATTTGTGAAATGTAGGACCACGAGCTTTCTGCATTAGTGACTCGATCTTCACTTGTTGAGATGGGATATTCTTGTGTGTCATGGCTCTTCTCACCATGCAAATGATGGTTGCCTTTTGCCCTTCCTTGGTGTGAGGCACCTCTTGAGGTGGGATGTTTGTGTGTGTCATAGCTTTTCTCACCCATGATGATGATGGTTCTCCTTTGCCCTTCCTTGGTGCGAGGCATCGATGTAAGAGTTTGCGTCACAAAATTCTTTGATGTTGATAGCCACAATTCTATGCAGATTCCATGAAGGTTTCTATTGTAATGTATGTTTGTAGGTTCTTGCATTTCTTTAATGGGTCTACCCCTAGTGGAGCATGCATTTTTTACCTATTTTACCCTAGGATTAAGAGGTTCTTGTAGTAACTTACCATTGTTAGGCAAGTGTTCTTGTATGGCTCTCATAGGGTTATAGTAACTTACCATTGTTAGGAAAATGTTCTTGCATTTCTTTAATGGGTCTACCCCTAGTGGAGCATGCGTTTACCTAGGGTTAAGAGGTTCTTGTAGTAACTTGCCATTGTTAAGCAAGTGTTATTGTATGGCTCTCATATGGTTATTGTCATTAGTTTAGCCTTCTACTTTAGTTGATGAATTATTTGTCAGCCACCTTTGAAAATGTGCTTTACTTGGGTAAGTAGATGTCATAAAAAGACAACAAACAAACAAAAAAACTTTCCAAAACACACAAAACTAGAAATGTTGGTGTGCAAAAAAGAAAACTTTATCTCATTTTCTCTACTCTTACACTCCATAATGACACCATGATCATGAGAACACAATGATAGAATGCTTCTCAAGCATGCAAAGCTAGTAATCTATGGATTTAAGGGCAACTAGTCGTGCCTCTCCTGACCGGTAGTGGCACCAAAGATGTAACTTCTTAAATTGGGCTTCAAACTGTGTTTATAACCATGAAAAAAGCAAATAAAGGCAACAAAAAAAGCAATGTCACATTAACAACCATGAAATAACGAAATGTATTAAAATAAAAGGCAACAAAAAAGCAAGGTCGCATTAAATAAAGCATGCATTATTAAAGGCAACAATAGTGTGGTTGTGTAAAATAAGAAACCAAAGGTTTAAGTCCTATCTTGGCACTTTAGGAAGGGGAGGAAGTAAGTACCTCCCTTTTTGTAAGAAGGGAAGGGGGGTAATAAGTAAGTACATCCCTTTGTAAAAAGAAAGGAAGGGGAGTACGTAAATACCTCTATTTGTAAGAAAGGAAAGGGAGTAAGGAAATACCTCTCGGTAAAAGAAAGTACCTCTCTTTGTAAGAAAGGAAGATTGACTAAGATTTATCTTTAAAAATCTATTGCCTTGCCCTTGAGGCAATATGTCCCTAAAATGTTTTCATCTTAATTAGCAATTTTTTTGAAACGAATGCTTAGGGAATGAATATGGACGTGTTCCCTTAGTTTTTAAGGTTGCTTGCATTTTCTTTTTAAACATGAAATCTAATTATTTGCCTATCTTTAAAAACGTTGACCATGGAGGAGGTGTGGTGAGATGTTGTTGCATGAAATGTTTGCATGCTATGTGTGCCTCATGTAGTGAGATGGGATGCTCTCTATCTCTCTCTTCTCGAGTGCAAAACCTCTCTCTCAATATCTCAGTAGGGTGGTTGCCTAGGAGAAGAAGGTGCTAGTAGGAACTTAGAGAGTTGACCTTTGCCTATCTCCTCAAGTATGCAATAAGAGGGAATTCTCTCTCTCTCTCTCTCTCTCTCTCTCTCTCTCTCTCTTTGTGGTTTGCATGGGAGAAGATGGTATAGGATGAGAGGATTTGCAAGAGGAGTAGGAGCAATGCACACAACAATAGGGTTACTCTATGTGTGTGTGTGTGCCGCGTAAGAGCAAAGAGAGAGAGATTGATTTTTGCTGGTGAGAGTAAAGTGCGAGTCGCCACTAAGGGGGGGGGATTTGTTAACTATGTTTTTTTTTACGACAAGACGAGTAAGAAAGAGATGAAGCTACCCGTTTCGACATGACGATTGAACATATGCAAGAGATGCTAATATAAAAAAAACCTAAAAGGAGGGAAGGGAGTTGTCTTTTGTCTCTCTCAGACAAGAATAGGAGGGGATCGGCTCCCCCTCTCTCTCCCTTGGGTTTGTATAGGAGGAGGAGGTACATAATGAAAGAAGGTACACAAGGAGGAGGAGAAGTTGCAGGACGTAGTGGTGGTGGAGCAGCAGGCCACACATCTGGAGCATGGTGAGCAAAATTAGTAGCATGTTGAATGATCATGAGCACCTAAGGTTAAACATAAATGAATTAAATGCCAATGTCTAATGCACACTTACTGGTGGTTGTGAATATGTACACTTACAGATTGTTGTGAATATGCACACTCACGGATTGTTGTGAATCTGTAAGTGTTTAATGCACACTTACAGATTGTTGTGAATCTATAAGTGTTTAAATGTACAGTTATAGATTGTTGTGAGTTTGTATAAGTGTTTAATGCACACTTACATATTGTTGTGAATATGCACACTTATGGACTAGCACCACTAGAATAAATTAACATTATAACCCCCCCCCCTTGAGTAGATCCTTATGTAGTAGCAACTTGAGTGCACATCTGAGGGTGGCTTGGTCTCTCGCCCGGAGGTGATACAATTATGGCTGCAATCAGCTTGGATGATGTGCCTGTGGGGATTTAATTGAACTTAGGACCTCCCCCTTCACCCACACTGCTGATACACACCCATTACCAACATTATAGGATATCTTAATCCTTAGAACCAAGTTTAATCACCAAACATGATGCTTTTGCAAAGCTAATTCAATAGCAATCAAGTTAATTAACATTTTAGGGTATCAGAAGGTAGAGGGTGGAGATCAAGACAACTTGGTATGGCCCTAGAACACAGAGGTGGTATAAGAAGGTCAAACAAGCTAGTTACATTTTTGTGGCATTGATTGAGAATCCAGTGGGGTCCAGACCAACTGTTAAAATATGGTTTCAAAAAAGGGAGATGAAAGGAGAGATTTTGGAAAAACAGACCCCTAGGGATTGCACATCTGAAGCTTTGATCGAGGCATGCATCTTGTTGGGATACCACTTATCTTGGGGGGAATCCTCTTTTGTTTCAAAGGATGATAGATGGGATTTGATGTTTAATCTCTTGAATGGTGACTCTTATGCAGATGAGGGGTGACTGTGGGTTTGGAGGGCTGAGGGGGTTTGGAAAGTTTATGTAAAGCTGTCTTTTTCTTTATATATATATATATATATATTATTGGTCAAAAAAATAATTAACATTTTAGGGACCCTTAGAAATGACTGCTTTTACAACCTTAATAATCTTAACCAAAAAAGACAAGTTTAATCATCACGATCTTAGCCCTACATTATTCCTATGTCGCCAAGATCAGTCGGGCAACTTGGAAGCGCTTGTATTGAAGGAAGAACGGCGGATCTGTTCTAATTAAGGTCTCAGAAGTGCCACGGTTTTTAGAGTTTCGTGAAGGCAATCGATCCATTCCGGCCCTTTGATCAAGGTTTTCTGTGTTGCCATCGCGATCTGGGTTTTTTGGTGCCTGCGGCTAGGGTTTCCGAGGAGCAGAAGCGGGAGCTCCTTGTAAAGGCCATCTGAGCCCTGCAATTAAGGTTTTTGCTCTGCAGACCGTGTTTTTCTCCCAGTACAACAGAGATATTCTCGCTCTGTGCTTTGCTCCTAGGGTTTCTATGACAGTTAGCGGAGGTCCAATGGCTTTTCATTCGTAAAGCTTGCACTGTGTTTTTTCTCTCTCGGAGCTATGAATATGTCGTTTGGAAGTGTGGCGGTGCCAACACCGCCCCCGTCAGGAGGGGGAGGAGGAGAAGACCTGCCACCGTCATCTAGTGCTACCTCCACTCCAGTGCCACCGGTACCCCCGTCATTCTCCCTGTCATCTGCAAGCTTCACTTTCCAGGGCTCCTCTGCAAACCTCATGCCACTGCCCCAGCCTTCCTTCGGTCCATCATCTGGCTTTTCATTTCCAGGTCCTCAAGCAAACCTGCCGCCCTCATCTGGTCCTCCTTCCCAATCAACTCCCCCCCCTTCGTTCCCTTCATCTGGTGCTTCCCCTCGATTTCCATATCCAGGCCCTCCTACAAACGCCCTTTCATCATCAGGGGCTCCCTCTACCTCCCCTTTCTCCATGCCATTTTCCTTCCAAGGGCCGCCAGGAAATCCTTCACCATTATCTGGAGTGGCTTCAGGACCACCCTCGTTCGGGATACCCAATTTGCCGCTGGGCTTTTCCAGCCAAAGTCCAGGTATTCACATGAGACCTCCTCCTGCTCAAATGGCCATTACAGGAATGCTATCTTCAACAACCCCTCAATCTCATTCCCAAGCTCCACAAGGTTCTGTATCAGGAGCGCAAGTGGCAACTCAACCTGCACAGGCCCAGTCTATGCATGGAGCAGGTCTTTCACTTCCTCTACAGGTTTCGGGTACTCCGCCAGGACAAGCATCTACATCTTTGTTACATCAGCCTCCATCCATTCAGGGTCCATCGGCCACAGCAGGCTCAGGGCCAGTAGCATCAGCAGCCATGCCTTCTACTACTACACCTGGGATGGCATCCATATCAGTGTCATCAGGAACAGGGACATCGGTGGCGACTGGAGAAGCTCATCCACCCATGTCACACCAGTCTACCTCTGGTGGGTTTCCACCTCATCCAGTTCCTGCCCCTCTAGGCACACAAACGAGGCCATCAATACCAACCCCGGGCATGACAGTTTCTCCGCAAGTGATGTCAGTTTCCACACAGCCCCAAGGTCAAGGTACAGCAGGTGCATTGCTCCCGGCTATCGTCCCACCCACAACAGTGGTTCCCTCAACGGCAATGCCACCAGTCCAAGTACTTCCTGGTCAGATGCCAGTAACCACTCTCTCGTCCTCTGTTGGAGCAGTATCAGCAAGGCCGGGGCTGATTCCGGCACCGTCTACT
Organism: Cibotium barometz; assembly: GCF_041138505.1. Classification (NCBI taxonomy): domain Eukaryota; kingdom Viridiplantae; phylum Streptophyta; class Polypodiopsida; order Cyatheales; family Cibotiaceae; genus Cibotium; species Cibotium barometz. Next base: position 8,829,797 of record NC_141064.1, on the reverse strand, counting down.
ATGTCATTTGTTCCACCTCGCCCTGTCTACCCCAGCAACCATGTAGCTGCAGTGCCGTTGGTGCCTCCTGGAGGTGGGTTTCTGGGGGCTTTACTACACAATTTTTGTGTGTTTTAATGAGTTTACAAATGTCAGCACATGTGTATGACCTGAGGGAACATAGTAGTTTAGTGTGGGGTGTGCAATAGGGGTGACAGGCTGTTGTCTCCTATAGCAGTGTTTTCCTGTTGTTTTGGTGAGGATGGAAAGTTACTGACTCAGGTAAAGAACATCCAACATCTTTTGTGGTATTGTTTAAATTTCTTTCAGCTATTGAGCAGCACCCTACCATTGATCAAGATTTCCTTGCAACCATAATCCATAGGACACGGTTTCCTTTTCTGATTTCTAGGCTGGGTAGTGATATGTCCAAGACCTTCAGCTGCTTTCTTTTTCTTTTATACCATGAGAATAGTTAATGACCCTAGAAATTGCAGCATTAATTGAGGTTGAGATACTGATAAGGGCACATTTCACTGCTTCTGTCCTATTGGTAGTTCATTCTGGGGTGTGGCCAATGGATCAGGCTGTCACTCAGAGCTATTGTGCTATGTATGTTACTCCATTTTGATAAGGATGCCTTTGGGTCTATCCTTATCAAAAACCCCAAGGTTGTTATATCTAGAGCTTCAAGTTTTAGTTTAGTGTCTCGACCAATGGTTACACTTCTTATCTAGATCAATTTTAAGTGTGGCTGCAGTAACGTAGGTCCTAGATACAAACTTATCTCTGGACTAAGGGGGCTTTAGAAGGGGTTAGATTGCTTGACAATAGGAGTTGTGTTTAGTGCAGCATAGGCAAGCTAGCAGGACATGGTTGGGCAAGGCTAACATAGGGCTGGAGTATAAGTACGAAAGCCCGCATCACCTGAAAGTAGATGCTAGTTTTAATTGGAGTTCCTGACAAGGCCAGACCATCTCATTAGCAGGGAAGCTGCATTATCACCCATTCGTAGACCTAGGATCAACCTTTGTCTCTAAAGTGTCAGAGTTGAGTTCAGGGATGCAGGCTTGAGGATGGGACTGCCCTTCTATAGTTAAGCTTCATTGCAACAACATTATTGTTGTATGCTTGTGTAAGATCCTCCCAGGAAATGATCTGAATCATAGGTTAAACACAAGATTAGTGCAAACAACATAGAGGAGTGCAGGCAAGCTCACCACCCGACGGTGGTCCGCACCTGCAAACATTTCCCTGAGCTAGTTGCTAAAGCTCACTCCGAGAGATCCATGCCAAATCAGCGTATACCACCAGAGCCTGCCCGTACAACCCTTGGCAAGACTCTCTTTGATCTGCTATGTCCATGGTAGGAGTATCACTACTCTTGTCCAAGGATAGACCAATTGTTAGTCTTCCATGATAATAACCCATGCCTCACTTGTGATAACTGCTGCCATAAATAACCATCCAGTCATAAATAGCTCAAATCCGCCTGCCATCCCTAATCTCAGGGCCCCCTAACCTGGCCCTAATCTAGAGGATTAATATTAGGTACTTAACATACTTCCCCTCCTTGGATATTTACTCCTAAATAAAGTCAAGCAATCGATGTTACACCTAGCCACTGTCTCCCAAGATGCTCCTCTGCCCTATCTTTCCACTTAATTATGTTGGATTAACTTATTCCTCAACTGCCTCTCCCTAGAGTCAATCATGAGCTCAAGCTCATGTGGAACAAAGGATGAGTTCCTCTGATCCTCCTTAGTCTCGTGGGCAACAGAGAGGGTGAATGCTTTGTGCATTCGGCTCTATGCTACCATTTGATTGAGAGAGGTACATCCCAATGGTCGAGTTTGCCTACGATAGTGCTAAGCATTCGGCTACTGGTTACTGTTACGACCCTGTGTTTTTCCCTCTGGACAACAAGCAGGTGGGCACGGACACGGGCACGGGATGGATAGTGTGATCAGGCATTAGTTGGATATGAAAAGGAAACTCATGTGTGGCCAGCCCAAGTGTGAAAGGGGACAAAAGGGATTTTTAAGTTTATAAGGTTTTTAAACCTTTGAAGGCTTAAAATATTATTATTATTTGAGGCATGCGTTTTTAATGTTGCTTTTGGCGTTTTTGGGAAAAGCGAATCACCTCTTTTTAAAGAGGGCGAAGGGTGGCGCATGGGGCATGGCGTATCCCCTTGAGCAGGTCGCTGTGTGGAGCTGACGTGTGGTCGCCGTGTGGGCTACAGGGACTGCTGGGCGCTGCTGTGCATGGGTTACAGGAAGTGCCGGGCACTGCTGTGCATAGGCTACAGGTAGGGCTGCTGCGCACATAGGCTATAGGCAGGCTGCGCATGGGCTACAGCCAGGCGGGCTGCAGCCAGCAGCGGGCTGCGTATGGGATATAGCCAGCAAAGGCGACCAGGTGGCTGTGTGTAGGGGCTGCTGCCAGTCGGGCAGCCAGGCGGGCTTCAGGTGGAGGCTGCACGTGTGGAAGACCAGGTGGCTGCGCATATGGGCTGCAGCCAGCAACGGGATCCAGGTGGATGCAGGCGGGCTGCATGTGTGGAAGCAGCCAGCAGAGAGATATCTAGGTGACTGTTGGGCTGAACAGCACGACTCTATCTCTCTCTTGGAAGGAGGCGAGCTGAAGGAGGCACCGAGGGGCTAACAGCCAAGGGGTTTCTCTCTCTCTCTTTGTGAGCAGGTGGGGTTGCAGGAAATATACAGCCGAGAGACCGTTTTCTTTCTCTCTCTAGGTTTTGGAAACCATGCTTGGATGGTATATCTGTCATGGAAACAAGGCATTGGTTTTCGAGAGGAAACATGACTTTGGTATCGAGGAAACAGGCCTATGGTTTATGGATACAGGTCTATGGTTTATCATATACAGGTCTTTGGTTTCATATGGAAAGCATGTCTCTGGATTCATGTGAACAGGTTCTAGTTTTCTCGAGGTTACATGCAAGCTATGACTATAGGGAAGGACATGTGGTTTGGTACAATCCTACTGCTGTTTGGGAAAGGGTTTGAGAGATCCATGGTAGCAATGGAGAAGACCTTTTCAAGCAGGGAGGTGTTGTATAGGTGAGCCTTCTCTACGGAATGCTTTGTTGTAATAACGAGAGTTCTTATTTGGAAGTCCTGGGTGAAAGCTTTAAAGGATCCTATTGGTAGAGGATTCTACGAGTTGTATTCAAGTAAAGAAATACCGCAAGGGGCGCCACTGCGTTTTGGGGCCAATCGGTATCCTTGTACTATTTGCAGGAGCTCTCTAGCTCCCCTGTTTGTTTTCCTTTTCCAAGTTCCCATGGGTGATGAAGTGTTTTGTGTGCGAGTGTTTGTTCCACTGCCTGTCAGATTTCTAAAGGCCGGTTTCATGGTTCCATCGCCGGGATATCGTCGACTTTCTCAAGGAGGCGAGCCCGTGGTTGTCACATCAAAAGCTTCAACATGTGGAAAGTGAAAAGGAAGTACAGGAGGCAGTGTAGGATTATGAGTCTTTGCCTATATGAGGTGAAGAGCAAAAGCTGAGGATGATGCTCAAGAGAAAAGACACCAAGGACAAGAAGAAGTCAGCCAGGAAGAAGAAAGCAGTTGAAGTGTTATGGTGCGAGAGATGGGTTGAAGGCGATGGCTTTCAACACTTTGTCACCAGTGGTATCTTCACGGAGGCTTCATGGGTTCGGAAGGCAGCTTCTTTCTATGTTTAGCAGTGGTGATCTACTATGCTTCATTAGGAACTTGTGCTTACCACTTGGGTGGAGTGCAAGCAGGTTTTGGGTGCCTGTGGATGTATCAGGTGAGGCTCAGTTGGACGTTGAGGAACTTGATGAGGTTCTTATTCCTGAGCAGATACTGGCACATAAGGAAAGAAAGGTACAAGGTAAAGGTTCCCGTCGCTATCTTGTGAAGTTTAAAGAACTATTCACTGATGGATGCGAAGTGGATGGAGGAGGGTGACTTAGTAGATTCACCTTAGGTATTGCAGCTTTATCTTGATGCCTTTGAGTTGGAGTCGACTCTTGCGACGGCTCATTCAGGTTCAGCAGAGCATGGGGTCTGGAGCATTGCCTGATGCTCAAGAGGGGGGTAGCACCTCCGCTCCCTTGTTATAGACGGGCTTAGTTTTTCATCTAGGAGTCGCTTGGTGACATCTTTGTATTCACCCGAGGTACTGAGGCTGACAGTACATCTGCTTATGGGACTTCTATGATATTGTGTACTAGTCACATGAGATGATGCTATTTGTGGGGTTGGTCTCCTTTGGAATGGCATGGTTTGGTTTAGTTCAAAGTGTGCAGCAACCTGAGCTAACACTTCGAGACTCTATGAAGGGCATAAGTCTTGCGAGCAATCCTAGAGTTGGTTTGGCTCATAGATATATGGATCGAACTCTATTTGTGCATGTATTTATACACTTTTCGAGGTATTATTGTATTCTGGTGCCATTACATCCTGGTACCCTTGGGAATACATGGGTACTCCTTTTTACTAGGATGGATTATTCTTTATAGCTCCCTTTATTTGGGATGCATTGGACTTATGAAACTCATGGTTCACATACCCTGTGTAGTGTTCTCTTGTTCTACCATGTGTGGGTGGAACAATAGAGAGTAGATGGAAGGGAACATGGGCACTTCAAAGTGTAGTGTCGAGCATAACATGCCGTGTGTAGTGTTCACTTGTCCTACGTGCTCTCTTGAGTGAAGATTGTTTCTACCATGTGTGGGTGGAACAATAGAGAGCAGATGGAAGGGAACATGGGCACTTGAGAGGGTAGTGTGAGTTGGTGGCCGAAATGCCTATAAACTATGTGTAGCAGAAATGCTTATGGAACACCAGGTTATCTATGCCTGCGAGTGATTGTTTTATCTTGTTACTTGAGCCCACCTCTCATCCAAGGTGTGTGGTCAGAGTACCAGCACGGAGTGCAAGTGGTAAAGTGGACATGATACCTAGTTGGCAAGGGACTTATGTCTACGCCAAGGGTCATGTAGATTGGCGCATGTTTGTGTGCTTTGAGCTTGGATTATGATATCTGGACTTATGGGACTGTTTTGTCTTGCCATTTATTTGGGACATGGATTTATTTATCTTTATGCCATATTAGAATCACTATCTTCCCATACAGAGGCCAAGAGGTTCATTGTTCATCTCACCATGCATGTGGATTCATGTTGGGATTGTGAGAGGGCAATTCAATGAACACTCCACCATACACATGGATTCGTGTTGCGATTGTGGAGTGAGTGTTTCATTGTTTCCACACCATGCTTGTTGATCAGAGTTGGGATTGTATGGGAGAACATGGGAACTGTTGGGATTGGGAGAAAGGATTGCCAGAACTATGGAGAACCAGCTTTTGTGTCATCATGGTTTGTGCTCTTGAATGGCACCATTTTGTTTGCATAGCACATGTTTCTGTGCGAGGCACTAGTTTCTTGTGCATGGCACTTATTTAAGTGTCTTAGCACGTGGTTGGTGATTTTCATTGGCATATGATTATCTCATTGATATTGGTGATTGAGACACAATTGGCTCTTGTGCTTGTGTCTAGCATATCTTCCATGGAATTCTCGCCCATTTATTTTGGGACATGATTTTGATATTAGTATTATGGAGACTTATTTAGTCTCATCCATTTCTTTGGGATATGGATTCTTCAGTTATATTTGATTTTTGAGACCGTCTCGTCTCCCCCACTTGATGGGACATGATTATATCTTGAATATATGGCTTGAAGCTTAAAGTTGCGGACGACTTTTAAGAAGCTGGGGAGGATGTCACCAGCCTTGACATTTCCCAGTATGAAAGGAGTCTGGTGGACTTCAGGATGTCTAAATATTTGGAAAGTAGAAGCTTTGGGAATGGGGGATTATCCTAGAATACAAAGGACCACACTCCTAAAATTTAGGAGAGTTGCTATTTTTGGCCCGACTCTGATGGAAATTCTGTTCGCGTCATTACATCTGGAATTGAGCAGATACCAAGAGTTGGCAAAGTGCCTATGACAGAATGTCTACCAGTTGGGATATTTTTAGAGATAAAGTTTATGGAAGGAATCATCTCTTAGATTGGGACATGTGGCAAGAAAGTGGACCAAAGTGAGACAAGTGGCCTGACACTTGTTAGAAAGTAAATCAAAGTGAGACAAGTGGTCTCACACTTGTCACTTCAGCTATTGTGTGGCTCTCCACTTGTCATTGTAGCCTTCTCTTGCCATTTTAGCTCATGGGAGGCCCAAATCTATAAATTGGAGCCCTCTCTCTTCATTAATGGAGGCTCTCTTGCTGCACACTAGCCTCTACCACCGTTACAGGCTACCCTAATGATGGCTACTCTCTCTCTCTCTCTTGAAGGCTGCCCATGAAGAATACCGGCTTTTGGGGACTGTTTTGGAGGCTTCCATCGTGAAGAAATACTGAAGGCAAGGGTATTTAATCATTTATTATGATTTCTATCCATTGTACTTGTTGTATCAGCCTTTGTACCTGCTGTACCAGCCATTGTATTGGCTGTACCAGTCCTTGTACTTCTTGTACTTGCTGTACCACCCATTGTACCGGTTGTACTAGCTTTTGTACTTGTTGCACCAGCCAATGTACATGCTGTACTCATTGGACATGCTGTACCAGCATTTGTACTTGTTGTACTTGTTGTACCAACCAATGTACCGGTTGTACTAGCCATCGTACTTATTGTACCAGCCACTGTACCGGTTGCACTAGCCATTGTACCTACTGTACCGGCTGAATGGAGAGTTGTACTTGCTGTACCAGCTCTATTGCATGAAGACCCATGGTTTTTGGGGAAGAATCAGTACCCACACGGAGGTATATGGATTATGTTGTTGGCTCGGCATTTCTACAGCCTATATTCCGGCTTGGTTGCCTCATGTTGGGCTGTGTTATGGCATTTGTATATGGATAATCCGGCATCTCCCGTGGGGAGAGTAAGGCGTACATGATATTATTCTCCTTGGGTAATAAAATACTCCAAGGGGGGGGGTCGGTCCATTCTGGCCTCTATGCCGTGTCACACGTGCAAGCTCCATTTTCAGCATTTGTGGATGTTTTGTCCAGCTTTATGTTTTATGCAAAGTGATGATGGATATGTGTTAAGGCTGTGGCCATGTTTAAATGTTTTAATATGCATTGATGGTATCAACAAGTGTGTCAAAGGCCCTAGTCTCCCAGGCACTCACCGCCGCGAGTTACACTTGGAAGGAGGCGAGCTGAAGGAGGCACCAAGGGGCTAACAGCCAAGGGGTTTCTCTCTCTCTTCGCGAGCAGGTGGGGTTGTAGGAAATATACAGCGGAGAGACCTTTTTCTTTCTCTCTCTAGGTTTTGGCAACCATGCTTGGAAGTACCCAAGAGTTTTGAGATGTTACAGGCGGGGAAGGTTGGGAAGTTATCCTCTAGGTATTGCGGACCTTACCGGATTCTAAAAAAAGATTAATGAGGTGGCTTATAAGCTAGAATTAGCTCCTAATGTGTAAGTTTCCATGTGAGTAGACTACACTCAATATAAGTCCTCAATCTCAACGAGTTCTTGAGGGATAGCAATATTATCCTCAGTCCCAATTTCTCCTAGAGTCTCTAGTTCTTGGAAAACTAGCTGCATGAAGTGTTTAGAAAACTTAGAGTTCTTGTCACTCAATATGTCACAAGGCAGATTGTACAATCTGAAAAGATGCTCAACAACTGATGTGCCAATTTAGTTGCTTCCATAGTCATCCTCATGGGTAATAGTCTCGCCATCTTTGTTAGCCTATCTACCACCACCCAAATAGCATCATCATGCCCTCTGGTGGTCTATGGGAACCCGGGATTAAATCCATGGAAATCCTTTCTTGTTTTTTCAGAGGATGTAGCATCCTCTAGTCCTAAGGCATTTTGGCTTGTTACCTTGACACTGATGACATTTGACTAGTACTTCTGCCTTCATATAGGCCAGTAAAACATTCATTTTTCCTAATTATAAGCTTGATGCACCCCCCTATGATTTGCCATAGGAACGTCATGACATTCAAAGAAGTTCTTTCTCCTAAATTCAACACTATCTGGTACACAAAATCTCATCATCTTGGAACAACAACTTGTTCCAAATAAAGTAATGACTACTAGCCATTCTGACAAGTGGTATGACCCATGAGTCCTGTTCTAAACTATGGAGCTTCTCGTTGGATGATTGGATCTGGTGCTAATACGGATTGAAATTCCCTTTGGTTTGACATAGCCCTTTGAGGGAATCATATAAGTTGGGAGTAACCTTGGTGAAACCCAAAAGATTCACCTTTCCAATCCTATTTAAGGCATTTGTAACCCGGTTCAAACTACCCTTCTAGTATCGAAAAGAGTCGCCCTAGCATATGACTGCATTGCCTAGGTTGAAACTGAAGCTTCATGCCTAATTGACAACCCATAGTTCGATAGATCTGTTTGAGGATCCGTTTGTGTGCATCTATGTCATCATTCTGGGTTGTAAGAAGTGAAGGAATGCACAACGGAAGATGGGAAAGTGGAAACACAGGAGAGAGAGTGAGAGAGAGAGATGCAGAGAAACATAGGTGGATACTTGCTCTCAATATCAACCAAACAAGAAGCACATGCGGGTACAAGTCTCGAGCAAGAGGGGGAAGATCACCTTGTATGTGAGGGACTGTAGCAAGCCAATATGCAGAGGCACTAAGACATGCAAGGCAAAATCTCAAGTCAAGTGTGAGGGGAGAATGGCCCGGCTATATATATATGCTCAAACAGGGGCCGTTGACCAGCATTCTCATGACTAGGAAAAAACCAATACTCCATAAAATAAGGGAAAAAGTGGGAGCAAGATGTGAGGGGTGACTAGCCCCTCTAGCTAACATGGTCAGCCCTAAAGGCTAAAATAGGACACCACAAAGGAAGCCAATAGCAAGGGGATGATGATGTTCTAACACCCCCTCTGAGCACTGGATGTTGAGTAAACTCCAAGAAGCTAGAGACGTTGTCCATGATCAAAGATGAAAGACTACAGCAACAGGCACTAGGAAAGCTCCACAAGCGATCTCCTCAGCAACTCTGCTATAAAAGCAACAGAACAAGCTGCTAGATACACCACTCCTCTGGAAGAAAACAACCATGTAGGTTGCTTTGTGCTGCTCCAAATAATGGTTCCACTCCCAAGTGTAAGAACACTCCGTGAAGTCGAATGTCATGTTTCCAGACTGGAGAAGGTTTGAAAAGCCTCAAAACCAACCAAGATCAAATCCTGTAGATAATCAATCCTGGGAGAAGCATGCTACTTTTCATTGGAATCCTCTGAGTCCATCTGCTCAAACTTTGTAACAAGAGTTGCCAAACGTTGAAAAGAAGCATCCTCTGGAAAGGTTGGCATCGCAAGATGTAAAGACTCTGTAGAAAAGATGGGGTCCATCTACTCAAACTCCGTACCGTGAGTTGCCCAATGCTGTACACAAGCACACTCCACTGAGGTGGGTATCGCCAAATGAAAGGACTCCACATCCCCCTCTGAAAAATGACGTTATTGGATTGGTACAAGCCCAACCTGATTTTGATCCAAATCCAATATACTACTGTGCCCTAGGCACGTCTAGCAACCACAGATCCAAAGTATCCCACTGGGTCCAAAAGTCCATCCTCCAAAACAACCTTGCATGCCGCATCAAACCAAATGCAAAACTAGCAGAGGGAGGGGCATCCTCTGAAGCATCGCAAAGAGAGGCAGAGGTATACTCCTCACAATGAGGAAGGGAAGCAGGAATATAAGTTGTAGTGGTAACAAAGTCCTCAAAAGCATCATTGAGAGCATAAGACTCTTCCATAGAATCAGATCCCAAGAATCAGCAACAAACAAATGATCTCTGTGAAAGGATCACAACCCACAGGCAAAACACTCTTCTTTCTCTGCAAACACTGCAAAGAACATAGGCTCGGACAAAATAAACTTAGCTCAGGATCTTTGAAAAGATCACTACTCTTGTCAAGAAAGAACTACTCTCCTCCAAAATCTGCAAACTCCAGTCGCAAAAGAAAGTCTACACATATACAAAACAGCTCCCGAAACTGATCCTCAACTGAAGTAGCTAGAGATGGGCCCCCTCTGAGTGTAGAAAACTCTTTTGGGAAGCAAAACGCAGCCAAAACACTGATGTCCAGCAAAAAACAGCACTCCACCGCCAACAAAAGGCAAGGAACATGAAGAAACTGGGGAACTGTGTAGGCTAGGAACAAAACGCAGGTATAGATGCTCCAAAATCAGCAAAACGTTGACTGAAATCAGAAAATTCAGTGTCCTACTCAACTAAACTGTCACCAAAGCCACAATCCACACAAAAGCCCCTTTGCAAGTGATATGTGTCCACTGGAGAAGAAAACGCAGCCAACAGAGAGGCTACAAACCTGAAAATACAGGCGACCAGCTTTCACACCTCAGATGAGGAAAGAATGCTGAAGAGAAGGTACCTTCGGGTCCAAATGATGAAGCCCAGGTGAAGGTAGAGCTACCAGCAGGAACAGTCCAGAAAACACAGCAAAACAGGGCTGCAAATCTGAAAACGCAGAAGTGAAAGGGGCCGTAGATAAGGCAGAATCTGAAAACGCAGATCCTGGAAGGTACCACCAAGCCTCAGATCAACCAACCAACATCAGCAAACGGTGGTGCATATGCCCTATCAACTACCTTTTTGTTGTAATAATTCTTTCTATTTGTTATGATCCTTAGTGCTAGGCTTCATTATGGCTGAGTCTGCCCTGTATCTCCGGAGCTCTGATAGAAACTCAGTACACAGACCTTTGTATAAATGTATGCTCTTATGTGTGTGTGTGTGGGAGAATATATCAATACCAAGTTCTACACCCACTATTGGGCATTGATGACGTTAGTGGGGATGTCGTAGTATCTAGTCTATACTGTGCATGATGGAGTTGATGGTTTATTTTCTTGTGGATGACTACCATGAGATTATAAATTGCACTTTCTTATAAGGTGAATTTGGGCATGTTCCTGGATTCATCTAGGTATATGTATAACATTAGCAAACGAGCCTGTAGGAGAAGAAAAGCAGCAAATACATTGCGTTTGCCGTTCAAAGAGCAGGCCGATAGCACTACAGGAGTCCCAGGGATAGATGCTGATGAAGACTGTGTTAGCAGTCATCTCCTGTCTGAATAATTACACCAGGGCCTTTGGTGTTGGTGTGCCCGCTCGATTTATGTGTTTTCTCATTTTTCCTCACTCTCCATATTTTTCCCTATTTTTTCCCTATTTTTCCAGGTGTGGGAGGCTGTCTTGTGCTTGTTGGCTGGTCCAGATACTGGCCGACTGACCTTGCTGCTCCCTGACTTTCCTTTGCTGCTGGCCGACTGAGAGATGCTGGCCGACTGGAGGTTGGAGTAGGTCGTGGACTTTTCTGCCTGCTGGAGGTTGCTTTTCAACAAGCCGACTGGTCTTCTGGGGCCATATATAATGGCCCCTTTGCCCCCCACACATTGTATCTTGTTCCCGGGATTTTCTCTTGTGTATATAGCAGAGTTATAGGCTTCTCTCTCTCTCTCTCTCTCTCTCTCTCTCTCTCTCTCTCTCTCTATTTCTGTGTTTTTCTGCAGTTCTCTTGTTCTAGTATTTTCAGATCTTGTTTCCATCTCTGTTGCATATTCTGACATGGTATCAGAGCTCTAGGCTCTTGGAAGATCTTGGGAATTGTGTGAGCAAGAGGGGGGCTGTTTCGTTGCTGATTGGAGGACTGTTTTGGGCGGTACGGGAAGAGGAGAAGCAAGCGAAAGGCGGGCTGATTTGCTGGACAGCCACTTGCAGGTTTAGTTCTTCATTTTTTCCACCCACCCTCCCTTTTCAGTTACACCCCCACAAACTACGGCATATGGAAGGTAATGATGGAATCTGTTTTGGAGTCTTACGACCTTGCTGATTTCATTGCTGTTGGGGTTCCACGGCCGGAGTTAGAGGAAGGGGAGTTACCCTCTATTCGGAAGGAACGTGAGGCACAGGCACAATTATGGGATCGTGTCAATGCCAGAGTCCGTTCTTTCATTTTCCTCAATTGCACACCACAGGTAATCAATCATATCAAGCATATGACGCTGGCCAGAGGTATATGGCAGCATTTGGCTTCTCTCTACAACAGGGTATCACCCATGAAGAGGATCTCCTTGGAAGTTCAGATGCGGGTGATGAATATTGCAAAGTCGTCGACGATGCGGGAGCACATCAACAAGCTGCAAGCTCTTCAGCAAGAAGTTCTCCAGGCTAGGACAGAGATATCATCGGAGGATACGGCCATAACATTGCTGTCACATTTGCCCTCTCAGTATTCAGCCTTTTACTATTCGTTGATTACCAGTGGCAGGCTCAACACCATCACATGGGAGGAGCTTGTGCCCATGGTCTTGGACCAGGAGGAAAGATTCACGAATCCACCACAGGGCAGAGGTTCTGAGGCCTTAACTGGCCAACGGTCGAAAGGCCGGAATAACAACAACAAGGGCAAAGGGAAGGCTTCATCCGAGAAGTCTTCTGAGAAGAAGCCCGACTCCGACCGAGAGAAATTGAAGGCCGAGAGGACCTGCAATAATTGTGGCGAGAAAGGCCACTATTGGAGGAAGTGTCCCAAGCGGAGTGGGAAGAGTGCTGATTCTCTAGCTTCAGCTTCAGCTGCAAAGACTCCAGCCTTTGTGCACTTGGAGATGTTGGACACGGAGGCTTCATCTTCTTCGAGCGAAGAGGCAGTTGGCTTCACCACAAAGGATACTCGGGAATGGATTCTCGACAGTGGTGCTTCCAGGTACATGACTCCTTCCTGTGACTTCTTTCTGGATCTGAAACGGCAGTCAGGTCACATTTTCATCGGCGACAATTTCACAATTCCGATACACAGTGAGGGCCGGATGGAGATGATTCTCGATGGCAAGGGGGGTAAGCATTCCTCTCGTGTTCTTTACGTCCCAGCACTTGGTTTTCATCTATTGTCAATGCATGAGGTATGCAAGACTGGCTTCCGGGTGGTGTTTGAGGAGCATTCTGTTGCTCTACGGGACCGCGAGACTGGCCAGGTTGTTTGGGAAGGCGGCGTGGAGAATGGTATATACAAACTCTCCGCACTCTCCTCTTTGACAGGTTCTCAGGTTGGTAACTTGTGGCACTTTCGGTTTGGCCACTTAAATGTGGATGCGTTGCGGCGAGCTTTCCGGGACCAGATGGTGGTTGGCTTGCCAGATGTTGGTAGCAGGCAAGGACGCTGCAGTTCTTGCATACGTGGTAAGCAGCATAGGGAATCGTTTCTGAAGCAGGCTTCCAGCAGCCGGGCTTCGAAACCATTGGAGTTGGTACACACTGACTTGTGTAGACCTATGTAGACAGCATCCTTGGGAGGTTCTTTGTACTTCATGCTGCTTGTTGATGATTGTTCCAGATTCACATGGGTTTATTTCCTTTCTCAGAAGGACCAAGCTTTTGCTCGGTTCAAGGAGTGGCATGTGATGGTGGAGAAAGAGTCTGGCTTGCAGGTGAAGACTCTTCGGGCCGACAAAGGAGGTGAATTTTCTTCTAATGCTTTCGTGAGATTTTGTGCGGAACATGGCATCAAGAGGGAGCTGGCCAATACAGGTTCGCCGTCAAAGAATGGAGTAGTAGAACGAAAGAACATGACTATGGTGGAGATGGCGAGGACGATGCTGGAGCATCGTGATCTTCCTCGTCCACTTTGGGGAGAGCCTGTCGCTACGGCTGTCCATATCCTCAACCGGTCTTCGACTACTTCAGTACCGAACATGACTCCTTTTGAGGCATATTTTGGTAGGAAACCTGATGTCTCCCATTTCTGTGTGTTTGGGAGCGATGCGTATCTTCACATTCCGAAGAAGCAGAGGGGGAAGCTCGACTCAAAGTCCCAAAAGCTTATCTTTGTGGGATACAACTCTCTTTCCAAGGGATACAGGTTATATGATCTAGAGAGGAACGAGGTTGTTGTCAGTAGGGATGTGGTCTTTGATGAGCATGTTCCGGTTTCCACTGTCGATGAGCCGCCACTTCTTGGAGACCCAGAGGATTCTGATGATGATTCCCAGTCTATTGTTCCAGCTGGACAACCTCAGTCAGTTCAGGAGGTTGAGCCCGCAGTTGGAGTTGAGTCCCCGTAGTAGCAGGAGGCTCCGCGTTCTCAGGTGGTTAGTGGACACCCTTCGGGAGTCAGGTGTCACGGAGCTTCCTTCCGAATGGACCACAGAGGCCGGACCTCGACGATCGCATAGAGTCCGTGATAAAAGTCATTCAGGGGAGCTTTTACAAGTAAACTATGCTTTGATGTCTCGTATCATGTGGGACAAAGAGCCCACTTTCGTCAAGGAAGCCCTTGCACAGGATACTTCGAGGAAAGCCATGGTGGTGGAATTGGATGCCATTGAGAAGAACAACACTTGGGAGTTGGTACCGAGGCCATCGAAACGGTCAGTCATTGGTGTCAAGTGGGTCTTGAAGACCAAATATGCGTCAGATGGGTCGGTGGACAAACACAAAGCTAGACTTGTGGCTAAGGGTTATGGTCAGCAGCCAATCATCGACTATGAGGATACCTTTGCATCGACAACGAGGATGACCATGATTCGGACCGTTCTTGCCCTTGCTTCTTCTCAGTGGTGGCCCTTGTATTAGATGGATGTCAAATCTGCGTTCCTTAATGGTGACCTGCAGGAGGAGGTGTATGTTGAGCAGCCTCTAGGCTTTGTGGTTCCAGGATCAGAAGGGATGGTTTACAAGTTAAGGAAGGCCTTGTATGGTCTTAAACAGGCTCCCAGGGCTTGGAATCAGAAGATTGATTCCTTCTTTCTCTGGACTGGATTTCAGAGATCGGTTGCAGATCCCAACCTGTATCTCTTTCGAGAATGCGGCATGGTTACGTTAATCATCCTTTATGTGGATGATCTCATTCTCACCGGCGGTCATGTGGAGCACATTAGAGTGACGAAGGCTGCCTTGTCAAAGGAGTTTGAGATGACCGACTTAGGCTTACTCCACTTCTTCTTGGGATGATTGGAGATCTGGCAAACCCAGAGGGGGTTTTTTGTCTCTCAACAGCGGTATGTTCATGTTTTGCTTGAGGCCTTTGGGATGGAGAACTGCAAGCCTATTACGTCGCCGATGGACCCGAACACAAAGCTAATAGTGAATGATTCTTGTGAGCTAGTTGATGCCTCTCTGTACCAAAAGTTGGTTGGTTCATTGATCTGGTTGCTGAACACCAGATTGCACTTGAGCTTTTCTGTGGGGCTGTTGAGCTCATTCATGTAGACGTCGTTGAAGTCTCATTGGGATGCAGGATTGCGGATCTTGCGGTATGTGCAGGGGACGAAGGATCTTGGACTCTTTTACACAAGAGGGGGATTTATGGATGGAGTCAGACTCCAAGGATGGAGTGACTCAGATTGGGGAGGAGATCCAGACACGAGGAGATCCACATCAAGGTACAGTTTTTCCCTCGGCTCAGGAGCGGTTTCATGGAGCAGTAAGAGGCAGCCAACTATTGCCTTGTCATTGACAAAGGCAAAGTACCGGGCTGCTTGTGGTGCTGCTTGCGAGGTTGTGTGGCTGCGGAGGTTGCTTGGCGAGATTGGGTTTCCACAGAAGGAGCCCACAGTCATCCGGTGCGATAACCAGAGCTATATAGCTATTACTCGGAACCCGGTCTTCCATGCCCGGACCAAGCACATAGAGATACAATATCACTTTGTTCGTGAGAAGATCTTGGATGGTGACATCTTGCTTCTTTATTGTTTGATGGAGGACAATGCGGCGGACCTCTTCACAAAGTCTCTACCTTAGGCTATGCTCCGGCGGCACTCCAGCTTACTAGGGTTGGTTCCACATCCAGGAGCTGAGAGGGGGTGATAGCAGTCATCTCCTGTCTGTATATGCACACCAGGGCCTCCGTTGTGGGGCCCGCTTGATTTAGGTTTTTTCTCATTTTTCCCCACTCTCCATATTTTTCCCTATTTTTCCAGGTGTGGGAGGTTGTCCTGTGCTTGTTGGCTGGTCCAGATACTGGCCGACTGACCCTGCTGCTCCCCGACTTTCCTCTGCTGCTGGCCGACTGAGAGGTTGGAGCAGGTCGTGGACTTTTCTGCCTGCTGTCGGCTGCTTTTCAGCAGGCCGACTGGTCTTCTGGGGCCATATATAATGGCCCCTTTGCCCCCCACACATTGTATCTTGTTCCCGGGATTTTCTCTTGTGTATATAGCAGAGTTATACGCTTCTCTCTCTCTCTCTCTCTCTCTCTCTCTCTCTCTCTCTCTCTCTCTCTCTCTCTCTCTCTCTATTTCTGTGTTTTTCTGCAGTGCACTTGCTCTAGTATTTTCAGATCTTGTTTCCATCTCCGCTGCATATTCTGACAGATCGACCACAAAACCGCAACAGTGAAGTGCCTGGAAGAGGGCAAACTGACCAGCAGCAGATCCGAGAAAAAAAAAAACGCAAGAAAGAGGTGGGAGCATCTAATGCTTCAAGTCACCAGCGCTCTGATACCTGCCCTCAATATCAACCAAACAAGAAGCACATGCTGGTACAAGTCCCAAGAAGGAGAGGGAAGATCACCTCGTATGTGAGGGACTGCAGCAAGCCAAAATACAGAGGCACTAAGGCATGCAAGGCAAATACTCAAGTCAAGTGTGAGGGGGGAATGGCCCGGCTATATATATATGCCCAAACAGGGGCAGCCGACCAGCATCCTCTTGACTAGGAAAAAACCAAGACTCCATAAAAGACGGGAAAAAGTGGGAGCAAGATGTGAGGGGTGACCAGCCCCTCTAGCTAACATGGTCAGCCCTAAAGGCTAAAATAGGACGCCACAAAGGAAGCCAGCAGCAAGGGGATGATGATGTCTTACAAGAAGCTCCCTGTTCTTGGAGTGTGATGGTGACTGTTATGCAGGCCTTTTATTCTATAAGGCTTGGTTTTTGGTGCGTGTTTTGCTTTACAAATAATGATGGATATCACCTTGTTCACCTGATATTCATGATTTGTGCTAAATTGTGTTTGGATGGTGACTGCATTAACATCATAGTTGTTTCTCGTACGCGTACGAACCTATTCATACGTACGAGTCGTACGGTACGATACCGTATGAATTCGTACGATATCGTATGGTACGAGTTAGGTTTTTTTTTTTCCTCCCCCAAAAAAATTTTTTCCCTTGAAAAAAATTTCCAAATGCTTAAAAAAAATAGAAACCCTGCTTTACGAAGATCCCAAATGCTCGCAATACTTCGCAACTTTCGTGTCCACTCAGTATTCCATATGGGGTTGTGGAGAGACCTAAAAAATCTGGCGAGGTAGACTGGTAGTGTACACTTGATTGGTAGGATGAGAGAATCTTGCTACATCACTTGGGGATCCCTGGTATAGGTAGGCTAGACAATTAGATTCTCAAGTTATGCACAAGGGAGAACATTTGGACATGGCCATTTTGATCTAGAGAGGAGTCCCTAAACTTATCACCCTAGATGCACTCCTCGTATTTGTGCAAGGACGGTCCCTTAGTCATAAACGCTACACTGGGAGACCTTTGGTATTGCATTACCCATCCAGGTTCTTTTTTGGAGACAATCGGGAGATCCAACCGGGAGAGACACATATGCATGTACTGGTTTCTCAAGCACTGTAGACTCCTCCCCTCCCAACCTTCCCTCACATTCAAGCTTGAAGCTCCATAGCTTGTAAGTGTAAAAAATAAAAACCGTATTTTATCGTACCGTATCCCAAAATTTCATATCGTACCGAATATTCCCGTACGGTATCGTACCGTACCGTATCGTATTTTCGTACCGTGACAACTATGATTAACATGCAGTGCATGATGGAGTTTGTGTTCGAAGCTTTCTGAGTGGACACGTGTGGTAATATAATGCCTGCGAGGCTGCAGGCATTTTGTTGAAAATGTGATGCCATGCGTGGAATGCACTTGATGCTCCAGGGCATGTGCCTCTGAGGCATGGACTGTTTCATTGTGTCAATTGATGGGACACAAGAATCTGGGATTTAATATCTTTAAGAGGGCTGGTCTATAATATATTCCAGGTCGGGCTTGGACTGTAGTTTGTTTTGGATCAAACACATTGAATGTGTAATCTTCTTTCAAGGGCCACCTTAGACTGTTTTTTTTGTCTGGACTTTGAAATTTGTAAGGTCATTTTCTGTTGCCGTCATAGAGGCAGCTAGGGATTCGTGTTATTGATGTGTCAAAGCAGCCTTTTAATGACAGTGACCTGCCAGTGGGACCCCAGGTTTCAGAGAGTTGATCTTTCCGGAGTAAATCAGCATTCTAGCCTTATGATCTTAGCCTACGCGTTGACCTTAATTTTAACATTTTTCTGAATTTCAGATTTGAGGGTCAGCATCTCACATGTGTTTCTTCCAAGCGGTCAGAGGAGAGCCTAGCTCATGGCCCCTACTCTAGTATGGGTAAACAATTTTGAATCACTTTTTTTCCGTGTGCATTTGATCTCCATTCTATTTTTTGTATCGTTATGTGTTATATGTTGTGACAAAGAATCAAAGGGTATGGTACTTAACTTTCTGCTGCCAGTTTGGCATAGCATTGGGCCACACCAGGTTGATTGCTGCTGTATCTACTAAATTCTAGGCTTTGTTTGACTTGTTAACTCAGTTTTCCTTTCGCATGCATTATTCAACACATCTGGTGCTTAAGGTCAGTAAACGCCTTCAATTTATACTCTGGATTATTACCTGTTTTTTTTGGTGCTCTCCTCGCAAGGGGCTGCTCTCTGCTATGAACACGAGGGTTTTCATAAGGTCTACTTTACAACTGTTTTTTTTTTTCACATCAGTTAATATCAAGGCATGATGTTAGTTTTGGCCAAAATTGTGTAGATTGGGATTATGTTTCTTTGCTTAAATTCTAACTCAAATTACTGCCCAGTTCTTGGCTCTGCACCTGCAGGTATGGCTCCTCGGTTTCCAGCACCCCCTTTTGCACCCATGGTTAGGTCACCTAATTTTCCTCCTCGATCACCAAGCCCACTCGCCAGACCACCACCAGGAACAGTGCTACGCCCAGGTACTCTTGTTCGACCACACCTGCTACTTGAGAAACCGCAGACCCTGGTCTATGTGGGAAAGATAGCCTCTACAGTAGATGACGACTTTTTAAGATCTCTTTTGGAGGTACAGCTCTAAAGTTTTTTGAAACGTCCAAAATATGCTTTTAGTCTCTGACTTATTGATGAGCCTTTGGTTTTTACTTCCAGCTGTGTGGACCCATTAAAAGCTGGAAGCGGGCCCAGGAGCCAACAGCAGGCAGCTTTGGATTCTGTGAATTTGAATCTCCTGAAGGAGTGCTGCGAGCTTTGCGGCTACTGAATGGATTCAGCTTAGAAGGACGGGAACTTAAGGTATGAAAAGCAGCCTCGAGCGATTAGTTTTTAGGCCTTTTTTTGGAGTGCTACATGGTTGTCTGCTCTACGCTGCAGCTCACTGTCACTCATGCTGCGCGGGAATATTTGGAGCGTTATGTCCAGAAGAAAAAGGAAAGAGGGCAGCAACTGAAACTAGAAGCTAGTCAGGCCATAGAGACTGAAGTCGAGACTGCACCAGGTGTGGAAGCTCCCGAACCCGTGAAGAAACCTGTTGGTGAGGCTGTAAACAACGATCCATCCACTGAAGAGCAGGGATTTGGAATTGTCAACGATGAAGACAAGGAAGCTGATGATGAGGCACAGAAAAAGCTCACAGTCTTGCTGGAAGAGAGGTACAGTACAGCATAGTGATGTTGTATGCATGGCTTTAGTTGATGCATCATTATTTGCTAACAATTCGGTAACTTTTTCCAGGGCTAGACTGATGCCTCTTCCCCCTCCCCCACCTTTGCCTACTGCCTCAGATGCACCTGGCAAGTCTAATTCCATGCCAGACACGCCTGCCAAGTCTAGGGATGGGGACTCGGTTGCTGATGGAGGGAAAACTGGTGAGCTAACTTGACAATGTGGCAAAAGATTCAATGAGATCTTGTAGCATTCCACGTGTTTTTCTAAGAAAAATTTTGTGGTTTTCGTGTTTCAGATGGACAGGAAGGGACTAATGAAGAGGAAACTAGTGAGAACAAAGGGAACTCAGAAGTTGACAGGCCAGAGACGAGCTCATCTGATCGAGGAAGACGGTTGGATCATTACAGGGATAGGGACAGGGAGAGAGAACGGGATAGAGACAGAGATAAAGGTAGGGACAAGGAGAGTAGGGATAGGGACAGGGAGAGAGAGAGGGAAAGGGAACGGAAAAGGGAGAAAGAATGGGAGCTTGAGAAAATCGAAAGGGATAGAGAGAGAAGTCGAGCTCGCCGGGAGAGGGAACGGGAGCTGAGAATGCGGGATGCTGAGCGCCTGTATGAGGATTGTGAGAAAGCGTGGGAGGAGAGAGAGAAAGAGAAAGAGCGCATAAGGAACGTGGATAGAGAGAAGGAGAAAGAAAGGGAGAAGCAGAGGCGGAGATTAATCAAGGAACAGGAGGAAGATAGTGATGATGAGGGGTGGAAGAAATGGAGGCGGAGAGGAGATCCGTTTGGTGATCGCAAGAGAATCCAGAGGGAGAGAGAGGATGATGAGAAGGATCGCCTAAAGGAGGAGGAAGAGGTTCTGGAGGCGAAGCGAAGGAAGCTGAAAGAGGATTACGAGGAACAGGTGAAGAAAAGGCTAGCTGAAATGGCCCAGATTGAAGCTGTTGAAGCTGCAGCAAAGGCCCTGGACAGCGCTGAAGGCGGCAGTGTGGAACCTGAAGCAACAAAGAATGCAGAAGTGATAATCTCTGAAAGTATCGAACAGAATCATGTGGTGGTAGTGGATGATGGTATGTCTTGCAAGTTAACCAGTCTTGTTTCCGAGCCTGTTCGTTTCTTCTTACTGGTTAGCTGAGACACTAACACAGGTGTGTGTAGCTGAGATACTAACACAGGCTTCTCTGGCTGAGATACTGAAATAGGCTTGTACTGTGAAGGTGACGATAATGATGTTTCAACAAATGATTCTTGTGATATGGTTATCGATGTGGAGGCTGGAAATGCCCTGGTGAGCATGGAGATAGATGAGAAACAGAACAGCAGCCCAGCCCCAAGAAAGCTGGGTTTTGGTCTGATGGGATCTGGAAAGAGAACAGCTGTGCCCTCAGTGTTCCACCAGGAAGATGAAGAGGAAGCACCTAAAGATCGTGGTTTAAGGCAACTAGTGCCGATTGATTATACTGCAGAGGAGATGCAGGCAGTCTCCTCATTGAAAGCCAGCACTACTCTGGGGAGTGTTGCCCCCAATCTGGCTGCTGCTGCCGAGTTTGCCAAAAGCCTACGGAATCTGGGAAATAGCTCTTCTAAGGAGCAGCTGGAGTTGGAGCGTGACAGAGTAAGGCGACAGAACGAGAAGTCCAAGGATAAGAATAACCGGGATGAAGGTCGGAGTAAGGACCGAGAGCGTGGTGGCAGGGATGAGATGGAGAGATCTCGAGATAGAGATAAAGAAAAGTATAGACATTCAGATGGCAATCGCGAAAAGGATCATTTGTCTGCAAAGCTTGATACTAAGCAGCTGATTGATACCATTCCAAAGACAAAAGAGGAGCTTTTTGCCTACAGAATAGACTGGAAAGCATATGAAGAGGTAAGGCAATCGGTTTGATTATATTTTCATAAATTGCAGTGCCTTTGACCAAACTGATTACTTTTTTGCTTTTCAGCACGAACTTCATGAAAGGATGAGACCTTGGATCCAGAAAAAGATTACAGAGTTCTTGGGGGAGGAAGAGGATACATTAGTCGATTTTATTGTGTCGAATACCAGAAAGCATGCCAGTGCTGCCAACATGCTTGAGCTTCTAACAACCATTTTGGATGACGAAGCGGAAATGTTTGTAATGAAAATGTGGAGAATGCTAATATTTGAAATAAAGAAAGTGGAGACTGGCTTGCCATCAAAGTCCAAAGCTTAGGCTTTGTATTTGTAGTGTTTCTCCATGGGGCTGGAAATTATCCAGCTTGGTTGTTTCAAAGACCGTTACAACCCAGGCAGGTTTTGATGGGAGGCTCATGCTTTCCCAAGGTTCCAGCATTTGTTCATTTTTTACAATACTTTCTCACCTTTTGAGGGACATATATACATGTGGCCAAACTTTTGACTGGATGCATGCTATGGTATCTATTTAGCTTGTCTTTTATGCAACTGAATGCAGTTTTGTTTTCTTCGTTGAAGAGATCACACAGATTACTCGAGAGTATCATTTTAGTATTTTTTTGTCCAATTCAGCTTGTTCACCCCTTTTATCACAGGATGTGTGCAGTTATTGTTTTTTCTGAAGGTTACCCTAAGGTTGAATAGGCCTTTAGCCTATGTCTTGACCTTAGATTAGTCAACCTAGGTCTGGAGTTCAAGTCCCATCTTTGTCTAGGGTTACCCTAAAATCTAACAGAGGTCTTGGACCTCAGATTAATCAACCTGAAGGTTACCCTTAAGTCTCGACCTTAGATCAATCAACCCAGGTCTTGAATTCAAGTCCTGTGTCCAATGCTACTTTTATTTGTTAGTCTTAGACCTTTGTCCAATGCCGTCAACCCTTATCAAGCCAAGCTCGTTTGAGATCAATAGGACAAATGCAGATGGAGCGGAGCCATTAGGAGCTATTTACGCAATAAATCTGATTGGAGATCAACAGGAGAAATGCAGATGGAGCCATTAGGAGCTACTATTTATGCAATAACAATCTCTCAAAACTAATTGAAATATCTATTAGTATTTTGCTTTAGTGTTAGAAACCAGAGGTATGTATTCAATTCGAGAGGGCCATGTTGTTGGTATTTGTCAACACATTTTTCATACTCTTGTTGAAAGTGGCTAAATGTCCTTGTCTGTGATAGGGCTTGGGTAAGGAGGTCTGCTTGGATGCAAGGGTGATGCTGAGGGAGTTATATTGGATAGGTAGGGCTCCAAGCCCTTCTCAATGATAATCTTTAGCATGGACTCTTGGAGGATTATGGTAAGGGTGAAGAGAGAGGTGGCAGCCCATTATCATCATCACAAGGGGGGTAACAACTAGGTTAGCCTTGCAACTCTTTGTCGATAATTTTGCTAGTTCTACTACTCTTGATGGCAACCATCTTTGCCCTTCTTCTTTCTGTCTTTTGATAGTTATTCTCCTCCTCCTCCTCCTCCTCGTTTGCTAGTAGTGCCCCTGGTTCTTCTACTTCTTATGGTGATCCTTCCCCTCCCCCTCTATCCCTGTTTCCATCCCCCCCCCCCCCCCTCTTCCTATTGCTCATTAATTTTGCTGGTTCTGCCGCTTTTATCAGTGATCCATCTTTGCCCCTCCTCCCTCTCTTCCTTTGTAATTGATAAAACCGTTCATTTATGCCACATTAGCATTGGCTCCACCACCTTGCCTCATCATGCAATGATGAAATTGTGCAAGCATCCGGCGAGCTCTTACACAAGCGTATAATTGCTCCTTGTTGATCTCATCATACCGAAATTTGAAAGTCAAGATGGAAAATACATCTTGCAGCAATTACGACGCCATGGCTATATTTGATTTGAAAAAGAGGAAGGTTTACCTTCTTACTCTTGGAATATCCAGCCCTTAGCAAAGCATGCCAGGCATACACATGCCTGGTAATCTGTAGTCATATTCGTACTTGTGAAATTCAATACCCATTGCCTTATGCAACACCATCTAACAATCATTCACAATTTTGCACAACATAACATGGCACATCAGCTTTTACAATACATCTTTACAATTTTCATAATCTTCATACTTTTCTTTACAAGTTGCACTCCATTTTGATAGAAACAATTCATGGACTCCATGATATCATAGCTTGCTGAAATTTTCAAATGATTTTTTTAAATTAATTTTGCATATCGGTCAGAATATGTGAAGCACTTTAGGAAATTTGCACATTTTCTAATTAAGATGTTTAAGGAACATCCTTAGCACGTTTATGCATTTTTAAACTTATGGTTGAGGCATAAATATGAGTAAAGAGATCCATCTTTCGAGAATGATTTACCTATTGCATCTTGCCCAAAATACACCCCTCACATATATGTTTGGGGGCCTTAATATTTTCAAGATCCCCATGGGATCTCCATGAACGTGCTAGAAGAGAATAGGGCAACTCTCCACCTGCTGACCGTCGGATATAGGAATCCTAGCCGGCTAAAATAGCCCCATGTTATGGCTCACCCTAACCCTCCTTGAAACACATCCAAAAAGAGATTACATGGTGAACCGCAACTGTTCGTGAGGATCTTTCCAATGGCCGAGCTCGTAACCCTTGAGGTCTCCAAGCTCTACAACTCCTTGAGAAGCAATACCATCGCGTCTCGCGAGCGTTGTCACACCGTCGCATTGCAGTACGGGTCCTTGTCTCTCCTCTCACCTCACTTCACTCACACACACTCACTAGCATGCATTAGGGAGAGAGATTAACAAGAGGATTAGCAAGAGCAAGACTCAATTGCACAATGGGAGAGTATGTTGTATTATGAAAGAAATTCACTTATATACATGGCCATAAGTATTCACACTCACTTAAACTATGACCGGACGGGCACTTTAGGCTCATAAGAGGCCTAATGCTATTACAATGACTACTCTCATAATGTATCCATGAACTACATCACTTAGGACTTCATCCTATCTTGCTACCACTCGCTCTTGGAAGCAGAAATTGCCATAAATACTTCGTTACACCATTACGGGTGCTTGTCTAAGTTTTAGCTTTGGATACTATTGCTTCATATCTTGAATATATGACCCTTTGGTGTATACCGGTTGGTGTATACCGGGACTCCTTGATGTAAGATAATGGTGGTAGCTCTTGTTAATCCTAGAATTGGATTAACATTCCCCCCTTCCTGATGGCAATCGCGTCCTCGTGATCGCGTTGAAGACCTTTGTATGGGGAGAATGAACAAGATTTGTCAATGGCGTTGATGTTGAGTGACGTTCAATGGTCTTTGTTCCTCCGAAAGGAATAAGAAAAGCTAGTTAATGAATGAATAGGTTAGTGGTGTATTGGGAATTCCTAACGCGGTGGGGGGTGGGGTTTTTTTGCGAATGATTGCATTTTTATAGTTGTGTGAGCCCCTTTTTTTTTGGCTCAATTTGTTTTTGGCAATCATCAGCAAGGTTACAATGTGATTTTTTTAGTGGGACACTAAGAGATGTTAATAATGGGAGAGAAGAGGGAAGGATTTTGGAGGAACGTAGACTTAATCATCAAAACGAGATGGTGATTCTCTCAGTTTCTCATTTGATTCATTGAAGAGACATTCATTATTTGAAGTAATTGGCTTTTGATGTGTCCTTTTGTGCGGCATGATTCTTGTCAAATGTTGTTGCGGACATGTTCTTGTCAAATGTTGTTGAAAAAGACCTATTCTTGTCTTCTTTTGTCCATGTGCTTCTTATGTTTTAGAATTGAGTCATATAGACTCTTATTGAAATGCTCTGTGTTGAAGTAGCCACTTGTTGGTGAGGATTGAAAGAACTACGTCGACTTGGCAGGCTAATATAGAGATCTTCATTAGGGATTGAAAATCATTGAGTTGTGAAGATTGTGGTGTCGTTTGGAGAGATTTGTAATTTGAAGGAAAATTCCAGGCGATGGGTTATACCATTGACCAAGCTTTCGCCCACCATGGCCCGCCCATCCAGAGATGTACCTGGAATATTTTTTTTGGTCATCTAGGTCATAACTTGCAAGCAAGAAACCGCTTCTTATGCACTTATTTCTCACATCCAGAGGGGTGACAAGAGCATTGTTATTTTGTCCTTGATGCGCTCATAAGTCTCCATTGCAGATGTGGGTATTGATTCTGGAATTTGTTGCTGAGATGTTGTCGAGGCAATAGGGAAAACTGCTGATTGTTTGGTTGAACACACAAGCTCTTGTGTTGGTGCTGAATGCACGAGAGTTGTTGAGTGATTTGCTTATCGTTGCTTGGGCCTCTATTCTTATCGAACTTTAGGTGAAGTTGTTGGGGTTGAATTCGGTGGTGAGGTTTTCTTTACATTGTTCGATTTTGGCAACCATGTGATGGAATTACAATCATAGTATTCTTGTTGTTGAAGTACATGCACATGCACCTATCTTTGATGAACACTGTAAATTGGTGGCCGATGTGCTTGGTGTTGAGGTTGTCTTTGTGCAAGCTTAGGGGACTTTGTGATGCGCTTGGGGACCCAAGCTTTGGTATTTCTTTGGTAGTACCCCTGTGTGTGCACAGTAGTGTTTTTGGTACCCACACTTGATGACTTGGTGGAGTTTTGTGAGGAACTTGCATAGGCTTTTGTGGATTGTGTTTTGGAGTACCTTTCTTTTTCCTTGGCGTCCGAGTGGTGCGTTGGGAAGAGGTTTTGATTGTCGAGGCACCCAAATTTGATTGGCATCTTCATAGTAGCCTTGAGCTACAAGTAGATGCTTCTCCACCCAAATTTTGATACTATTACGATATCGTGATTGTGGTAGTCTTGGTGGAGTTTTCTTTTGGTTTGTTGTGGAAGGTTTGGGGCCCTCCTTGACTTTGGTTGGTGCTGAGGCTGCAAGTTTGAGACTCATGGGCATTGTTGATGATGATGAGGTTAGAGTTGCCCTCCTTGACTTTGGTTGGTGCTGAGGCTGTAAGTTTGAGACTCTTGGGCATTGTTGATGAGATGATGAGGTTAGAGTCTCTTGTGGAGTGGCTGTTGATGTGACAAGGCCTTTGAGCATGTGGTTATCTCCTTTGGTGAGGTTTGTCGATGAAGATGCATAGGTTCCGGGGTCTTTCCTTTGAGTTCCTTGTTAGAGATAGATGGTTTGGTTGTGGGAACTTCTTTTAGAATAGCTACTGATTGCGAGGTTTTGGCATCGAATTTCGGGTGAGGATAGGGTTAAAGGAGTAGATGCTTTATCAGAGTTGGTTGTTGATGCAAATGGTACGTCATTGTATAGAGGGGCTTTTGTGGAAGAGGCGTGTATCCTTTTGCGTTCAGCATCATAGCTATCCATTAAAGTTGGATCCTCTTCCTTGCAGTATGGTATTGTCAACTTTTTGTCGTTGGCTATCATGATGACTCTATCGCTAGCAAAGCACAGTGGTGCTTGGGCAGCAATAGTCCATCTATGCCCCAAGATCAAATCTTCTTCCAACACATACGCAACCACAAAAAACTTGCAACAAGTAAGGGGGCTAGTTTTAATATACATTGTATGTTCAAAGTACCCTAAACATGGCCTGTTCAAGTCTTGTGTAAAGGTAATCCGCCGTGAGTGTTGGTGGTTGACCTAATAAATTCCAAAGCTCGAGGGTCATGAGATTGTGTTCTCATGTTGGATAAAGCTGTGCTTGAGATGTGGTGATTTTATTTGAAATTTCCAATTCCACTAAAATCCTAGGGATATTTTTAGTAAGATATTTTGGAAGTTCCAGCTCTTGCAAGGTCTCTTTCTCCCGTAATAGCAATTTTACATTGCTTGTAGGAGTGTTTAAGGTGATTGTTTGCATGGATTCATCTATTGAATACAATGATTCACCTATCTAAGTTCCGCCAAGGACGACATCATACTCAAGGGAATTCAGGGTAACATGGAATGTAAATTCCATATCGCCATCGATTGTTTAAGTAGTGTATCTAAAGTAACCTGGAACTTCAATGTTTTGTCCATTGGCTCCTCTTGCAAGACTACTGCTTGTAGGGATGAGTTTAGGTTGTCGCAATGACACCCAAGTGTCTATTGTCTGATGTTATGACTAGCTCGAGGGCTAATCAATGCGCGTTTGTGCTTAACATCATTGCCTGTAGGAATCCAACCATACCATGATAGAATCTTCCAAAGGAACCATGGGTGTTTCGGTTATTGTTTCAGCTTCGGATCCTGTTTTTGTTTCATATTCCCATTCACTTTTATCCTCTGTTTGGGTCTCAACTTTTTCAAGAGTACCCAATGCGTACACTGGCACACAGCCCTCTGACAATTCTTAATGAGAGGGCTGTTTGGAAACTTGCAAATCTTCACAGTCCTATTTTATGGAGTTCGTTATATAACTCAGGTTGAGCCCTTAAAGGTGCAAGTGCTGATGTGATACTGGCTTTATCTCATGAGAGAAGAGCATTCCTCCAAATGAGGTTTTGAGAGATTGTTTAATCTTGTAAGGGAGTTATTGAATTTCTCATGTGCTTTCTCAAGCGTATAGTTCATACAATCTGTTTCAAATGACTCTTTTGTAGAGAGTATGTCTTCCTCTTGAAAGAGAAAGCGGTACTCCTCTAGGCTTTGTATCTTGGTTGCTGTTTTAGGTTTGGCATTATGAGGCTCAATCACAACCGATGACCCTGTAAGACATTTAACCAAGCTAAGCATACTCTCCTGAGCTTGCTTTTTGTGTTATGCATATGTCATGTGATCATTATTATCCATTTGGGGTGGTTGGGTGGGTTCTAGTTTCTTGATTAGTCTATGTGGTGCACTGAGCGAAGAGTAAGAACTTATTTCATCCTCACTTAGTGATGTACTAGAACTTGTTTCATTCTCTGACTTTCTTTGGTTTGTCAGTTTTTCATTATGTTTACCCATGTGACAAGATCGAATTTTCTTTTGGGTTTTTGTATCTTGTGTCGCACATATGGGTGTTGAGGTTTGTGTGGTGGTTTTTGAGGTGGATGCTTTTGCATCATGTATAGCTTTTGGCTCTTTTGTGTTTATGTCCTCTACAGGCTCCTTTTCCTTGTCTTTTAAATTCGACCTTGGTGTTTCCACAGTTTGTTGTCCTTTGTTTTTCTTGGTTTTAGAAGGTTTTGCTCCTTCTTTTGGTTTCTATTTTGAAGCATGTTCTACCCATGTTGAGGTATTGTCTTTTGCGTTCCTTTTGATTGTTTCTCGTGCCTTGGCTTGTAAGCGTGTAAGCACATTCAAGGGTACCATGGCCAGTTGCCCATTTTGTACACTTAAGATGTTAAGAGTTGTATTTTGTGAGACAAGTTGCATTGAAGCAACTCGTCTTGGGCAATCTTGGAACATGTATTCAATGCCACATTGTTCACACATTAGTCGCAAGGTGTCAGTGACTATGGGCATGGAAGTATTCCAAACTGTGCAGTGTGACACCTTGTGAGGTCCACGACAATAGAAACACTGAAGTGTTCGTTTAACTGCTTCCTGATCAGTTTTTACCCTTTGGACTGTTCTGTTTGGTGCACGGGAGAGATGGAGGTTTTGAGTACATTGTGGATGAAGTGGGACATTTTTTAGTATCATGATCAAAGGTTTTACAATATATGCAGTATAGAAGAACATGTGCCTTGTATGTACGATGAGGATTGGGATGGTCGTAGTGATTGCATTCAACACAAGGCATTTTGTTCACTTTTAAAGTCATTAAGGATGTCTGGTTTTGAAGGTTTTCATCATCTCTTAGAGATGTTGGCTGTTGTAAGGTTTTAAGCAAGGCTGCATAAAATTATGGGAATGTCAATTCGAGATTGATCTTTCTTTTACCATTGCTTTACCTGGTTTAGATGAGGAACACCTGGTACCATGATCATCTTCTAGCATGTTGTCATCTAAACGTATTTCTTCTTTACAACATTGATCGAATGTTTTCGGATTGGATACAATGATCAAGTTATGTAAGCTGTTATTCTTTAAGCCCATCATGAAACATGTCTTCAATTGAACATCATTTAATTTTTCTCATGACTCACAACGTGAGTCTAAGAGTTTTATCCGAAGGATAAAATCTCTAATAAATTCATTGGGTTGACGCTCAATTGAATAGAGTTCTGTTACTACACTCCATCGATCACCTTGTCTGAAAAAGCCATGTATAAAGGCTGATTTCAAGGTTTTGAAGTTGGCCTTGATCTCCGACATCAATGTGATGAACCATCGAATATCTTTTCTCTCTAAGCATAAGTTCAACGCATGTACCCTAGTGGGACAGTTGGGATTTCCAAAGGCTTCACATCTCTGTTCAAACATTTGAATGAATTGAACAAGGTTTGTTGTTCCGTCATATTTGTCCATAATTTTGAAAATTTGTACGGTCGTATTTTTGTATGAGTCACTGAGGCCGTATGTGAGTACTCTTGTTTGGAAGAGACTCAGTGAGTCCTTGGGCCACTCCCCTTCCTAGACTAGTCAGTATGTCCAAGGTGTGGGCATCCAGGAAAGGGTTGGTACTTATAAGATTTGCGAGGATTTTAGGCAAGGGGCCAAAGCCCGGTGGGATGGAAGTGATAGGGGGTGTAAGACCTGATAACACGCTTGTTATAGGCATGGCCAATGGCATTGGGAGGTGAATTTGTGGCATAGATCTCAATGGCTCGAAGATGTCAGCCATTGGGTTTAGTCCTTGTATGATCCTTGGCAATCCCTCTATTGTGGCCATGTCAGAGTGCCTAAATGCTCCTTAATGAGCAATCCCTCTATCGTGGCCATGTCAGAGTGCCTAAATGCTCCTTAATGAGCAATTACAATTTTTATTTATTTTTGCTTTTTATACTTTCCTATAGCTCGTTACAACCTCAAGTGGCTTGGCGTACTCTTTGTTAGATCAAACGGGTGTCCGTTTTCCCTAATTAGCTTAGGCGCTATACGCACGTAAGATATTTTTTTGAAAAAAGCATATGCTAGGAACTTCCCAGATAGAAGAGGAGGTCCTAAAACCTATTTTCCATCAATGTCTCAAGATGAAAAAAAATTTCGAGAATTTTTTCCTTGTTTCGCAGCACGTTTTTGAAGGTGTTTCAAAAGGAAATTTGAAAAACTCTGTATGAGGGAGTTGTAGTATTTTTGGAGTACTACATCTTTGTTTTCTTGAGTCGTCCGTGATTTTGTTGTTTAGACCCTCAAAAAGTAGCCCGAATATGGCTCGTCGTTGTTTTCAAGCTAATTTTTATGATTTTTTGTGGTTTTTGGGTTGTTTTTGGCCTCGATTCTCGGGTTGAATTTTAAGGCTACTGGTTGGAGGCCAAAATGGTCGATTCTGACTTTGGACGGCCAAGTTCAAAGTTGAAGAGCTCGATGTCAGCTCTTTGATGAGCCCTAGAGCGCCTTTATCCATCAGATATACGGTTTAGGAGATACAGGACTCCAAAGTTTTACGCAGTGAAGCTTTAAATTCACACCGTGAACTGGACTTCACATAAAATTCGATTTTTTTTTATAACGCCTGATTTTTCACGATGGGAATTTTTTTTTTCACGACCGGAATTTCTCACGGTCAGATTTTCGTTTTTCACCGGAATTTCTTTCATAGCCGGAATTTTCTTTCACGACCGGATTTTTTTGTTGGAATTTCTTTCACGACGACGGTCGGAATTTCTTTCACGGCTGGATTTTTTTCGTTGGAATTTTCTTTCACAACCGAAAATTTTCGCCAAAATTCTTTTCACGGTTGGAATTATTGCATCGGAATTTTTTGCTGGAATTTCTTTCACGGCGACTGGATTTTTTTTTTCGTTGGAATTTCTCACAACCGGGTTTTTTCACCAGAATTTTCTTTCACGGCTGAAATTTTTTTGCTGGAATTTCTTTCATGGTCAGAATTTCTTTGAGACGGCTGGAATTTTTTCCGACAGAATTTCTTTTACGGCTGTAATTTATTCCCGCCAGAATTTCTTTTACGGCCGGATTTATTTCCATCAGAATTTATTTCATGGCCGGAATTTTTCATTGGAATTTATTTCACGGTTGGAAATTTTCACCGGAATTTCTTTCACGGCGGCCGGTTTTTTTCATTGGAATTTTTATCACGGTCAGAATTTCTTTCACAGCCGGATTTTTTCGTTGGAATTTCTTTCATGGCCGGATTTTTTTCGTCGGATTTTCTTTCATGGCTGGAACTTTTCGTTAGAATTTCTTTAACGGTCGGTTTTTTTTTGGGGAGTAGTGGAAAATACGAATTTCTCTTTTTGGAGGAAAATATTTTTTGAATTTAAAATGAAAGGGGTTTGGAGATTTTCCCAAAAAGATAAGTGGGAATAAAAAAAGTAAACCTTTTAATGACAATCCTTACACCCAAAATGACTCCCAAAATGGATAATTTTGACAACTCATGAGCATCTACTCATTGAATGCTCATTAGCCTTAATGAGTTATGTAAAAAAGTGATTAAGGATTAATCTAAGATTAATCTTTTCAAAAATCTTTTTCTCTTTTACACTAATCAAAGACTCTAATTAACCACTAATCCCTAATTAATTCATACAATTGAGCACATCATTGAATAGAGCAAGGGAATGCTAATCTTTGTGTATCAACAACTGTGTAAATTAATCTAAAATAGGAGATTAATTAGACTCTTAATTATGGTCTCCTCTTTTAAGGTAAAATTAAGCAAAGAGATTCAAATTTCTCCAATTGACGAAAAAATTGATGTGATTAGGTGTTTTGATGCATCTAGATGCTCTCAAAATACTTAAAAATTGATGTGATTAGGTGTTTTGATGCATCTAGATGCTCTCAAAATACCTTAAAAGAGGAGATTAATTAGACTCTTAATTATGGTCTCCTCTTTTAAGGTAAAATTAAGCAAAGAGATTCAAATTTCTCCAACTAACGAAAAAATTGATGTGATTAAGTGTTTTAATGCATCTAGATGCTCTCAAAATTGATGTGATTAGGTGTTTTGATGCATCTAGATGCTCTCAAAATACTTAAAAACACCAATTTCGACTACTCATATGATCCATTTAGACCCCAATCAATACGTTTTCTAATTTTTTGGCCTTTTGAACAAGATTAATCACCCTTAATGACAAAAACCAGTCCATTAAGAGAAATTAGTCAAATTCAAGGATTTTTTGATGGTTTTAAGAATTTTTTTGAAAGATTAAGCTACTCCTAATGCTTGCTAACACTCTAATCCAAATAATTTCAATAAAAAATACATAATTAAACTAAAATTAATGATCTTAGTTCTATGTTTAAACTAAAGAAAGCTAATATTCACTAAGAATTGCATTCTATTGTATTGTTTGATAAAAATGGATACAAACTAAGCCTAATACAAACTATGTGTGCAAGCCCTAAGAACATGAAAAACCACCAAAACAACAACAAAAACAATAAATTAATCTAAGAATTAGGCAGAAAGCATTCTTTTCAAAAACAAAAAAGAGAGCTATTCTACACCAAATCTCACACAAATTCCTCTCACCTCACTTCACTCACACACACTCACTAGCATGCATTAGGGAGAGAGATTAGCAAGAGGATTAGCAAGAGCAAGACTTCATTTTACAATGGGAGAGTATATTGTATTATGAGAGAAATTCACTTATATACATGGCCATAAGTGTTCACACTCACTTAAACAATGACCGGTCGGGCACTTTAGGCTCATAAGAGGCCTAATGCTATTACAATGACTATCCTCATAATATATCCATGAACTACATCACTTAGGACTTCATCCTATCTTGCTACCACTCGCTCTTGAAGCAGGAATCGCCATAAATACTCCGTCACACTATTATGGGCACCTGTCCAAGTTGTAGCTTTGGACACTATTACTTCATATCTTGAATATATGACCCTTTGGTGTATCTACCATGACTCCATCTAAGATAATGGTGGTAGCTCTTGTTAATACTAGAATTGGATTAATACCCTGGTCATCCACACGTGTCCAGACTCCCCTGAACCGCTCTACTCCCGCCTAGTCCTACCCTTGTCCTGACACTACTCCCCCCTTTTGGAAGAGTTTTCTTCCTCAAAAACAAAGGTAGGAAATCAGGTCTTCAAAGTACTAGCATCCTCCCAAGTTGAACCTTCTTTCGGTCTATCCTTCCACTTAACTAGACACTGTTGTCTAATTCTGTGATGAGTTCAATTCTCTTGAAAATTCAAGATGCGCTCTATCGCGTGTGGTAACACCGGAGGCTCAATTAAATCTACAAGAACACCTATATCCACCACATTGGCATCTTCGCCTAGTCGTTTCCATAGACGACTAACATGAAAAATTGGGTGAACCTTGAAATGTTCTGGTAGAGCTAACTTGTGGTCAACTTCACCTACATGCTTAAGTATTGTGAAAGGTCCATAACACCTAGGCAACAACTTTGGCACTTTTCTTGTCTTCAAAGTTTCCGAACTCAGGGGAACTTTGAGAAATACTTGGTCTGCGGTCTTCATCCACATAATGCTTGTAATGATCTTGGGCCCTTTTAACTTTTTCCTTAGCGATCTTCAGCATATCGTTATGATCTTGCAAAAAATCTTTAACCTTTTGAATTCTGTCAGTAACTCTATAGCTACTAGAGATCGGGGTTGAAACCCATACATAAGCATGAAAGGACTGAAGCCTATAGCGACATGCTTCACACTATTATAGGCAAGTTCTAAAATTGGTAAGTAATCTTTCCAATTCGTTTGCCATTTACTTACATATGCTCTTAGCATATCCTCAAGTACTTGGTTGACCCTTTCTGTCAGACCATCACTCTGGGGGTGGTCAGTCATGCTCATATACTGATGTCTGGGACATCATAGCATAGCGGAGGCTACACTCCAACCCACACACTTGTCAATCCGTGAATGCAACCCGGTTAGCGCATAGAGGCTATCCCGAATGGGAGAAGAAGAGTTAACCACACACTAATGACCTCTAGTCCTACTCAATCCTTCTCAACACTCAAGCAATCAATCTTACATAATCAAAGCATCAAGATTAGGCTACACTTAAGCACACAAATGCAACTTATGCAAGGAACCTAATATGCAAAGAGCTATCACACAAGCCTCAACTACACATTATTTCAAGCACAAGCTTCATCACAAGCACTCTATAACTCACAAATCAAAACATCATTAAGCAATCTAGATTAGCAAGAGTGTAGACCAAAACCTCATATCATTGAAAATGTAAAGAATAGAAAGTACATGATTGAAACAAGAATGGAGATGGAGAGCCTTGGGAGAGCACTTGAGAAGGAGCTATGGAGCAAGCTCTCTCTATGAGCCTCTCAACCAAATGACCAAAGAGTGTGCTCCCTCTCTCAAATGGGCCACCTTTTATACAAAAATTCTAGAACTCCCAAAAGTTCCCATGTGGGATTATTGTCAAGCCCCCTCCCACATTCATCTACAACTTTGAACTCTTTTCAAGAGCCCTAAGTGTCTTTTTTGTTGCATCCTTGTATTGATCTTCATTTGTCATGCAACACTCCCCCCTTCCTATTTTGCGCACGTCCTCGAGCGCGGTAGTAGCAAGAGCTGCAACAAAAAAACAATGGATACAAGTAAAGTCCTTTATTGAAAAAAAGAAAAGAAAAGAAAAACCAGCAATGATAATTTCACACGTGAGCATACAAGTGCAAGGCTGATTAAAGTTTTAATGAGTACTAAAATGGGTGAGTAAAGACTGGTCAAAGTGAGACTTAAGTAGTAGATAGTGCGATGTAAAGGCAAGTGTGCTTTGTACACCGCCGGTTATGACCGTAGTCTCAATGTCCTACCAGTATGTAAGTTACTCCTAAATGGCATACCTACTCCTAAATATGAGCAAAGGTGATTGGAACTCTCGTTTTTTTTTTTTTTTGATATGTGTGTAGAAGTTGATGAAGATTAAGGTTCTATCCCAAAGAGACCCAAGCAATGGCCAAGAGACCTCTGCCAAGAGAATCTAAAGACCGCTAAGTATCTCAAGGGCGACAGACCCTTTTTCTTTCTTTTATGACCTAAGGAGTACCCCATGAAGATGAGGGCATCGGTCTTGAGGGCCCATAGTGTACCCCCGAGTCCTACCAACATCTATCAAGGCGATAGATTCCTCAAAGTTCTTCTTCTGAAGTTTTTAGACATCAGTGTTCGCCCCATGGAAACCAAGGCATCGGCCCCAAGGTGCTAAGACAACCTCAGGTCCTACCAAGCATTTCACATAGCGGTAGACACTTCATGTCTCAATTCACTTTGTATATATATATATATTTTTTAGGGTATATTTTCATAAATTTTTATGACTCCTAACACCTAGCTCATATCTAAGAGGTAACTACCACTAGGGATAACTAATATACCTTGAAAACATAAGTACTTGGCATACTCCATTGGTATATATCCTACACTGTCTTTAAATAGAAATATCTTTTACTAAGTCTTCTAAGACTCTAGAACTCACTCACCATATTTTAACAACTAATCAAAAACTCAAACCAGCCAATATTGTGTGAACATGCAAACCATATATTTGAAAGATAAGAGCACATAAAGAAATAAAGATTAAGATCTGAATACACCTGTTGTAGTGCCCTGTTGATGTTGCTCGTTTGCATTGATGCATTGCTGATTTTGTGCAGATTACTCCTCCTTGATCTTTATAAGCGTAGCATGTCTCCCCCCTTCCTAATTTGTTTGCACGATAGGTGGACTATTGGGGCGTGTTTGATGCTCTTGTTTTTTACGGAGATCTCTGCAAAATGTTTTATTAACAAAAAGGAAAACAAAGGAATAAAATTTGTTAGTGGTGCCAATCACCGAATATAGCCGAGGGGAAAAAACCCAATGGGAGAAAAGTGCCCTGGCTTGTCGATCTTATTGTGGAGTCGTTGAACTTACCCTTGCGCTGGTGGTGGAGATTATCTCAAAAAGAACATAATTCTCTAAAGGCGTAAGGCACCACACTATTCAAACATTGATCTACCAAAGAGCTTTATTTGTAGTGCTAATGCCTTATCTTTGGTTTTAGGTATGTCCTTCTTGGGTGGGAATTTTATCAATTGTCAAGGAATATGAGCAAGATAAGAGGATTTAGGCATTGAAATGCTAGAATCTATGCTCAAATGAGACTCCTTTGTACTTGTCTTAGGTACACAAGTTGATGGTTGAATTGTGTAACAAGGAGAAATCGAGACAACAGGTGACTCATTACATGTTTTAGGAAGATCAACACAAGTAGTTTTGTAGGTGCTATCACAGCCACCTTTCCTTTCTTGAAGAGTTTGTGTTGATTTCTTTTGCACCCACTGATATGGAAAATCAAGGGTGGTATTTGGAATCTTTCTGAAAGACTCTGTTACCCCTAGCAAAGCATGGCATTTTGGAAGCCAAATTGCTGTTGCACCCTCATAATAGCCTTGTGCTTTGAGCACATGTTTTGGGACCCATCGATTGACAATCCAAGGTTTAGGCTTGGAAATGATGTGCTTCTTAAGAGGCTTAGCAACTGGACTAGATGGTACAAGTTTGTACGCATATTTGGGTAGCCACATTGATAATTCCTTCTTACCTGGCCTTCTTTGTGCAGCAACTAGATTAGTTGGAACATGCCAGCCATGGCCCTCACTTGAGTACTCATCAATTATCCACATTATTTGTGTTGGAGCTTGTGTCTCTTTCTTATCAGCATCATTAACAGATTTGAGTGTTAAATTCTCAACTGAGACTTCCTCGACATGCATAGCTGTTGTTTTGGATGTATCCCTATAGTACAAATGATCTAGAAGAGCACGTGG